>NC_038251.2:0-334451 GCF_000004515.6 Glycine max | reverse complement strand
CCCCCCCCCCCCTCTAAACCAACTATCCGATTCTTTATAGGGTAAATACCTATTGTAATTCTTCAACTTTTTTGTTATATCTTTAATTAGTTCTTTTGGTTAATATGACCATTATTTGTACTGTTTTGCGATTGTCTTATTATTGTAAAAGCATAGTAGAAATCATTAATTTAAATAAGATTTTTGGACAACCTGATTTTGATACCAAGATGGTTGCATGGTTGTGACTTTCTGATTGTCTATTTATAAATTTGTTGAAAATGCATGGTTTGCAAATTTGATATGGTTAGATGGATATCTTTGAATGACGCAGGAAGAAATGGTGGAGCCAGCGGTGAGTGGAGCTAAGAATGTGATCATAGCTGCTGCAGAGGCTAAAGTTAGACGTGTGGTGTTCACCTCATCCATTGGTGCCGTCTATATGGACCCCAGTAGGAGCATCGATTTGGTGGTTGACGAGTCCTGTTGGAGTGATTTGGAATATTGCAAGAACACCAAGGTTCCATTTGAGTATATAAGAATTTCTATTTTTTTTAACAAATATATAGTTTGAGTAACTCATTATAAGTGTTTGGTATTGATTGCTGCAGAATTGGTATTGCTATGGGAAGGCTGTGGCTGAACAAGCAGCATGGGACACAGCAAAAGAGAATGGGGTGGACTTGGTTGTAGTGAACCCAGTTTTGGTTCTTGGACCATTACTGCAGCCCACAATCAATGCTAGTACAATTCACATCCTCAAGTACCTCACTGGCTCTGCTAAGACCTATGCAAATGCCACACAGGCTTATGTGCATGTTAGGGATGTGGCATTGGCCCACATACTTGTTTATGAGAAGCCTTCTGCCTCTGGTAGATACCTATGTGCCGAAAGCTCCCTCCACCGTGGAGAATTAGTTGAAATTCTCGCCAAGTATTTCCCGGAGTACCCAGTTCCCACCAAGTAAGTCTTTTTTGTTCTTGTATTGTACTGTATTATGAGCAATTATTGGGGGTGGACCACGACATCAGCACGGGGTTATAATATTTTGTCAGAGATTGTGACAATCCGCATAGGACATGATTATTGCCAATTATCTATGATTTTAATTTCTTTTACTAGTACATTGAATTTGTTAATTCTATTCTTATTTCGGCACATCATGACCAGAGTGTGTAGGAATTTTTCTTTTATTTTCTCTTTAAATGGATTGTGTGTTATTTCGTAATCTATATAGATAGACCAGCCAGTGATGTTATGTACAACCTACAGCTTTTATATTTTGGCATTCCTGTCACACGAGAGTGTTGGAAAATGATAATATTTATTTACTTGTCTGCCCCCAAAACTGCGGATTGGGTCTGTATGACTATGATCGCAGGCTCTCGCAGGGCCAATTAGGTAAAAAGTAAAATCCCATGCCAATGCCACACCTTTCTACCAAATTTGTAGCTATTGGAAAATCTGGCTCTTCTTTTTTAATATTTTAATGAAGAGTGAATGGCAATTTTGGTTATTAAAAAATGTTACAATTTTGTTATCATTTTTATCGAACTTCAAAATCCAATGATATGTGTTAACACCAAGAATGCCCAGGTGGTCTCATCCTTTGAGGTTATTTTCTTCTGGTAAGTGATAAAACAATTGATGAAAGCTTACATTTTCTTGATTTGAAATGTATAGTAAAGTAAAAATATGAGAATATTAAACATCATTTTGGAGAAGGAGTAGGTATACCAACTTTGACTTGTTTATGTGGTCGTCCACTTATACATGCCTAAAACAATTTCAATGATTTTATTTATAAAAAACCAGTGGAGCTTACGAGTCCTCACCAACCCCAATGTCCTTGTCACTTGTCAGAGTGTAACCCCTGATAGATCTCATCTTTAATCTCTTACCTACCTCTTCCCTTTACATTTACATATGGCCTGCTAAATAATTATATATTAATAGAATTTATCGAAGAATGGCTAACGTAAACTGCTTAATTTGGTGATTTGTATAGTGACATAAATATTTCAACATGTGCAGGTGTTCAGATGAAAAGAATCCGAGAGCAAAACCCTACACTTTTTCAAATCAAAAGCTGAAAGATTTGGGATTGGAATTCACTCCAGTGAGTCAGTGTCTATATGAAACAGTGAAGAGCCTGCAGGAGAAAGGCCACCTTCCAGTTCCTGCAAAGCAGCAGGAAGAAGATTCAACTACCGTGAAATCCTAAATGAGCAGCTAGTTGTCCACTAAGGCAAGAAGCTGCAGCTTGTGGCAATCTGTGCTCATCTTATATATTATAATAGAGAATCCTACATTAGAAGACTGCTGTATTTGGATTTTGTTAAAAAGACATCAACTAAATTGTTGCCGTGTATGAACTTATAATATTAATGAAATTTATTCCCCTCGTTGAGTTGAATTATTCTGTTCCTCAAGCTCTTCTATCTCTCTTAAAAGAAATTGTATTCTTTAATATTTGTTAAATAACATTATGCCATGCAATGCCCAGATGAGGGAGAAGAGTAGTTGCTAGAACAAAATTTAACCACCAAAAACTCGAAAGAAAGACTCAAAGAAAGTAGACGGTTTAGGTTAATAATTAATGATGGAATATCATAAATTAGCTGACATTTCAACATGAGTGACCTTTACTCAAATCAATTGTTGACCAATATAAAAGATAGAGATTATTCAATTTCAGATTTGGGGGTGATGTTGAGTCTGTTGACTGCTTTGATGTGAGAGTAATGTTCAACTGAGATTTGCTGACTCAAGCTTCAGTAAATGCCGGCATCGAGTTCTAGTGCAAGAACCCAAGCAAACAGATTTCCACCCCTAACCATATCAAAAAAATTTACTCATTTCACCTCACTAAATATATTTCTTATATAGTATGTAACATTTTTTTTTATCAGTGTATAGCATTTTTATTTAAATAAAATTACTATTATTCTAGTGAATGAATTTTCAGGAAATTAAAGACTATCAACATGACGATGATACCCATAAACCAATATAAATATAAGTTGAATTAAGAAAAATAAAAAAATATAAACAAAACTTCAATCAATAAAATACAAATAATTTATAAATAGAATTACATTTTATTTAATATACATATTTAAAAATATATTATATGTATATATCGTATTGTGTCGTACCCAATATTTGTAGCTGCACTCACATGACATAGGTTCCCATTTTTATTTTTTTTCTTTCCGATGGAGGGTGGGGGCTATAAAAAAGTGATATCCTTAATTCATGATCACTTACATGCTTTAATCTTCATTACCTAACACACCCCCTTTATTTTATTTTAGTTTTATCTGGCCATCCCCGGTTCATGTTTGGAGTACATTGTGGGAGACGGGAGACGGTGTGTTTCACGAAGTCCACAAAACGATGGTCCTTTTCTTCTTAGAAGTTTGGCCTGAATGTGGAGAAAGGATAGAAGCTCCTTCCACTAGTTTCGAACCACATGGAATAGGCATCACATTATAAATCAAAAGCTCTTAGATATTCCAATCAAGTGATACCAGAAGTCAAGCTGATACTAGTTACCGATTCTAGAAATCAACAGAATGATATTTATTTATCTATTTACCTATCTTGCTATTCTACCCTATTTGTCAGTCAACATCTGCAGGAGCAGGAGTACTTCTTTGAGGCAATTGCATGCTTACTATGTCTTCTCTTGGAAGAGAATAGATTGAACCATTGCCTAGTTCATTTGTCATTTGTTGATTTTCTGGTGCTGTTAGAGCCAAAAGGTGTGTAGCCTCTTTGTTTTTGCGAAGTACTAGATATGTTGTACCAGCCAAATACATTGCCATGCCTGAAAATCCTAGTATCCCAAGAAACACCTTAGCCACAATTTTTAAGTGACTATGAAGCAGCAGCTTGATGAAGCCAGTTATTAAGTAGTATATATTAATGGCCATGAGGAGGGTACCGATTATCCAAGTAACAGCCGAAATCTGCAATTAAGAATGTAAGGTAATTATTATGTCAAACAAGATGCAGAACAACCGTCCTTTTTTTTTTCTTTCTGTAATATAAGTAACTTTGGTGCATGAAGTGCCTAGAATTATGGCCAATGGAAGTGCACGGAAAATAAAAAAAAATAAAAACTTAGGTAAGGGTTGGTTTGAGTGTTTTCTGTTTTCATTTTCAAGGAAAACAGAAAATAAGAGTGAAAATACATTTGCTTAAAATTTATAAAACATTTTCTTTGAAAATATTTTTAAAAAGAGGCTCAACTGAATACAACAAATCAACGTTTTCAACCTTTTCTTAAGGAGTGAAGATGTGATAGTACAGTAGAGTACTTTCTTCTGGATACATATTTTCTAAATCTTGAAAATTTGAAAATGAAAACAGAAAATAAACATTCAAACCAAACATCACTTAAAAGGGAGCGTTTACTTGTGCTTTTATTTCTTGTTTTCTTTTTTTATTTTCACTTTTTAATCTGTCAACTTGTTTTCAATTTGTTTCCTATTTTCAAATCACAAGAAATAAAAACAACTCTTTTCCCCCTCTATTACCTGTACCATTTTTTAAAAACAGACCAGGTCTATTGTGAAGATACATAACAATTAAGGTAATTGGGCATGGATATGGGTACATCCTAATTTTGGGACCTGGATGTACCCATATCCATGCAATATAGGGAACCAGATTCGATGCATTCACACAGTCATGGCTCAGTACCATTGGATAAAGATCGGACAGTTCAAATTTTAGATGCATATTTTAAATTTGATTTGAGATAAAATATGATCGTTTGATCTTCATCTGATGATTGCAATTAGCTGACTGTGTGGGTGTGTTAAATTCCGAACTGCAGGGAATCCAGGTTCTCAATATAGACACATCTTTTTATGTTTACAGTTCTAACAGCACCTCTCTACTGATTTTTGTCAAATATGTAATCAATTTACTATTTGGTTGCAATGCACAACTACAAATTTCATGTTACCAAAAAAATTTACCATGGTAGAGTTGACATGTGTCCCCATCTTGGTTTTGCTGCTTGTAAACTTGAGGAGTGGAACCAAAGCAAAAGGAAGCTCAAATGATAAGATCATCTGATGAATAGACAAAGAAGGGCTTCAGCACATGGTATGGCAGAGAGGAGCCAGAGACCAACTCTGTTGTAAACAAAAAATTATGCATACCATACACAAACAACAGGAATTATAAAATAAATCCATGCAGGCATTTTTTTCATACAGAATAAGTGGTGCATATGTAACTGTATATAACCATGAGTTGCGCTGCTTATTCTCTTTCCAACTCAGCTGAAACTAACAGTGCAGTTATGCATAGAAGTGACAACAATGCAATCAAGTTAAAATTATATGAGAAACATCCATGATATTCTAGCATAACAATGTAAAACAAAATATTGACTTTTTTTTTATTACTCAAAATATTGACTTTAACACAAGCATATTCCCAGGTGACAAAATTAGAGAAAATTTGAAGGCAAAGATTTCTTACAGATGCAATTATTATGAGCTTCCCAGCCCCAGCAGAGCCACCAATGACTGCAACAATCAAACTAGGAACTATGGCTAAGCAACGAGTTAACATATTCCGAATCCATGGCTCCAGTCGTAAATCCAGAAATCCCTGAAAGAAGAAAGAATTCATGGGGAATACAAAATCTAGAAACAGAAAAAGATTACTCATTCTTCAAAATAACCATTATGTAAGTGAACCACCGCAGAATTAAGATCATTTTTAACCCCAAAGCCCATTAGGGACGCATGTTACTACAATTAAAACTCTTAAAATATATGACAGGTTTATTGAACATAAAATACCAAAAACAATGGTAGATGGCTGCATCCATACTTTAATACGAGGAACTAATGAATTGTGATTGATGTTCCTTACTTTTTTTTTAATAGAGAACTCAAATTATAAAAGGATATGTATATAAAACTATTACTAGGAGTGACTGTTATTGTTATTTGCCAAAATCAACAGTGGTTCTTTCTAGTGAAGATGTAAACATAATGTATTATTTTTTTATGCAGAAAAATATGTAAAAAAAAATCCATCAAACAAACTACCTGCATGACATACTGTCCTGCGTAGGTTCCTGTAATAGTAGAACTTTGACCCGATGCAAGCAAAGCAATTCCAAATAGTTTTGAGCTCCATTTCCCCAAGACATTCTGAGTATGTTATATGTCAGATATATCAGCTATGATTTTATGAGCACCTTACCAACAACAAATGTATATGAAGCTTAAGGATTGGGGTAAATTGTGAAAGAATCAGCAACTAAACTTAGCACTACTACAATATACCCAAGGTAAGAAAGACATCTCCGGTTTTCACATACTCTGAGTAGGAAGGAGGCTTTGTTCAGATCCAAATCCTGACAGCTCAGTTGATCTTCAGCATTCAAATTTGAAGAATTGCAAACAGTGCCACTTACAGAAATAACGCAGATGTTTATGAGGAAGGCCACCATGAGAGCAAAAGCACTTTCTATCATGTAAAACCTGCAAGCCTCCTGTCAAAGAAAATTGTTAAATGAGACATAAGATACTGCTTTATCATAATTCACACACTTATAGCTAGGTTTTAACTTGGACCATTTTGCCTGAACGTTTACAAGGTTTAAAACTTAACAGGACCTTCCAGGAATAATTCAAATTCCAATAAGCTTTACTGTTTTAGAATATTCTGATCAGTATTAATAAAGAAATAAATTTGGAGATGGATAAAGAAGAGAATGGCTTTCACATTTATGATCAAATTACTATGTGCAGACTTGTGCAACACTAAGAGAAGGTGAGCCATTGGCAGACAAAGATTAACCCCAGGAAGATGATCAGAAGACATAAACCTTAACAGTTTATCAACCAACTGAGATATTCACAAATGCATGAACCAGATAAGGACATTAATATCTAAACAGTAACATGGCAAAACACACTGAAAGAAGTAAAATAGGGTAATAAGGGACAGAAAGTTAAGAAGAGAAACACTATTGTAGATAAATTTACTACATCTTGAACAACAACCACATTGATGAAGAAACTGGTAGAAAAGGAAGTATCCAAAGGCAAACAACATTAAGACATTATGTGAATCACAGATAAATCTTGAAAGGGAAAAAATTAAGCATGCATGCAAAAAGTTAAATACTTACCCTAATTCCCAGAACTGATCGTGGTATTTTCCTAGAGAGCACCAGTGCTGAGTGCAAGAAGAGATTGTGCCTGAGGCAAATCCATAGAGAAGCATGGCATGAAAATACATTTTAAAAGAAAACAAAAATTAAATGGCTGAAGAAGACATGAAGAACCCACGGCATAACCATAGCTCCAAGAAGAGAAATTGCAAGACCAGTAGCACCACTCCCTTTTAGTCCTGGCACAAAAAGACCCTTCAGAACTTCTTTAGCATCAGGCTTTGCATATCCAAGCTCAACCATAAAACATGCAGCAATTGTAAATACTAGAAATGCAATCAAGAATTCAAGTTTCCTAACCTGTCCAAAAACAATACAAAAAAGGTTCATAATGTTTTTATATAGATAGTACCAAATATAACATTCAATGACAACCATATAGTTTTTTAATGATATAAATGAAATATGGTAAACTACCCCATATTGCTGTAATGCTAAGAGGATCAATGTGCTGAGTCCTGTCAGAAGAACACCAATCCAAACAGGTATGTTGAAGAGCATGTTCAATGCAAAGGCTGTCCCAATTACTGCATGTGTACAATAAAAAATTTCAAGATTAAGATAAATAGAAGTTAAAGAGAATGCAGAAAAAAGAAATGGAAAGTTATGGTTTGTTTTAAAAACTAGATAATTTGCCCATTTGACTTTCACTGTTGTCCTCTAGTAGGATTTCTAGAAGCCCTGGCCAGCATTTTCTTTTTGAGTGTAATTCTGTACTATTTGTAGCTCAAATGAGTGAAGGAAACAAAAGGAAGGCGAAATTTCATCACTTCCTTAAACTATAAAACTTAACTGATCTTGATTTTGTGAGTTAGTTAACAATGAACTTATTGAATATTTGAATCTATTCACAGTCTTGGTTATTAGATATTTTAAAGACTAAGCATACAAATAAATCCAAAAAAAAAGCCATATATTATTTACATGTATAAATAAAATAATTTGAAATAATTCAAAATGCATAATTCACCTCAATACCTTCAGGAATGTCACAAGCCACTATGGCAATTTCAGCAATAATCCAAAGTATGAAGTTGGGCACCCGGGGATATTCAGATCTACAGTGCTCTGCTAAGTGTTTTCCTGCAAGCAGCAAAATAAATTGAAGGAATCCAGAACAAAAAATTAAATTTACCACTCACGTAATAAAATTTATTCGGTAAAAAAAAATTTGATTGTCAAATCAAGTACCAGTGACCACCCCAAGATTGGCTGCCATTGATTGAATTACAAGAGCAGCACATGATGCCAACAATATGATCCAAAGTAACTGGAAAAAAAGAAAAAAAAAAACAAAGGTTAAAAAGAGATGAAGGAAGGATTGAGTATCATAAGAATATGTCATGGCACCTCATATTTATATTGTGCCCCAGACTGAAGATCCGTCTCGACTGCCAATTATCATTAGAATACCATAAGTATACCATGTCAGAAATAGATTTCCTTTCATTACAGAAGAAAATCATGAATAGTGTGTTCTTACAGTTTCCTGGATCTATATATGCAATGGAAACAAGAAACCCAGGCCCCATGTATGCAAATAAATTTTTCCAGCTTCTCCTCTGCAAAATAGAAGCATAAATAAATGGTGGTTATCAAGTAAACAATACTCATCATCAGAGGAAGTATATGTATTACTGCAGTGTACTCTACAATCGAAGGTCTTAGGTTGCTCCATTAATTTAACACTTTAAATTAAACAAAATGTTAAAAAATATTGCTTAAAATCATCCCCAAGGACTGATGTCAACAAAATTGCAAGAAATATGGCAGATGAAAAATTAAAAGAAGAGAGTCAATGGTTATAATCAATAATCCTAATATTCTTTTCATTTCATAAAGTCCCAAATGAAAAATGATGTTGTCCCAAGGCAGGTGGTTGGATGGGGGTGTTCTTCAATTCATATCAGCACTCGTGTCTTTTGTTTTCCATTTCATCCATGAGCCAATTCAATTTAATTGGAGGTTTGCGAACACACAAAGTAAATGCCACATAAGCTGACTACAAATCAGCTATTAGCACAGAGTCATGTACTGGTAATAGATTTCTCTACCCAAAGAAAATAATAGGTTTTTATCACCAGTTGGAAACTGTAACACACATTCTACCATACACTCTAGCCGGTTCACTTGGGTGTTCAATAGCCAATGCTACTTTAACTCATACGTGACATGAGAATACAACAAACAAACACACCTGGAATATTCCTAAGTCAATTCAAACACCTGTTTACAAACTGAAAATTTCCGTCCCTTGTTATCTATTTCTACTTTCCACGACTTATTCCAATTTCAGTCACGGCATCTTGATTTAACACACAAACAAAGAAGAACTGATCCGCTATAATTAATCTTTAATCTTAAACACAGGTGGCAAGTTAAAGCAATGTTCGTCTCATCATTTTTACCATAGGAAAGCTAACCAAAAACTAAAATAGACAATTAAAATAATAAAAAAAAAGGGATTCAATGAGAGCCCAAACTCACATCAGGCACAACAATTTGATTAGTATCGGAGTTCTCAATGAGTGGCGCATTGGAAAAGCTTCGGTTGCCAGTGCTGGAAATGAATTGTGGCTGCCCGGAACCAGAACCTGTGAAAGCCATGTTATCTTTTCTGCACACAAAAAACGAAGGCAAATAATTCAGCAAAGCAAAATCACACAAATGGGATCCAATCCAATAAAAACGAAGGAATTAGTCTCGCGGTCCTTCGGTATGAGTGAGACGTTGTGAAACAACCAACCCAGTTATAGATTCGTGTGAAAAAATAATCTTTCTGAAGAATAATTAATTGAGACGAAGAAGGTGGGAGAACTGATCTATTTAGCTGCATGAGTGCAACGGAAGAAAAAGAAAAAGAAAGATTTAACATTTTCAATGAAAGAAGAGAAGAGAAGAGAGATTGCATACCAATGAGGAGTAGAAACGAATGCTGCCCAGCCCAGTACGATAAACCGCTCCTTCACTTGTCTTGTTCGGTTCGGAACTGAGCTAACTTCAACTTTTGACTATGTATGTCCCTTTATTTGTACTACCATATCATATCATGTTCTTTCTCTTCTTACACTAGCGGCCCCATCTAGGATCTCTGTTACTCTTTTCTTTTTTTAATCAAAACTGGGTATTTTCGTAAAATAATAATACCAAAATGGATGTTTTTCAAAACTCTTTAATTGTCACGGAGATATAAATTGCGTCCAAGCTTTGTCTTTTTTATAGGAGGCGTCAAACTAGCATTTGATACTATTTCAGGTGTCCTATCAGTGAAGGATAGGGCAGATGAAGATTTACTTTCTCGTTTACAAGAAAGGTGACATCATATCTATATTTATTCTTGTTTTTTAGTTTGTAAAAGAGACATCACCCTTATTTTCTTGTTTGCAAAGGAGGAGGTGTCACCTAGCCTATATTTACCCATATGTCCTCATTTTCAAATGTTTTCTTCTTGCATGATACTATATTTCTTTTCTACAAAGTAAAAATAGTGGCAACATATATTTTTCACTATATAAAGTAAACAAATGACAACAAATATATGTATAAAAAAATGAAAACAAATATTTTCTACTATATTTTTTCTATAAGTATATTTTCTCATACAAAGTAAAAAAATGATAACAGATTTTATGATGAATGCATTGATGATTGCTTAAGTGTGGTTTTCGATAAAATAAAAAAAAACTTGTTGCCATTTTTTACTTTGCAGAAAAAGAAAAAAATATATATATAGTAGAAAATATTTGTAGACATTTTTTACTTTATAGAAATGATATAGTTGTAGAAAAAAAATATAGTAGAAAAATATTTATTGTCATTTTTTTTACTTTGTAGAAAAAAATATAGTATCATGCATTTTAGAAATATTTGGAAAGGAGAATGCATGGGTAAAGGGAAAAAGGGTGACGTCTCCTTTACAAACAAAAAAGCAAGGATACCTCTTTTGCAAACGAAAAAGGTAAAGGGCGAAGATAGTCAAAGTGATGCCTCCTTTGCAAATAAGAAAGCAAGTGCTTCCTTCGTTGATAAAACACCTAAATTAGTGTCAAATGTTATGCAAAAAGACAAAGTTTAAACGCGAGAGTGCATTTCCTACCTTCTACATGACAAAAATCACATCTAGCATGTAAATAATTTTGAAAAACATCTATTTTGGTATATTATTTTACAAAAATGCCCAATTTGCTTAAAAAGACATGTTACTCCCTATATCCCAAGGTAAGTGTAATCAAACCAACAAAATTTAATAAATAGATAAAAAATAATAATAATTTTATTATTAATATTACATTAAAAAACTAAAATGATACTTATTAAAAATATTAGTGAAAAAAGTAACTAATATTATATCAAAAATTTAAAATAATACTTATTTTAAGATGATTTTTTTAAAATATAACACTTATTTTAAAAAATATATATTAATTATGTTTGTGATTCCTCTATAGTTAAAGTGAAATAATAATAGTTAATCGTCAATAATTCAAAGGGACATTTGTTATAAGGACAAGTATATATAATAATAGTACTAGAATCTATAATTTATTATAATCTTAACAGTTAAGTTTTTTAATTATTTATTATTGTTATTATTATTTTGAATAAAATTAACTATTATTATTATGCTTTATTATCTAAAGTGAACTTACTACTCTTATTTTAGCCTTTTAAAAAAATTACTCTTACTTTAGAAAACGTAATTATATTATTATATTATTATATTATGAATTTTAGCATTAAAGAAGTTTAAATGTGATGTGCAGTCAGTCTAAAAAAATTACATTATCAATAAATAAAAGAATAATTGCTCATTTTTTATTAAAAAAGTAATTAATGCAAAAACAATTTGAATGGAGGCATATAAGAAGAAAAAGATCAATTTTGAAAAAGAGTCATGTACATAAGGATAGAGATAATATTATCTTATAGTAAAACAAAGGAGAATGAATGTGAGGGAGATGAAGAGAGCGAAGGCCTGAAAAAACTTATATTTTTCATGTTTATATATGTATATAGGTAATTAATTCTAAAAAAATAAGAAAAAAAAGAAGATTAATTCTAAAATCAAGAAAAGTGATCGTAATTATGTCTAAAATTTATATTAGAAATATTTTGGTGATTTTGGAGTTGATCTAAAATAGAGAAGGAGGGGAGGAGGAATGTAGACCGTGGAAAGTGTGGTGAGGAAAAGGCATGTAAGACAAAAAGTTGAAAGTTAAAGGGACTGCTCCACCATAACTCGTTCAATGGCCCCTATTCTTGCTACGGAACTACAGATTCTTCTTTTCCACGGCTCTGGGCTAAAGACTGATCCATTCCAACAACATTCTTTCTTTTGAACCCCTAAATCAAATATCTGCACCAGAGCCTGGAACATGTTCACCTTTCTCATCAAAATCTACAGTGCAGCCCAAAAACAAAAGTGCGTCTGCCACAAGAGTTTTAGATTAGAATTCCACCAAAAAATAGAATATCTTTTATTCTTTTAAGATATTTGGTGTGAGAATTTTAAAAAATAAGCAGTGAATTACAATTTAAATGTGTATAAATTCACTATTTTTTGTAATTTCTTGCTGTTATATTTTGCAATTTCTTTGTATTAAATACAATTTTTTGTGTGAAAATTTTCGTTACGCTTAATTGGAGAGTTGTTCTATTGACATTGCTTAACACGTTAGTTTTAGACATTATTAAATACAATTTAAATAAATGATTTTTTTTTTTAAATCCAAAGAAGATGATGATGAAATCCTTTTTTTTTAATCTTCGGTCATTAGAAATTAAAAAAAAAAGTGGAAAAACCAGCAATAACAGCTATAAATTTCAAGTGTCTTGCATGAACAGGGTTGAAATTAGAAAACAACAAAGGTGGATTAAAATTTGAAATTTTTACTAATATGATCTAATAAGCTGGTAAAACAAACTAACAAAATAGTCGTGAACTTGGAGATAAGCCTGTATTTATTAATTTTTTCAATATTAACACGCCAAAAGACGTTCATAATAAATATTCAAAAAAGGTTGAGACAAAAAACGATCCAACCATTGTCAATAGAGCAAAAAGGGAGAATCGAATAGTAAAGTCCAAGAGAAATTTGAGGGCATCGAATATTAAGATAGGACTGAATACAATATATTCCCTAATTCCATTGTTTCTATCTAGTACACTAGTCCTTAGAGTCTTGGGCCTATGGGATTCTGCATGACAACAAACTCAGCTTTATTAGTTCGAGGGTTTGTCAGTAAGTGCGTCTGAGTTTAACAACAAATCAATATTAAAGTCCTTAGTGCCTATATGGAAAAATGATTTAACCATGAGAAGGAAAAAAAGGAGAAATCTGCCTTTTCCTTAAAACTTGAAAGAAAAACATTTTAAAATTGAGCGAGTTATAAATATATCTTTGTTTCTGTTATTTCCACTATTTACCTGCTAAATTTCATTTGACACATAAACATAATATTGGATTTTGATAACCATTAACCAACCTGTGAAGCAATTCTCAGATCTCCCTACTCAACACGAGGTGAGAGATTAGGGTTATGGACTTATGATTGAGCTTCCAGCGTTCAATCTTTTTTGTACAATATATATTTCTGGGCTATATAAAGGGGGAATTTGATACGGGTTTAGAGTATTAACATATGTGTGTACATGAGTTGTGAATATTTAATAATCCGTTTGTTTAAGTTTATTTTTTTTAAAAAAATGTTTCTTTAAATAAAATAACAATTTTTTTATATGTCTGTCTAAATTTTGTTTTTCTTAAAAAAAGATACTTTTCTTCTTTTTTAAAGAAATGAATTATATCTACTTAAAAAAGCGTTTTTTTTTTAATTTAAACAAATTGGCCCAATGTTACATGACAACATAATTACTTGAAAAGTTATATATTTTTTTAAAAAAATTCACATAAGTTTTGTGTTTTAATTAGTTTTATTGTTTATGCATGTGTCTGTGTTTTTTTATCAGCGAATAATATATTTATATAACTAATAAAGTGAGAGTCGATGCAAGAAATATCAATCCCAGCAGGTATAAAACTGTGTAAAAGTGGTTATTAAGTATTAATTACATAAATCCTAAATACTTAATAAGCAGTATTGTAACAGCCCCATCCCCCACAAACGTTTTCAAGACACCACCCCAACCAAAAAGCCAATCTGTATACACCAATACCACAGACGTGGTATACTCAAAAAGCCAGAGACCCAACTGTTACCAAATCAAAGTATTTACATCCATACTGTGTGTCTAGGTAGAAGATATAAAGCGAAATATCAAAAAGTGGGGGTCATGATATCTTAGGAATAGAATCCAATAAAACACCACTTTTATAAATAAAAATCTATGGTACCAAAGTTTTGACTATTTTATTTTTATTTATTTTCAATATGAATTATAAAGTAATATTTATTGTAGAGTGGCAGTTCATAATTAAGAAAAACATTCATTTAAAAATAGAAAATTAGTCACCAATGATCAAATCGGTAAACATAAATTCATATTCATCAAGGTATAGATCTTCACAGGTAAGAATCACCAGTTAATTTACATTAACTCAAATCAACTTAAATAATTTAAATTGAATAATTTTTGTATTTGGATGAGTCCTAAATCAAACTAATCAAACCCATTAATTTATATTAAATTATTATTAGTAGTATATGTAATATATAATATATAAGAAATTGGTTTAAATCTATTGTAACAAAACTAATTGAAAAATATTTATTTTGCTTTTTAATTTGTTTCAAACTATTTTAGTTTTTCTTGATTACTAATTTGATTATTTGAGAATATTAGATTTTTCAAACTATGATATAATAATTTTAGTTTTTGGATTTTTAGTTTGTAGGCTTTGTGGGTGTGGTAATTGTTTATTATATTTTAATTTTTAAATCATGTTTAACATAATATTATAATATTATGTGATAGTGATGACAAAATAACAACAATATGATTCTCTTATTATCTTTTCTTTCACTATTTGATTATACTTAATAATTACAAATAATGCATTACAATATTTCATTTAATACAAATTTTAACTTATAAAAATATTATTTTAAAAAAGAACATATAAAATTAAATATTTTAATCCATTAACTTAACTTAATTCAAATTATTTACAAATGGGTTGATTTTTTTTTTTAAAAAATTGACCCAAATCAACTTATTTAAATTTGATTGAATTGTATCTTAAATTTAATCAAATTAAACTTAAACCGACCTGCATATATCTTGTTACTTTAAGGAAGTCGGTTTGATTCCTATATTGTTATTGTTGATGGTAATGGTAGGTAATCTTTAACTGTTCACAAATTCCACCCACCATTTTCAAACTGGTTCCCTCCTCTAACAACATGTAATATCTGCTCTGCCCACTCTCACTCAACATTATTATTATTACTACTATATGTGAGGTCGCATTTAGAGTATTATCAAACATGACAAGGACTCCCTTTTTCTACAACATTTGATTTTGACCTAATATTATTAATTAGTTGAATTTTTTTTATTAGCATCTTATTAAACTGTTTAAAAAATTATTATCACAGTCATTACTTAGGAAATTTGATTCTTTTATTTATATTACAGCATATTATTTAAATAGTACTGTAAAAAATTATAAATTATACTGGAAACTTTTTGTTTCTTGTATAACCCCGTGTTTTAAAATAACCATATATTTTCTTTATTTGAAACTAGTTTCTCAAACTTAAATTTGGGAAGTCTGTAAAATATTATAAAATGAAGCAAAAACCATAGGTATTTTGATAAAACTTCCTAATTTTTTTTTAAAAATTAAATATTTTATTTACGTTTAATAAAAAAAATTTGCAATCAATTGATATTAAAAATAAGTGGAAATAGTGACTATCGGTAAAGAATTTTACTATAAATTAATGAAAGTTATATGTCATTTTTTTCCCTAATATATAGCTGACAAATTTAGGTATCATTTTAATTATCTTGAGTATGATTTTTTTTTATAAAAAAATCAATAGTATCCTCTATAAAAAGTAATCTTGTTTGAACATGATAAAATCATTATATACAACTAACGACGTGATTAAAACATTAAAAAAATATCACATAAAGATTAAATCATAAGGTTTTTAGGTATAATGATAAAAACGTTAAGTTTAGACGAATATAGGAGCCAAATAAATAATTAAATTGTCAACCTGATTACCACAACATGCCAATAATGCACACAGGTAAAATCCACATGGCTATATTACTAAAATATTAACTGCAATAGATTGCGACAAGCAATAGAGGCTAAGCAGTTGAAAAAAAAAAAAAAAAAGCGATAGGATTTAGTTCGTTTAAGGTCTATAATTTAAAGTTAGTAGAAATAAAGACTAAAGTGCAAAGAATAAAGATGTCAGAGTCTAACTGATTTGGTTGTATTATATTTGTGAACTATTATAAATATCTTGATATTTGGATTTAATATTTATAAATAAAAAGTTGTTAAATAATTAAAATAGCATTTAATGCATTAAATAAAAGAAGCAATAGATTTATATTTTTTTTTCCACAATGAAGCAATGGTTATTATGAAGAATACTTTAATTATATAACAAACTGAAAATGAAACATTTTTAATGGCCAAACAATGGTCCGTTTTACATGGATTTTGATTTCTTTAATTATCAAAGCAGAGAAGCAGGCTGACGGCCGACCACAGTGATTGAAAGGACTTGTCGTATATTAGCTTGGGAAGTAAGAAAGAAAAATTATAATATATTTTTTCTCAAATTAAAAAGAAAATAGAAAGATAAAATTATTTTTAAAAACAAAAAATTATACTTTTTCCTCCATTCATTTTCTCTCTATCTTATAAAACATAGGGATAGACTAAACATGCTCTTCTTCTTTTTTTAAAAAAAAACATGCTGTGGAAAAATAAAATATAAAAATATATCATTTTTGCATAATTGAAATATTATAGTATCCTAATAAATATTAAAAACAAATATAAACTTTAAAAATATATACAATTAATTCAAATAAATTAATATAAATAAATAGTATTTGAGAAAAAATAATATGACAAATTAAAAGCAAATAAGTTAAAGTTTTAAAAAAGCATTTTTTTAATAAAATAAGCACTTTTATACTTTTTTGTGATTAATAAAAATATTAAAATATTAATTAAAAGAATAGGGCGTTGAGTTAATGAATGATCAATTTTATTTTATTAGTTGCAGGTTTGCTTCAGCATCACGTGCAACTTAATTCACGTCCGGTAGAAGCAGGCTGCTTGCAGCTTCTGCTTATTCTACCCTATTAGACGTGAATTTTCTAACTGATGTGATTTATGGAGGCGGTTCCAAACATACTTTTAGTAGAATTTTTCTCTAGATTTATTAAAAAATCGACCCCTTCTTTTTATAAATGTGTGAATCTGGTCTTGTTCATGATAATATTATATAATTAAATAATAATTGAAATTTATTTACATTGCGAGAATTTTTAAATTAATATCATTTTTAAACGAATTGCACCGTTTTAAAGAAAATCATGGATAGCAACAAAAATTAATATGAATGAATTCATATCTAATAAAAATAAGTTGGATATTTGTAATCCTTACAAAAACATTGTTAACAAGTCATTTATATATACTAAAGTCTTATTAATTACTTGAGACTGAATTCAGTTAAACTTTTATATATAAAAAACATGGAACATTGTCGACTAAAACACATATGCCACCCGTTAGTACTAGTACTAGATATTGTTTGCTGTTGGAAGTACATCTTCAACTTAAATGCCAAGTTGCCAACGGAAGCAAAATATCTCCTCAAGCCTTCTCGTCTACCACTCTATGTTATGTACTTATGAGTTCCAATTTCTTACTCAAGTCTTAAACACCAGCATGAACCTTGTGTTTTGTTCTTATATCTACTCTAATATGAACAACCTACCGATCGATTATTGATTCTCAACTAGAAATCCCCTGTCAATAGATTAATGATTTACGTTAATTTGTCCACTAAACATGCCAATAGACTTCCTCTCTAGAAGCATTTTATTCTAGTATAGACACCATTAATTACTCTCATGCATTTTTATTTATGCATCAAAATCTCTGCATGCAGCCACCATTACTAGACATTTCAAGTCGACCTCATAATTTGTTCACATGCACACAAAGCTAAATAATTGTTGTTTAGTCTTTAGCTTACACATTTTAAAGTTAAATGGATTTATGTTTAGTCTTTAGCTTACATACGATTGTAATTTATTCAATTATTATTGCTCTCTGTACTATGAAATCTATATTTATTTTGTCTACTCTTCTCGTTGGGTTAAATTTTCTATCCATACGGGTGGCCATTCATTGGCTTTCAAATTTGATTCAGTGGTCTCTTCTTATCGTTCTTTCTCATCAGCCACACTATTTTTTGAAGACAAACAAATTAAGACAGCCAAGGAAAAAGGAGAAAAAAAAAAACTCGTGCCCACCAAAGAGGGAAAATAATGTTAAATAATTTGTTTTTTTGGGTCGTGGAGAATACTCATATTTAATACCCAGATAAACTCGGTTCTGCAGGAGCTTTCTTCAACAATTGACGCATCCAAGTGGGCAAGCAATAGTGATCACAAATAATTTGAAAGGACTTGGCAAACCCACATACATATTTGGGGCAAGGAATAGCCTGCTCACTGACTAATTTGTCCTTTTATTTATTTCTTCCATTTTTAATTTTTTTTTCCCAATGACTTTATTTGTATCGAGCATCGCAGCATAAGGATACATCATAAATTAATGTGTATTTAGGTTTGATAGAAACATCAGAATATGACTTTTGTTCGATCCACATGTTAAATATATAGTTAATGATGGAAAACATATGTAATAAATTTTAACAAGTTATGATTATATTAGTAGTTTATAAATAATATAAGTCGGTGAATGAGCAGAATTAGCCTGCAATCCATAACAAAGTGATTTAATAAATGTTGTGGTAAGTGGAATTCGGACTTTACTTAAAATGATAAAGGATTATGAATTATTGATAATTATGATTAGGAGGTGAAGAAGGAGGAGTCATATCTATCACATGCGTATGACTGGGAGGGCAACTTGACAAAATGAGATTTAACAGGATTCGAAAGTGTTGGATAAGTCCTCCCGATTGAGAACCTGAATTGAGTATGATCCGAGTCAGCTTCTGCGGCTACCTTCACAACTCATGATGACTCAGGAGACCCCACATGATTATTATTGCATTAAAGGGGAAATAAGACTCCCTGCACTCACAAATAAGGGGGAATACGCCCTCACCTATCTTAGGGGCTTATTTAGTTTGATGCTCAAGAATTGATTTTGAATTTATGATGAATTTTAAATAGGTTAAATTATAAATTTAGTTATTTTATTTGTTTTAAAATTTGACTTTGTTTCTCTTATAATTTAATTCATAAATTTAATCTCATAATCTTTTACAATCACATTATTTTATTCCTTAACTCCAAATAATTCCTTAACTCCAAAATTGGAGGTTTACAGTTTTTGTCAAGTTTCAAGATTGGAATAACGGGATTGCAAAAAATTAGAGGATTAAATTCATAAATTAAATTATAGAAAGATCAAAATCAAATTTTGAAATAAGTAGGGGACCAAATTTCTAATTTATCCTTTTAAATATATTTTCACAAGTTTGATTTCACGCTAAAATAGAATTTATAATTAATTTTAGATTTAGGATTGATTATGGGTTGAAGCAATTTTGAGTAGATTCTACTTTAGATCTAAAATTTTGTATTGAATTTTACACATAATTTGATTTTATAACAAAATATATAAACATAAACCATATCCCTTCAAAATAAATTTTAACTAAAATCAATTTTGTCAACAATCATTCAAACACACAAAGTTTTAAGTCATCTAAAAAGTTTTTTAGGTCTAACAAATTGACTTATTTAAATAAATGTAAATTAAAATAATTGTAGTATTATTATATTAAAATTATTATAATGTATCAAAACGATATATTTATTTATCTTTTAAAATATTACAAATGTTGACCTACATAAAAAACCAAACATATAAATTTATTGAATGATAAATTTATGTTTTAATTAAAGGATTTATTATAGAATAGGATTTTTAACTAAATATCTTGAAGGAGATAAACTTGTATTATATTAACATGTTAGATTTGACTCTTATAAAATTTAGTTAGTCTATTCTTTTTTATCATGTTTTGAGTAATAATAATTTTAATTTTTATATATCATAGTTTATTTTACACAAATATTTTTAAATAATTTATGAATCTATTATTTGATATAAAAAAATTAAACTCATATAATAACTCTAATATAAAATAAATCTTTAAATAAATTAATAAATCAAATCAAACCTAAAAATAAAATAATAGATAAAATTGAATCCTTATACTTTTAACACATATTATACCTATCTAATCAAAGTTTTATTCCACCTTACCTATTCTCACACTAATCACGAAATCAATTTTGAATGTAAGGATCCATTCCAGCATGCACTTTATTGACTCTAGACTGGCCATCAGTACAGGCTACTCCCCACGGCACGCACGCTCCTTAATTCTACATCAGCTAAAAGAGCGATAAGCTGGCAAAAAAGTAACTCATGATTCACCAGTACGCTACCACGGACGACAGAAAAATATACATGTGAAATGATATTTCAATATTTTATTATTTTATCAATATTTGTATTTTTTCTTTCTTTTTTTTTTTTTATAAAAAAACATAATACATAAATCATTTTTCTATTTTAAATAACATTTTATTTTTTTTCTTATCATATTATAAATCTTATTAAATTTATTTTTTTATATTTATTTTTTTCTTTTCCCATGATGCCTAATAATAATATTATGAATTTTATTAAATATTTTTTCTTATCAAAGATATCACTTATCATATTTATATTTTTTTTCTTTTTTAATATTTCCTAATAGGTTTAGGATAACATTTAAGATCCTAATAATATTTATTCAAAACAGATAGTAGCAAGCAATTGCGCTGAAGAAGGATGAATCGTGAACTAATCTAGAAGAAGGACTTCATTTTTCCTATTCTATTCTTATTTTCATACAAAAATTTTCTTTTTTTTTTACTTTTTCAATTATAAATATAAAAAAATTTGAATTATTGAGAAGAGACTAAAATTGAATATAATTTTAAAATTCATTTTTTAAATTAGAAAAATATTTAAGTTAATCATAAAATATATTTAATTTTATTTTAAAATTTTGTCTTTTTATTATAAAAGACTATGCATTTTCACTATTATTTATAAGTATTAAGACACGATGTTTCTATTATCCAAACAATACTTGGTATCATAGTATATGATTAATCTCCTCATTTGTCTTTAAATGGACAATCGTGTCTTAATTAGAAAATTAAAATGGATACATCAAAATTATAATGATTCTTTTCTTTTTTTAAATGAAAAATGTTTTAAAATGAAATAGAACTTTTTGAAGTAATTTCTTGCATATTCATAATTTTATTTTATGTCTATTTCTTTTAAATCATTTTTTATTTTTATTTTCATCTTTAAATTAAATTTTAATATTTTTATAATTGAAAATTAATTTATATCCAAATTTTAATCATGGTTGTTAAACTCTCGATTTAAATCGTAAAATCTTACAATTTTACAATTCTACTGAGGGTTGGCGAGTTAAATCGAAAGTAGAATCAAAATCGGAGTAGACTCGTCCGATTTTGCATAGACTCAGACAAGTTTAGATAGACTCGCAAGTCTGCTCCGAGTCCACGAGTTTATGAAAATCTGAAACGACATCATACAACAACCCTCGAAAATGACTCTCGCGACTCTCTCTACTCACTCACTCTACCCTGTTCAAGCAACTAACCCCCCAAAATGACTCTCACTGAGCTACTCGCGTCGTGGTGGTTGTTGTCATCGCTGTCGTGCTGGACTGCTGAGCTAATCACGTCATGGTGGTCCTCGTTATTGTTTGAAACTTGAAAGCCCTCATTTCCTGACCTAGCTCCAAGCTTTGCTCCATGACGCTAAGGAGTTTTCTTTCTCAAAGCTTCTTTGTTAATTCACCTTTGTTAATTGAAAGTTTGAACCGATGTTTATTAAGGGAGTATCTGTTAATTGAAATTCTGGCAAGGCTATTGTTAGCTTGATTGTAGTGTTGAGTGTTGGGTTCTGTTGCTAAATTAAGGGAGTATCTGTTAATTGAAATCTTCGTTAATTGAAAGTTTGAAATGATGCTTAGTGTTGAATTCTGGTAACGCTAAGGTGGTCCCCCGAATATGGACAAATTATCTATTAATTGAAATTTTGGCTTCATCAAGGGTTGGTAGTGGGTTTTGTTGCTGTCTTTTGGGTAGTCTGGTGTTACCTTTTGACGAGTTTACTTCGATTCTACAAAGTCGAGTTTATGAAATTTCCACAATTCTACGTAGAATCGCGAGTTTAACCATGATTTTAATTATTCATTATAAAATCAAAATATAATTTATTAATTTAAATATATGTTTAATTATTATGAATTACTAATATCGTTTTATATTAAATAAAAACATTTAAGTTATTAAAAATAAGTGAAGAAAAATAGAAATGGTAATAATTGTAAAAAATACAGCAACATAGCAAATGAGCAAAAGAACATAAAAAATATAGCAACATAAATGTTTTTGAATACCTAGAGAGCTATTTTATACTAGAAACCTAAGGCAATCAATATATTGCTGTACAGATAAATATTTTTGAATAACCAGAGAGGCTTGGACTTATAATCCCACCAAATTACCAATCTCTTTTGAATAGTAATTGGCTTGGACTTGTAATACCAATTTAGCAATCTCTTTTGCCGTTTTGCAGGAACAATCTGAAATACCAGATCGAGTAGTCTAGCATAGAACAAATTCTGACATCATACAGATTAACGGGATGTCCTCTGTCTTAACTCTTAATCTTAAAAAGAAATACAACAGAAAGTCATAAGCTTAAGAGGAGGAAATAATAAGAACTAAGAAGGGTCAATCAAGATGATTCTTAATTCTTATTATGTTCAATCAACATCCCAAACTCCAGATATTTATTACATGCTGCAATAATCTAAATTGAATTGAATAGTTACTGGTGGCAATTAGCGTCCCCTTGCCAACTCCACACAATATCCCTGAGCGAAGGTCTGACTTGGTCCTCACAGAAATTAAGGTATTCAAGCGTGTCTCCGGCGGACTTGGAGAACTCGACCACCGCGACCTCCGGCGCCACCTCGAATACCTCCACCGTCATGGCCAGCTTCCCCTTCCTCCCTTCCGTCGCCCCCTGCATCCTCACCATGAACTCCTTCTTCCCCGTCACCCTAAAGTTCAGCTTCTTGGCCACCCCCTCCAGCTTCGCCATCACCGCCGAAGCCGAAAACTTGGAAATGAACATTGACGGCGACCGCTTCCTCGTCTCAAACAAATTCCTCAGATCGAACCCATGCGACAAGGACGAGATTATCTCAAAAGCGTTGTAAGACGGACGAGCAGGCTTAGCCCCCGTCAACTCCCCATCCTCGTTGTTGCTGCTGCTATTACCATCATCACTACCAGGACTAGGAACATCATCCCCGCTGAAATCAATGTTATCTTCAAGCGCAGACTCCTTCATGGAAAACGCAATGGGCCTCAAGAAGCCAATTTGAAACCAAGGGTCCTTCATGATGTCTGGAATGGAATACCTCTTTTGCGGGTCCACAACGAGTAAATTGGAGATCAAGTTTTTGGCCGCAGGGGAAATCCATTCGGGGAATGCATAATCGGCTTTGAAAGACTTGCTGTAAATTCTCATCACATTTTCACCTTGAAAGGGCAAATAGCCAGAAAGAAGAGCAAAGAGGATGACCCCGCAGGACCATATATCAGCCTTCGACCCATCGTAGCCCTTCTTCTTGAGAACCTCCGGCGCCACGTAGGCCGGCGTGCCGCACGGCGTGAGGAGCATCCCGTCGGATCTGCGCTGGTCCGGTAGCGCCGACAGGCCAAAGTCGGAGACTTTAAGGTCTTCGTTCTCGTCGAGGAGCAGATTCTCCGGCTTGAGATCGCGGTGGGTGACGCCGCGGCTGTGGCAGAAATCGACGGCGCTGATGAGTTGCTGAAAGTACTTTCTGGCGACATCTTCCTTCATCTTCCCTTTTGCTACCTTGGCGAAGAGTTCCCCTCCCTTGACGTATTCGACAACCATGAAGATTTTGGCTTTGTTGGCCATGACCTCTTTTAATTCGACGATGTGGGGGTGACGCACCAGGCGCATGACGGAGACCTCGCGTTTGATCTGCTTCACGAGCCTCTCTTTCTGGAGCCTTTCCTTTTTTATGACTTTGATGGCCACGCTCTCGTTTGTGCTGAGGTTTCTGCCGTGGTACACCTTGGCGAAGTTGCCCTGTCCCAGCAATTTTCCAATCTCGTACTTGTTGAAGAGGATGTTCCGGGTGCTGACGGTGCCCGTGGGATGGGATCGCCGGTCCATTTGGAGGCTGGGGTGTGGTGAATGAAGATAGCGATGTGGGTGAGATGAACGAGGGATTTGGTTTCAATAGTAGGATAGGAATTGGAATTGGTGGAGGTGGGAGAGACCCAGATCGAAGGGCTTAAACCTTTTAATGATGAAGAGGGTGTCGAAAGGACACACCACGTTCTGGAGAAAGCATTTGGAGGGGTTGAAAATCTTCATGGTTGCATGCAGCAGAGGAGAGGGGTAGGAGATGCGGAACAAGGCCAAAAATAGGGTGCCAGAGAATGAAGAAATGGGTATGAGGAGAGGAGAGAGGGTTCAAGTTGGAGGAAGCAAAAGCAAAAGCAGCGCTTAAGGCGTGAGGGGAACGCGGTTTTATTATGGGATAAGAAACAAGGGCACCAGAAAATATCTGGAAATACCTAAATTAAGATTAATGATTCGAGGTGAATGACGTGGATCTGAGTCCAATACAGCTAGCTAGCTCAACACCCTTATCCAATCACAATCAGACACGTGCCATACCAGACCTAAGTCAATTTTCAAAGCCTGCCCTTGTTTGCACCAATCCATTGGATTTGCAAAACACAACACAGATCTATCCTTCCACACGCTCACGTTCTCATCTTTCATTTTTTTTCTCCTTAAACAATCTTGTATTCATCTCTTATTAGTTCTTTCAATTTAAAATCATTGTTATTGAAACCAAAGTTTAATACTTTTAAATTACAAATTTGAATTTGTTTACATTTATTTCACACCCACTAGACAACTTCTAGCCATCTCTAATTAATTCATTAATATATATATCATTGTTACCCACAGTTTAGTATTTTTAACTTCTAACATATTTAAATAATTCACATATACTTGACAGCCATTAACAACAAATCATTTTTTTTCTTGAGCAACCAAACAATTTATCAACAGTATATCTAGTTTTGTAATTTTAATTAAAAGAAAAAATTTAGTTACAAAATAAATTCAATTTTAAAGATGTTTCGATATGGCCTAGGACTATCCTAGTTACAATCTAACACCCTTTGGGTCACAACTTAGGATCCCTGAGCCACGACCTAGTACCCTCTTGACATGGTATTCAGATTAATCGAATGTTTATGCTCTCTTTCTATTGCTCTTAATTGTCATCTTCTTGGGTCGTATCTAAGTTTTTATAGGGGTACTAATTGAATGCTTGAGTGTTTCAAAAGTCAAAAGATTCTTATATTGAAATTTTTAAACCCAGAGGATTCAAGTATTCAATTAGGTCGACAGCCTATGACTCCCTTGGCATGACCTAGTATCCCTCCAACCTCGACCTAGAATTATCTAATGTTAATATTATATTAAAATTGTTATGTAATCTTATATTACACAAAATAGTGAGCAAATAACTCTATGTAACAAAATATGTTATTTTTAATGAAATTGTGGATTTTTTTCCATGAAATATATATTTCATAAGATAATAGAACAAATGATTTGTATCCGTGGAACCTGGATACCTCGAACCATTATCATAATAACCCAAAAATCCTCTCACAAAATTTAATATATTTTTTCAATCATTAGTGCCTTTCTCATTTTATTTTTTTGAAAATTAAGTGAATGGTTTGTAAAGGAAACATGACTTGAAATAATTTACTTTAAATGTGTTTTTATTACCCAAAATTTTGATAAGACTAATTATATTTCTTTGTCTTTATTAAGATTTTAAGATAATATTAGATTAATATGTGATTAGTAGTATTTTTCTAAGGATGTCGAAAGAGAATAATATTTAATATGGAAATCACATGAAAACGTAAAAAAAATAAATGAATAATATAAATTTTCATTTGTTAATAAAAAAAATTATACTTTTAAGTAGTGCAATGAGGAGTTAGCATTTGCCTTTTTTTTTTTTTAACATATAGGACATCGAATTGAATTAAGGCAATCTAAAGTATAACCCAGATTTATTTTTAAAATACACTAAAGTCTAATTTCTCAGTAAATCAAAACTTTTGAAAAGTAATTTCAGAGTTAGTCTATGTAATGGAACGAAATAGGTTATGAACTTGCTAGGCTCTTAACTGTTAAGTGATTCCTTTAATTAATATTGCCAGAAACGACGTGATCTCTACATCAACTAGTCTAAGATACACATCACAATTAATCATTTGAAGCACGTAAAGCGTGGGAATATTAAATGTGTGAAGTGTACAGTATTAACATTAGTAATATTTTGGTTAAATTAGTATGTATATCCCATACTACAATTTTTTTAATTAGGTGTCTATACTTTATTTTTGTTAATTAGATTTTTATTAATTTTAAATTTATAATCAGATTTTTATATTAATTTACGATGAGGAATCTATTAAGTATAATAAAATATTTAATCATATAGATACACATAGATGTGAATCTTAAAACAATACAGTTGAACTAATTATAGAAATGGGAATCCTAAATTATGAACTGCTTTAAAAGTGATTAAGGTGGTATGAACAACATTACAAATAAATTAAAGATTAATCATGCATTGAGATTAGGGTTATAGTTGGGGAGATATGAAATTCATATTTTAGGATTGGTTTATGATTTGGGAGATCACGGATTGGTTGGAAATAAAAGGAGTTGAAAATAAAAGATAAGAGATGTTGAAACAAGTAAGATAAAAAATAAAATAAAATTTCATGTTTAACAACAACATAAGTTAGACTAATATAAAATAACACGTGTGTATATATGATAAAATATTTCATCATATCTAACATATTTATTGGAATAAATTAATATAAAGACCTAATTATAAATTTCAAATTAATATAGAGACTAAAAAAAAGGCACATGAACTAATTAAAAAATTTATAATATTGTGAGACTTACATGCTAATTTAACCTAATATTTATTTTGTTATTATTTTAATCTGAAAAAGAGAACACGCGTACCTCTGAGATTGACTAATAATTTAAAAAATAAACCAATTATTTTACTAAAAAAGTTAGAGCATTTGAATATGCTTAATTTTTAACAAGTTGCGGATGATAAAAGCAGGGGCATCACTGCATCAGGAATGGATGAATGATGCCATGGCTGCCTTGAAAATTTTTAACTACACCATTTAAAATTTAATATAGAAATATTTTGTGGCAGCTTCATGAGAGAAAAAAAATGAGGTCAAACTTTTAATTTTGTGGCTAAAGGGAAGCTCACGCGGAGGGGAAAGGAAAATCAAAATGACGCTCTAAGCAAATCTTCCAGTCCCAGAGATGCTTCCTGGAAATTAAACTAGGTTCTTATGATACTCATTTTGACATCTATTTAACACTATTTGTTATTAGCATTATTGTTCCCTAAGGTCTCATGAAGAAAATAACAATAATGAGATATGTGCACGCAGACAAGTCATGCTGAAGTGCAATATTTTAAAATGGAGCGTTAGATGATCAGTGTTATGTCTAAGCCTATGTCGTTTAATCTACAGCTTAAAAATCTTCTTATAGGATTCAGATAAGTTTTGGTTTCAAAATATAAACAAATTTTAATTTATTCGTTCCTGTTAAATGATAATATTTTTGAAAATATTTTTTATTTAATTAAAGTTTTATTTCTAATAATTTTCTTTCTTTTTTCGGATCATATTTTTTATACATTCTTTTAAACATATTCTTTCTTAATAGTTTGAATTTATTAACAATCACAAAATACAATAAATTTCACTTCTTATTTAATTATTTTTTTATTTTATAATTTGTAATATATTTTAACCCAATAGAGGCAGCGTGTCAAAGAGTGATAACACTCCAAAATTAACTTATTTTAACTATTTTTTATGGGTGTAATTCATTTTTTTTGCTTATATTTTAGTTTGAAGTGTTTCCTCTAACTCATATATAAAAAATAATTTTGCATATTCAACATAAAATAAATAAATCTAACTAATTTTGTCATATTTAATGTTATCACATTTTTGTGTGTCTCCGAACATGCATTATGCACGTGTCACGACATACGATGTGATTGTTAGCCTTTAAATAATTCTAATTATTTGCATGAGAAATGTCAAAGAATCTCATAAAAGGAAGACGAATCTTAATAAAACAAATCTTTCTTGAGAATATCAGATCGATTAATTAGAACACGTCTCTATAAAAATTTTGACACTTAACTTAGAAGCATGTTACATTTGATACTTGAATAATCTTGAACTAGGTCTTCTTACCATTTCTAGATACATGAATAACTCCTAAAATATCTTTCATTTAATTCTAATTGTATTTTTATTAATTCATATTCATGTGTGATAGTAAGTTTCAATAAATAGCATTTTAAAAATAATCTTATTTTTTACTTGAGATTAGAAAAATTAAATAATATCAATTAATTTTTTTAATTAATGTAAATGAGTTTTTTTTAATTATAATGAGGAAATACTAGTTTTCATCCAATTTAGAACCTTTTGGTTGGAATAATTAATTGTGCCGGACGGACTGCTTCTAGTTATGGTCCTTCTTCAAAATCATCACTAATTAGAACTACATTAAAATTTTGCTATCGAATTATACTGATAAGAACTTAGAAACGATTCATCAAGGTTGAAACTTTAAATAAATAAAAAAAACATCCGAGAAAACAACAGAAAGGATATATAGTTACTAGATTTAACCAAGGTTGATATTAGCTCCAAAGTTGATTATGTTCAGGTCAGGTATAGAGTAATCAACCGATAGCTTTATATACATAGATACTTTAAGTTTCCTCATTTAGAAGCTCGTTTGTTGCGTCACAATCAAGCTCAATTATTTCTGATGTTAAAGTTTCCTTCCAAACTTAATTTATTAACATGCACCACGAAGTGGCAATTATCCGAGAGGAATGCATAGATTCGAAATAGCTTCAAGTTGAAGCCATGATTGTCTCCAAATTCAAGTAAAGTTTTAAGTACCTCCAAGTTCCAACCGAAGCTTCAAAAGATATGTCATACTAGAAGGGGAGTGAATAGAGAAATAGGAATGTAAAAAAATTATCCTAAACATAGCCATTCCTTAACAGAGGATGCAAAGACAATATGGTGGAATCTCATAAAAAGAAATGGGTGCAATATGTTCCTAGTTGGTGAAGGATATTGGTGGTTAGTCAAAAAACCGATGGTATAATATTTAATCAAATTTTCAGATAGTGCAATGCAATTGCTGATGTTCTAACTAAGAATGGGATGAATATTTATTTGTTAAAAAAAAGGATGGATATTGAGTAGGGTTTGAGATGTATGATATTTTTATTTTTTATTACTGACAATTCAACAACTTTGTATTTATTTTAGACAATTGTTTTTGGGAATAGGCTCGTTGTCGCAGGAAAAAAGAAAGTTACAAATTGTGTTCAGCAAATCTTGTATATTTCGTATCATGAGAAAACTACGACTGTTACTTTGTGCATCTAGCGACACAGATAAACCTTATATGGATTTCCCAATCCCTGAGGCTTACGGATTGATAATTTATATATTTAAATATATTAATTATTATATTAAAATTAATTATCACAAAAATTATTATTTAAATTTACATACACATTAAATATATATTATAAATTTTAGTGTTATATATAATAACACTAATTATTTTATAATATAATTGATATATTAACTCAATTGTTAGAGCGTTGTACTAATAATGTAAAAAATTATAAGTTTGATTCTTGTTTGAGTTATTAATTTTAAATTAATTCATAAAATATATTTATAAATTTTTTTTAAATCATATGGGCACTTACGGATTGGGCAATCTGTAAGTCTCATACTGATTGTCTAATTCATATCAGTTTTATAGAAGGACAAAATGGGAATTATGCAAGTTAGACTGGGTGTACCAGCAATTTGCATGGTGTGCGTAACAATACCCAAAAACTACCCGAAGAAGCACGTGGCCGGCCCCCTATTCATGCTATCTTGGACCAACAGATACTTTTTGCCCTTATTTTTCTGGCCACAGTAAGCGGATTTGTTCTTTGATGGGCCTGGGAGGGCCACAATTTGATTTACGATTTCCATTACCCTAATTACTAATACACTACCATCTTTTTATTTTTTATAACTTTCGTCCCTAAACTACCTTGGTTCCAGAAAATTCACTCCCCTTTTGGCCTTTTGTATTCTGAATATGCTCTCCCAGCATTGATCCATATCAATCCTCCGTCATGTGTGCCCCATAAAAATTGTTCTTCTCCTCGTGGATTGCACATTATTATTACCATGATTTGCAATTCCCCCATCTATTCATGAAATATCAGAGGAATACAATTTAAGTCTATGTTCATGCCATCACTCAGTAGCTTACAATCACGAAAATCCAATTAAAAGAATCTCATATGAGCAAAATGCCCCAAACAAAGAAATAATGCCTACCTCGACCATCTTTGCTCTCATCCTGACTACTATTCCCATTATAATCAAAATCATCATCTTGTTCTATAAGTTAAAAGTTCACCAAAGACTACAAACTAATGCAATAAAAAACAAAAATAAAAAAAACTCCATTTGTTTTTTCCCCCCAAAAACTACAACTATTGGAAAGCCCAAAGGAAGTCAATCCAGGCATTGAGAAGAAGCCCAATGATTGAAAAAAGTGGAGTAAGAGAGTGAATCCTTGTTGGTTTTTGCTTTGTGATTTATGTATTGCAAAGCGGCTACGATGCTAATGAAAGAACCCTATTTGGCTATTTCGCTTTTGATTAATTTCTGCAACCAGGGTATGTAGGAATAAAAAATTATAAAACCAAAAAAAGGAAGTGTATTAGACATAAGAGGGAGTGAAAATTGCAATTGCCCAAAAAAAAATCCATTTTGCAAGAGCTAACAGAGATTAAAAAAAAGGATCCGTTTAATCATGGGTTAATTTGCAAAAAAAAAATAAATACAAATTAAACATGCTTGGCTGGTGAATTCGTTGACTAACCTATTTTATTTACATAAAATATATTTTTAAATAATTAGTAAATTTGAAGTTAAAAAAATTATGTATCATTTGGAGCAACTAGTATTCCATCCAAGAATTGGAAGATGGTTGGATCATCTAACCACGGATTAAATAGCCATATTAAATTTCAGCCAATTGAAACGTGATACTATACAAATTGGCTTTAGTTTGACCGTGGGACGAAGGCATGAAGCCCATCGATGTGGATTGAAATCAGCCAGTCTATACATGTTGTATTTCTGATATTTTATTGCATGTTTTCATAGCAATATAATATTATTCATTAAAAATTATTGAAAGTTATCTACTCTGTATTATTAAACAAAAACAGAAATTTATTTCATATCATGTGTAATTTTACTAACCTTTTTTCTCCTAAAAAAATCAAAATATATAATATTAATTACATTAAAAATATTAATTGTAAATTATTTTAATCATAAATTTTTTACTTATACGTAACAACCAGCCACATGATCTGAACAAATATTTTTATAAAATGAAAATAGAAAATCCATTATACTATTCGCTAAATTTCTCTTTCGATTAAAAAAACATCATTGTAGTATTGAATAATATGTCATTATTACGTTCCCTCATTCAGGGGGTGATATCGAATTACACTATTTTAATTACATAGATAAGTTTAATATCACCATTTAAACCTTGTAATATTATTCAATAATATGAAAATTCGCTAAATATTTCCGATCAAAGATTACTGAAAAAAAATTAATTATTATATCCCTTGTAGTATAATTAATGTATTATTTTAATAAAAATTGAACTGAATATTTAAAAAATAATAATTTTTACTTGAACGTGATCCAAAAATCGAAGCAAGGCATTTGAGTAAAGAAAAATGAAATGTGATTGGACCGACAAAAGAAAGTGACAGAAATAATTACGTTGGTCAGTCATTTAGAAGTCAATCCTCGTGCGCTTTCCTTGTTTGTTTGTTTGTTTGTTTTCTTGCCATATTCTCTTGTTTTTGGTTGTTGAACAGAAGAAGAAACTTCCGATTTGGAGTTCTGGCAAACTGGATGGGCCCCACCTCAAGTTGCCATGTAAGGCTTTCTTCTTTGAATTGCACTTGCCCAACAAACAAGACCCGAGGGTTTTGAATTCAACGGGCTTCTTTTTCATTATCATTTGTCAAACCTACCCTAGCCAGATCAATTGAATGTGAATGCCGTAGACCAATCTCAATGGAATTAATATTCTCGTCAAACAATACATACCACTTTTTCATCTGGCGCTTCAAAGAATTCTTCTATGAGAATTTTCATAATAAATTTTATAAAAACTCTTTTAAACTTTGATCGCAATACTATTCATTCACTTGTTCATCGTCGATAGTGTGGGAGCTGTTCTTTGAATGGTCGAACACAAACAGATTTTGACTGAGTAGGGTATTTATCAAATGATCTTAAACATAGCATCTGAATGGCTGGTGTTGCAGACGTAGTAGTTCTAAGGTCATATACCTATTTGTAGTACTTACGTAGCCTGGGTTATTTTTGCATTTATAGCCTATGGCTAGTATATACCGGGATGTATATGATACGGGTTTGGATACCCTTGTACCTAACAACTGTGGTACATACAAGTAACTCATTAAGTTTTAGAGTTTAATGTTTATCCGGTGCACTAACAACAGTGTAAAATATTATTATTTAATTATAAATTATCATTTCAATTGTTTTAAAAATTAATAGATTTATCATACACCGTAACTTATGATTAAATATTTGTGTAAAATTTTTATATTATTATTATTAATGAATATTTATTTTAAGTTTCATATTTAAGTCATATAAAAAAATTGGTTAAAAGCTAACCTTACTATAATAATAATCTCAATATATTTTTAACTCTAGTAGAACTATAATTTATAAATAATATACAGTATTGACCAAACAATAAAAAGGCGATACTTCAATAAATTTTTTTGTTGGCAAAAATTTATTGTATGGAGTATTTTTTGACATATTGATCATCAATTCAAATATTATTTATAAGGTGTGACTGCTTTCAAAATCATTAATTATTCTCATAAATAAAATACAATTTTTTATCATGTTTTTAACTTTTTCACATAAAAAATAGAGGCATCTTAAGTGTGATCTGTCTAATCCTGTTCAAACAATTATTTAATATTTATACACCCTTCCTTTGGGGAAAAAAAATAGTCTTTTTTTTTATCTTATTGAATCTTCGTATTTTTTCCAGTTTTCTGATTGACATCTATCATATGTCGATAAAGCTATCTAACTTACGGTAAGCAGATTCAAGATATTCATTAATTGACGAAAGCATCAACCCTTTAAACTAGGCTCTAAGCTAGGATTATGATGTTGAATTTGACAACGTGGCTCGTGGTGTGAAATACACCAAAAGATTCTTATTGGATAATGTTACCTTTGTTTTTACTAGACAAATATTCTTTATATGATTTGTTTTTTCAAGTTGAAACTCGAATTATCTTATAGTTAGGTACAGGGCACCAGGAGAAACACAACACAAATTGCATACATGGTGATAGAACACGAGACACGCAAGTGAATAATGTACACGTGAGTCTAGGTCATTTTCTCGGGTACTTTGACTAAGTGCTCGTTTTAAAAAAAACACTTAGTTATTTTTTAATAAATTCTTATTATATAAGAACTTATATTATGAATATTTAAAATTTAATAAGCTATTTGCGTTTAAATATGCATGTTGATAAGAGCTTACATAATTTTAAAGTGTTTAAATGCACTATTACATAAACACTTATAAGATGTTGGCTCATTTTTAAAAATTTTAAAAATCAAACCATGATTAAAACACAATTAAAAATTTAAAAACTAAATAAATAAATAAATAAATAATAAAGTAACATTATATATATCACAAAATATTAAAAATAAAAACCACCGGTCACAATTTATCAGTTTCTAGTTTTAAAAAAAATATATGTTTTGTACATTCTACAAAAATTTCGTGACAAAAAAAAATCACCATATACCTACCAATATTGTAAAAACTAAAATGTTTAATAATCACCGTACATGATTATAATATAAATTAAGGTGTGAAAACTAAAATCATATATAGCATAATTTTTTTTATATAAACTTAAAAACTATCATTCACATGTGACATGTATAAAATGAATATTATCAATATAAATATTTTAACACTACATAGTACTTTAGAAGGAAATAAAAAAAAAACAAATAACGAATAACTATTATTTGTTTTATGTATAAGTTAATATTTATATTAATCTGAAAAAGTAACACAAAATAAAATATTTAATTTGAGGAAAAAATGGAAAAATAAATAAAAATACGTACATTTTATAGTTTTTTGCTCCAATAGGATTCAAAGGTGTTATTTTTCATAAAACCCGCATAAGCTATTCTTGTTAGCTATCTTGGAGACCTTAAGAAAATAAGCTAAAAATAGCTTATTGACTAATTGACCGTTTGCTTGAAATTAAAAAGAGTGTTTCTAAAAAGTACTTTTTGAAAAAGTAATAAAAAAACAGAAAAAAATTAGTTCTTAAAACAAGTAGAAAAATATTTGTTTAAGCGAAATATTTTAGATAAATACATAACAAACAGCTTATTTTATTAAAAAAAAATATTTTTTAACTAATAAATTTAAACAAACTAACCCAAAATATTTTCATATAAGCTCTTTCAAACAGTCACACAAACACTAATAAAATCGATTAGAGTAACGCTAATAATACGTTAAAATTTTATATCCAATTAAAACATGATATATATAAACCAGTGAAAAAAATTGTCGTATCAATATGATTATTCATTCAATAATATGCTAAAATATGTCTTTTTAAGGAAAAACCTTGATGATATAACGTTGTTATAATTTTATTGAAATGGTGTGATTGTTGAGCAATAGTAAGTCCTGCAATTTATTTAGCAATATACCAATATAGTTACTTTATCTGGTAAAATATTTACAACATATCGTGGATAAATATTTTTTTTGTCATTATCTGAATTTATTTAGTTAATGTTACTTCAATCAAACGTAATTTCTAGATTAAGTGGTTAGCTAAAGCGCTAAAGGATAAAGAATAGCAAGTGATCGAGGTGTATTGAATGAGCTAGTGTTAAGAACGAATCAAAACCGTTTGTAAATCGATAAAAGAAAATTGAAAATCAATAAAATCAAAAATCGTAACAACTAAAATTTTTAAAAATCGTATATTTTTTTTGTTTGATTGAGATTTTAGATTTTATTATAAAAAATCAAATCAAATCGAAAAAATCACATATTATAATTATATTTATTTTTATTATCATAATTAATAATAAGTATGAAATAATTTATTATTTTTATTTGTTTTATAATCAAGATGTATATTTTACTTTTATATATTAAAAATAATGTACTAATATTGTTAACAAATAATGTTATATATCAAGTGATATACAAATTATTATCATATTACAAAAAGAGTTGAAAACATAAAATTTTTATAGTAGTTATTTGATAAAAAATGAATTTTTAGGTAGTATTATGAAAATCATTTATTTTCTAGGTATGAAAAATTTATTTAAACTATATATAATTTGTGTTTTAAGTTCCATGATCAATGTTAAATGTACTTTATCATGTTTTTCCCCACTCTTCCTTCACTATTCTCTGACCCCAAGATGTAAATCTCACCATTTCATCTGGCTGAGTCTCTTTTAGCTGAGTCTCTTTTAGCTTTGTCTATATGTTAAATGTACACATTTTAATTCTTTAATTTCACCTTTAATATTATCTTATTAATGTAGTTCGGTTGATTAAATATGATAAATCGATAAGTGAATTATCATAATTTTAAATAGTATTTTTTTATTCCTATTAATAAAAAATATTTTATTAATTTAATATATTTCTTATTTTGAATGAGAAATTATCTTAAAAAAAAATAAAGTTTCTTAAGTTTATATAAAAGTAAATTATATATATGCTCAAGTTATTTTAATTAATTGTTAGTTTTTTTGACAAGTTTACAAATATTTAATCAAATAAAAGTGTTTGAAAAATAATTTTTTCTTATTAACTTATAAGATTTACTTTTAAACATAACTTAAATTTATGATTATCATTTTCATTTTTATTTTTAATAAAATAGTAAAATTTATCATTTATCACTTTATCTAAAATTAAATTATTTATTTTGATAAAACTCTTTATTATCATTTATTAACTAAAAAATTATTTTTCAGATTAGTTTAATTAAGTTTTTTATACTTGAAAATAGCTTGTTTTTATATTACTACCTTTTTTTTTAAATAACTACTGAATTTTTTTTTTATGTTTCAACTTACTTCTGTGGTTAGTTCCTCTCATTAAGTAATGACGTGACAAATATAGTATCATGTTATCACGTTCAATCACTGCTACACCATTGTCCGTCACACATCATTAAAAAAGATGACATGACAATTAGGTGTCGGTGAAAAGTTGTGATGACTTATGCTTTGTGCCACATTATGACTTAACAAAAAATTAATAAAATTAATCATAATTTTTTTCAGATACTTGATTGAAAAAAAAATATTAAATAGTAATTTTAAAATGACTTATATTCTAAGTATAAAAAATTTAGTTAAACATAAAAAAATCATAAAATTAAACCGAATCAAATCACACAATATTAATTTGATTTGGTTTGAATTTAATGTTATATTTAAATCAAACTAAACCACATTTTTATTTTATGTTTAATTCAAATAAAATTTTATATAAAAAATAAATCAAATCACACTATAAATACGGATAGAATGAGGTGAAATAGAATAGAAATCGTGAATAATATGCATAAAATGTAGGGAGGCATCAACATCACTATATGGCGTTTTGCGTTGCTTACATCATGCATGGCATCACTTTGCATTTGCAATGACCCGTTTTTTCCAACTTGTGTTGTTTTTGACATTTGAAGTGATCAAAAGCACTACTTATTAGGTTCTCGCGTGTAGATTCGGCCACGTTAGTTATCAGCTTCCAATGAATTAATAGCTTCTGTGTGTTTCATGGATTCATTAGTTGGACCGGAAAATTGGCCTTTTCGGTCTAGCAATATTTAATCATTTATACCTCAATACAACAACCCAATATGAAAACACACGACCTCTAACAATCTAAATATGATAAAAATCAAAAAAAGCCATCATTTTTTTTAAATATTAATTATTACTCCACGTTTTCTCAAAAGTTATGACTATTTATGTTTCACCTTCATACATTAAACTACATGTGACCTTTAAATGTTGTATTACCACATTGTAGTATTAATGTAAAAAGGAGTACTTCTAAATTCTAACAGTTTTAAAGATAATTAAATTCATTTATAAGTTCTCATAACTAAGTTTCTATATTAATACCTTCCCTTTTAACTGTATTAACTAAATCTTTATAATTTAAAAGTTTGTAACTAAGTCATTAAGAATTTTTCAACGTCAACCATTATTAAATAGAATTGATTTGCTATTCTTTTGGTCAACCAAAATGTAAGGCTATGTGGTCATATCAATAATTACGTGTTTTTTTAATGATAAGCGTATTGGAATCATAAGTTGTATAAAATTACAAAGTTGTATTTCATCATAACTAAAATAGAATATATTAAACTACTGTATCAATTTCTTTTAAATAAAAACAAATGTTTTGAAGTATAAAACAAAATATAAAAGTGTTTTTTTTTTACAGACTATAATGTAACTGTAAGACCTATTCATTAAATTTTTTAACTTATATTATTAGAAAGAATTACTTATTTTTTTTTATAAAAAAGTAATATGGGACGATAAAATTTACTTTACAATATCTCCGTTATAGACCTTAGAAAAAGAAAAAAAAGCATCTCCGTTTTGTCTGTTTAACTATAGATAGAGAAAACGAAATAAAAATGAGGAAAATAAGAAGAAAATATCAGTTTTCATTATTTATTTGTGAGAAAAAATAAAAAATAGATTTTTTTGTTTTGTTTTTTAATCTCATATTTGAAAATGTTTTTCATAATTCAATTGGTTCAACAGAGTACTTGAATTATTATATATCCCCTGAGATTACCTTTTATTTTTATAGATAAAATAAATATTTATCCATTAAGTTGTCATGAAAGTGGATGAAATATTTATTACATTTTTTTTACTTTTTCAAAATTAAATATTTTTATAGCATAAAAATGATAAATATTTTTTGTCAAAAAAATAATATAGTAAAATTTTAGATATGTTGAACCAAATTTAATTAATATACTTTTTATATAATCTACTTACTTTCGTTCATTTAATTTTCTATACTTTTTCATATTCATTTAAATAACAATTTTTTTTTCATTATTGATGTAAAAGTGAAGTTTTTCTCACACGTCTGTTCAGCGGTGAGACCAGGGGATTTGAATTCCAAGAAGTGATTGTCCATAATTAGGTGCCGTAATTAATTGGATGTGGACATGGGAGAAAAAATAAACCGGTTCATGAATGTGAACTTGAAGAAGAAAAAATCTGGATTTTCCTCTTCAGGTTCTGCCTTCAATTAAATGGATTGACTACTTTGCTATTCATTAATTTGGTCACGGTCAATCACTGGGTCTCACTTGTTGTACTTTCTTTCTTTCTGACTTTTCACCTTTAGCAATTACATCTTTACAAGCTCCATATCTAGTCTATTAACCACTTTTTAGTATTCTAATGATTTAGGCAAATTTCTCCAAAGGAGGTGTTTTTACAAAATATTTTCCCAATACCCAGCTGCCATTTAGTTTTAATTAATAATTATTTAAAAAAAATTATCATACAAATTATTTTACTGAAAACTACAAAATAAAATATAAAACTAATTTAATTATATTATGGGAGTTGTCAATGGGAGTTGCAACTTGCACTCAAATCGCAAGTTGCAGTTGCAACTCCCCTTTAGGCCTGCAGCTGGGCAACTCGCCACTACGAGTGGCGTTCTCCGTTCGCCACTACGAGTGTCGTTTTCCGTGGCAACTCACCTTTAACCACATTCCTTAACAAGTTTCTTTTCCTATCATGCACTCCATGAGATGGGCGATCCACTTCCTTGTTATTCAGTTCCCCTTTCATGTCTCAACCTCCTTTTGGGAAGGATAACACCATTGTTCGTCCCAACTCATCGTCATCACCCTGGTCTACTGGTAAATTAGGCGAGTTCATTTTTTTTTTTCTTTTTGGTTTTTAATGTAATGATAACACTTTAGACGACAAAAAAATGGCACATTTTAAAATAAAAGAATTAAAAATATATAAAAAATTTAGAGAGACCAGAACCAAGCTTTATATACAGAGAAATAAAAGTATATTTTACCCTTTTAATTATTACTCGTAATGATCCGGCAATCTCACCTACAGCTTACAAATATTTACATGATTGCCTGCCCTCGACCCCCCTAAATATTATTCAGTTGCCTCTAAATAGATTTTACTTCCTATCAGTTCAATAAAAAAAGTGCTAATATAAGAGAAGAATTTTTACCTAATTTCTTGCAGACCAACTGACTGCACGATAGTTTATAAAAAATGATTAGTAAGTCTAAAATTACAATTAAAATAGTAATATAATGGTGGGAACGTTTAGTGATATAAAAAATATAGGAGATTTAGTATCATAAAAAAATATATACGAGTGTAAAATAACTAAGTATGAAACTTAATTGTATTGTAGTATAATTAATCAATAATTTAGTGTAGGTATGATAAGGATATCCTTAGTGTCAAGACAGACTTCTATCCCGACTTGATGGAAAAAAGTTAAATTGATTGAAATTGGATTTAAATTTTTTTCAACCAAAAAAGTCAGGTTCAGGAATAAGTTAAGGTGTGTTAATTTTTACTCTCGTACCATTACTATTCTAATGTAATAAATATTTTAAATTATTAGATATCATGATGACTATTTTTTTAAACTATAAAAAAATAAATAAGATTAAATAATTTTTACTTCAAATTTCAAATTATTATTATGTTGTGATCAGTCCAATTACAACAAAAAATAAATTGTCTTGTTTTCTTCATTTTTTATGAATAAAAAAGTAGGATGGAATGGAGGATGGAACAGGACCAGAAAACCTAATCCCCAAGAAAAAGTAAAAAAAAAATATAATTTTAGAATCACGACAAGATGAAGAACGCAAGCGGGGAGAGTGAGGAGCAGAAAAATCAAAGTCCCCCTCAGGCCTCAGCCCTTTCCATTGTCAGGCCTAATTTTCAAGGCGGGCTTGACTTGGAAATTTGAATTCCATTCCATCTACATAGAATTCACCGACATATTTCACGTCAAGTATATTATTCTCTTAAACAATCATATTCATGCCTTGCTTCAATTCCCTTCCTTTTCCAGCCCTTATATTTTTTGTATCATATACTTTTAATTCAGAATTCTCCTTTTAATTTTTTCACTCTATTTTTTTTAAAACTATGACATTATATTATAGTTTAACGCAATAATATTATAATACTTATGTCTACGAAACAAAAATTAAACTAATAATAAAAACATTTTATTATTGCCTATATACGTTATAATTTTTTAACATTTTTTTTCTACCCATTTGAATGTCCCCCCCCCCCCCCCCCTCCCATTTTCAGTTATTTACATGACTTTTTCTCGTTTTTTGCTTTATTTGTGTGATTGTTTTTCATAGTTTCTTTTTCTGTCATCTACTTCCGTGTTACTCAGTCCCCAGTTCATTTTGTGCATGTGACGATTCTCATGTATGATTTTATATGCACATGAAATAAAAAGGTTGTTAGACTGAGGATAAATGTGTTTTTAGTTAATTTACACAAAAAAAATGCCTATTCAGTTACTGTCATTTACGATCTTTTATAAATATGATTTATATTCTATATTAAAAATTACTTGGAATGTGAAATAATTGCTAAAGTATGTGTGTGTAACACAATTAAGTTATTTATACAAAAACAATAGTAATTCTTATATGTTTTCATAAAATACAAATGTTAACTATCACTTTAATTTAAATTCTTAATAATTTAGTACAACCTTATATTTACTCTCGTTGACATAGCATGTTATTTAATTCAATATAATAAAGAAATAAAATATTATCATTTTAAATTATTAAAAATAAACACTAAGGAATATTTTCAAGTGATTTGATTAAAATTTAAAAATATGAAAAAATGAAAGATCTTTCTGAATATATTAAATGTTTTTTATTTAACAAGTATTTTAAGAGATTCTTTTTTTAAAGTTGAAATTTATAATAGTAATAAACTTGTTTTAAACATTAAAGTGATTATTACGTTTGGTGGTTAATTGATTTACTTTATTAAAAAAAATAAAAATTAATAATTGGATAGACACGTTCTTCTTATCTTGTGTTGTGTAGTAGTTAGTCCAATGCTAGTAGCTCTGTAGTATATAACGACGTGTGTTGAGATCGAAATAATAAAATAAAGAATGCCAGCTTTGAAACAAGTAGCGGATATATTCGCATGTGTGTCTTTTTCCTCACTCTCTTTCCTCTCAGTTTCCTTCTTCAACTTGTGCTCCTTCTAAGTGCTACTCCCTCCCTATATATATATGCTTCTCTCACTTCACAAACTTAATTTGAACCTCTCACCTTGCTCATCATCTGGAATTTATTTGGCAGTCATGGATTATTCATCATGGATTAACACTTCCTTGGATCTCAACATTAATCTCCATAGGGTTCACGAAGAACTTCCCGTAAGTATAAACGTACATATAGCGTCCAAGATCTTCTGTGGAATGTTTCCCTCAGAATAATAATTAATTCTTTCTTGTGTCCTGATTAAAAAAAAAATCTTTCTTTCTTGTGTGTTCATTTCAGAAAAAGCAGGTGGAAAACAATTTTTTCTCATTGGATTTGGAGGTGAAGAAATCTTCTGTAAAACAAGAGGTTAGTTCTGCCTGCCAATTCTCCTTTTTTCAAGCGGTTCTTCCAATTTTGTTCTTGTATCCAAAATTATGGTCCATTTAGACTTTAAAAACATGTTCCTTTTTTTTTTCTTTAATAAAAAACCCTACTCTTTTATTCTAGATTTGATATTGCTGCTTGTGGCACCATTTGGTTGAATGATTCTCTTGTTTTTTATAAGCTACATCAATGATGATACATATATATGTGCTGCCATTTCAGTCAGCAGGTGCCTTGGCGGAGGAACTGAAGCGGGTGAGTGCAGAAAACAAGAAGTTAACCGAAATGCTCACAGAGATGTGTGAGAACTACAACACTTTGCGAAGCAATTTGATGGAATACATGAGGAAGAATCCTGATAAGGAGCTCAGCTCATCAAGGAAAAGGAAGTCTGCAAGCAGCAACAACAATAGTACTATTCCAATGGGAGTCAACGGAACCTCTGAAAGCAGCTCAACCGATGAGGAATCCTGCAAGAATCCAAAGGAAGACATGAAGACAAAAATTTCAAGAGTTTATATGAGGACAGAAGCATCTGATACAAGCCTTGTAAGATTCTTAACAGCAACTGAGCACAAAAAGTCATAACCATTGTTGTGCATTAGTTTGACAGGTTTTTCATTTTTTTTCTACTTGTTTCCAGATTGTGAAAGATGGATATCAATGGAGGAAATATGGACAAAAGGTGACCAGAGATAACCCTTCTCCAAGAGCATATTTCAAGTGCTCTTTTGCTCCAAGCTGCCCGGTCAAAAAGAAGGTAAATCTAACAGCTAATTAAGAACGTACTAAGCATTCAAACTCCACTAAGTAACTGGATCACAAGTTAAGTTAACTGTGTTTGCTATTCAATTTTCATCAGGTGCAAAGAAGTGTGGATGATCAATCTGTTCTGGTTGCAACTTATGAAGGAGAGCACAATCATACACACCCTTCTCAAATGGAGGTAACAACAGGTTCCAACCGTTCAGTATCATGTTCAGCGTCTCTTAGCTCTTCCGCACCAACAGTTACCCTTGACTGGACAAAATCCAAGTCCAGCAGTGAGTCTAAGAATGTAAATCCCAAAACTGAATCACCAGAAGTCCCGCAGGTTTTGGTAGAACAGATGGCTACTTCCTTGACCAAGGATCCTAATTTCAGAGCAGCACTAGTTGCCGCCATCTCTGGAAAAATGTTGCACAATAATAATTAAGTAGAAAATGAGTCAACTGTATTTAACTCATTGTTAAGCAGTATTCTATAAGTGGATCTTGTTTAGAGCACATGATCTCTTTGTAAATACAACATAGGACATTGCTACGTATGTAGAGCTCCTCAATTTAATCAATCCTTTTTGGTGGAATAGAGCTCCACTCAGGATCGATAGCATGTCTAGCTGATTGTGCATTTGCTAATCATGCTCATCTCAGTCTTCTCTATTCTTCTGCATCTGGATGATTAAAATTAGGTTTACAATTAAGTTCTGGCGAAGTTTCTATAGCATACAAAAGCAAAGAGAAACTTTGTTTCGAAAAGTGCAACTCTATTGAGTATTGAGTATTGACAATACAATATCTCCTTGTCATTTTCCAACTGTCCATTTGGAACACCGCTTCTCCCTTTTTATCTCACAAAAGATTAATAATAGGGATGCAACGATCGCAACTTCTCAGGCTGTTTAATACATTATATAGATTCAGACTCCTAGTCTGAGATTTTTCACTTCACAAATTATATTCTACATTAATCTTAAGTATCATAAATGATGGAAAATGTCTAGAAATCAAATTGGGAGAGAAAAAAATGACCTGTTATCCATACGATGATGTGAGGTTTCATTTCTAAGATATTTGGGGTAGTCGATCTTAATAAAGTTAATTTGAAAGTCATAGAATTGATGTTTTTCAATTATACCAATTGTTCCTAACTATATGTGGCATATATGATTTTTATAAAACAAGTTGAAGAAGTATTTTAACATAACCACGTTGAGGCATGTCAGACAGTTTGAAGAAGACGGTTTATTGATCAATCTTCTGGGCAAACAAACTAAATATAATAGTTTTCTGAAAACACCCTAAGTTGGACTGAGCAAAGTTTTAACAAAACCCCAATAAAAAATATGGAATCATTCTTTATGTTATAGACTTATTGATTGGTGAATTGTGTTTGATTGGAGTATATAGCAGAAGTAATGTTGAGCCTTCCTAGTAAAAGAAGCAAGTGCTCAACTTAGCTCTTGTTCATCCTTGATCCAGAATAATTGCATTTTATCCTCTTAGACACTATTGGAGATTACTCGTAGACTAATTGCATTTCATCCAACATTTTCATGTCCAAACCCTTCCTAACTGCAATATTTTAACACTGGTTTCCTGAAAGTAGGTGAGTTGGTAGAAAGTATAAAAGGCGTTCAACCAATACTGCAAACGAATCCAGAATTGTTACATTGATTGTGCCGTACTCAGTTGACCGTAAGACACGATTCAGGATTCTTAAATACCCAAAGAATAGAAAACAGAGTGGCAGAGGGAATAAAATACCTCTAGAGTAAAAGGAAGGAAACTGTTCATGACCACATCAACTCAAGAAAGAAAGAAAGAAAAAAAAAGTAGGTGACAAAAGCGGACCAACTGACTGGCCATTTCAATATGCTTAATACACGAGAAAGGTCATTTTGCTTTCGATTTGTACATTCCAAACACTGACCCACCTCAAAGGGAAAATGTTACATGGCTACTCCATTCTATTCTACACCTACGAAGAAAAAATGCATAGTGAAGCTATAAAAAGTGTTATGACGTGATAAGAAGAGAGACAAAAAAAAAAATAATAAGTATTGATAGAATGTCTGTTTGAAATCAAATCTGCATCATGGATCGTCATTAGCCACTCTCTATGCTAGAAACAACAAGTAGTAGCTTCTGCGTCAAGAAGTGTAGATATAAAAAGTGATATGACATGATTTTTAATACTGCTATTCCAAACAGGCTGAGAGTGTTTATAAAAGTAGTGATGTTCATGTATCACCACTAATAGTAATATTATGAGGGAGCTATACAGTGCCTGAGTGTGAAGCAACTGATGTGGCAAATCCTCTGCTTGGAACTGGCTGACTCAATGTAGCCTTATGGCTCCAAATAAATCTGTCAATCACACACAGCAATAGCAATGGTAAAAATTGCAGTTAGAGACATATAAATTTACATATTTGACACTCACCCTATAAATAAGTGGGACTGAGTTTGATTTTTCTCAACTACCTTTAATACTCATCCATCAGTGGGTCTCAAGAAGCAGGTTTGTTTCATAATAATATTAATCCCAAAGGTAGGTAGCAGAGAAGTTTGAAAAAAACGATCAATTGTTTAAGGCTGTCCCTCACTCACCTCATTGCTTTTTTACACGTGCTACACACATGATTAGAAAATACTAATAAAATGAGATAATTTACCTTACATGACGTGCATTTTCAATTATATCTCTCAACCTTAGCTCTGCTCTGATAGAGTGACCTTACACTATCTTTGCCTAATTGATTATGAAAATCCAGGAAGATATCCCTGAGAAATTAATTAACCTAGAGCTACGTCAGAATGCAATGTGTTTTTCAATGAATCAAAAACCAAATAGAAGCACTGCAAATATGGGGTGCTTCCATCCAATTCAAAAAATAATACTACTAATAAATGTTGTGTTCAGTTCAGTCTGTTGGGTGAAAAAAAAACCGTAATTGAGAAGCGGCTAGTGCTTCTCAGAAAGTGAAAAGGCAAAGCGATGGGAAAGTTTAACCGACTTGTTATCACAAGGAATTTATTCACGAGTTTGGCGGAGAAAGAAACTACTAGTTAGTGTATAAAAACAAAACCATGGATTTGAAAACCACACCAAAGAATCAAAGAAACACAAGACCTTATTCATGCCAATCATAAACCCGCACGAGATTTTTTTTTTTGTTCTTGCCATTCCTTTTTCCAACATTCAAATTATGATTTTGATAAAAGTTAAAAGAATCTTGCTCATTAGTTGATTATTAAAGGTTTAAAAAATAATTTTTTTACTAACGATTACTTAAAAAAATCATATACATTTTTTATTTAAATAAGTTTCATGCTGTATATGAATAACAACACTTTGTTTAGTACGTGAGAAATGACGAAAAATAAAGAGTGAGAAGAAATACATGGAAAATAAAAAGAATGAGTGCATTTAATATTGTAAAAACGAGAAAAGAGTAAAAAAAAAGGTATGAATCTCACACCTTACCAAAAACAATGATGATTTTTTTTATCACTCTTTTATATTTTTAAAAGATATGAATTTCACACCTTACCAAAAACAATGATGATTTTTTTATCACTCTTTTATATTTTAGACCTAAATATAATTATGATCCCTCTATTTTGTTTGATCGGTAATCTTGGTCCCTCAATTTTAAAAATGAGACATTCTGTTCTTTTATTTTTAAAAATATGTAAATTTAATCCTTCTATTTTAAAATAGAGACATTTAATTTTTATTTTTTGAAAAATTACAATTTTAGTCAAATTCTCAATTGTCTATTTTTTTGTCCAATTGAACCTTTAACCTAACATATTTATTTATGATATCATCAAGAAATAATTTAATTAATTACAAAATAAAAAATAAAAGAACAAAGAGAAAATTAAAGATTAAACCAAAATTATAGATTTTCTAAAATATAAAAATGAAAATTGCAAATTTTTTGAAATATGGATCCCAAATGTTTTATATTTTGAAATAAAAAGATTAAAATTATAAATTTTTTAAAATAAAAGATCAAATGTCTTAATTTTAAGACAGAGAATCAACATTAAGGATTAACTAAAATAAAAAGATCAAGATTATTTTATATTTTGATATGATTAAGTAACCAGATGAGATCAGATTTATATAACAAAAAAGAAATAAAAGATTGGATGGTGTTTGAAATTTTTAAGTGTGTTTGATTTGTAAATCCATCAACGAAGAAAGAGACACAAATTTGCTTCTCATTTTGGTACATTAAAAAGTATAAAACTCCCCTCTACAATGGTACAAACGGTTCCCAAACCCAACAAGTATTCTAAAATCCAAACTAATTGTTTTGGGTTTATTCGTATTTAAATTGATTCGACTTTTCAATTCAACCCAATCGAATAATTTTAGGCAGGGTTGGATTGATTGAGTCAACTCAAACTATAATCACCTCTATTTTTAAAGATTGATGAGTAAGGAAGTAGGCAAACATTTTATATGATGTAAAAAAAAACAACAATGTTAAATAAATAAATTGATCGAGAATGGTAACTTTACAATGATATGCAGGTTTATTAAATTTTAAGAGTTAACTATGTACTGCAAATATTGTTCTCCAAATGGAAAAGAATACATGCATTCTACAATTCCATGGTGCTTATAATCCAGAGGCAAATATGATGTGTTGCACTTAAAAACTGGATTCCTCAGTCTCAGGCCGCCTCAAGAAATATCTCAAGCTGTTAACAAGAACCTACAATAACCAGATATGGTAGAGATTAATTTTAATCAGTTCAGTGTTGCAATCTGACAACATGTGAATGTGATGTAAAAGTCCACCACTAAAATTTCGCATTTCGTTACAATCTACTAGACTGTTTATACGAAGCAATCAATCTTGGTTATTCGATCATGGTCAAGTTCATGAAAAATAAATGTTTCAAGTAATTTACCAGCTGGAGAGGCTTGATGAGGGCTTTATCCTTGTAGTTGACATGAAACTTTGCCTTAGCCAAGAGCCCCTACGTTTTACAGCAAACCTTTCAGATGTGACCGTGACTGTGACTGAGACACCCCTTTTCTCATTCTCTCTAAATATAGTTACATTATATATATTGATGCATTCGGGTTTGAATAAAAGTTGTACATTTTGACTACATATTTATTTAATTTAATTACCTCAGTGTCAAATTCTCCGGATTCAACGGCAATGTTAATGTCCGTAATAGTCTTTACAAGATCCACCAGTAATCCAGGCCGATCAGCTGTCTCCACATACAACAAACTGCAAACAGGAAGAAAAAAAGGTAAACTACAGCGTACATGTATTTGCCTAGCTAGAACTACTTAATTCAAAGATGGTACGTGTTGAGCATGGTTGTCTTGCGGCTAATTAAGTTCTCGAACATTATTATATTAATGTGAGTTTCAGCTAAGAAATTTTCTTTGTGGATCAGCATATATAGGTATTATCATCATGTTGAGTAAGAAGCACATTTTTGCATCACCTTCGTTTTGGGCCGTCATCAGAGATGGTTATTTGGGTTGCTATCTCCACGTCAACCTGAAATGCCTTAACAAATTATAAACCAGCTTCCACAAATAATGTCACAGGACCATTAAACGAACACAAGAAGAAAGCCAATGCATTTCTAGCAAGTAGCAACACAAAGCAAAGAGACTTCTAATATTGGAATTTTGACAAATACTGGAATTTTTTGGTAGGTTAGTAATATAACTTTTTTTTTATCTGTAAAAATTCAGAAAATTTATAATAACTCACACCAATCAATTGAGCTAGATTTCCTTGACAAGTAATATACTCCTTAAACATTCTTTGAAACACATTTTTTTAACAGAAATTGATTATAAATAACAAAATTATGAAGTATAATTTCTAATTTAGTAACGACTAACGAGTTCCACTGTTCTTAAAAAAAGAAGAGTTCCATTGAAATTTTGTAATTTTTAATAAAGCTGATTCAATAACCAATTTGATCCCAAGGTAAGGAATAACCGGTTACATCAAAAGATGCAGTCAATACAGCCAAAACTACACCCGTAACCCAAGTTAATTTGCGAGGTTTTCCACTGTTCTTAAAAAAAAAAAGAGTTCCACTGAAATTTTGTAATTTTTAATAAAGATGATTCAATTATTTAGGGTGCGTTAAAACGAATGTTGCTACACCAGTTAGGACTTAGAACTCCTCTGTTATTGCATTTGTTCATATTAAAACCATTTTCTTTTTCCTTTACCAAAGATGGCTATTAACTTGCTGATTAGTATATAAGAAGTAATCATCGATCATCACCTGCTCTTTTGGAGGCACAAGTCCAAAAGCTGCTCCCAGAGCTAATTGGGCGCTTGATTCCTTCACCACCAATTTGAAACAAATTAATTAACTCCCTGATGCTTTCAAACCAAGATAAGACAAGAATAGTATTAGAGTTGAGAAGCATACCGGGTGATACTGAATCATATTATTCAATATTGTCAAACGGATTGCCTCTAACAACTCCGGATCTTCCACTTTTCTTCCAGAATCACTGCAAACGAAGCTCCACCACCATATTCAATTAATGAATTCGTAGAAAATCTAGTTAATAACTTACTTGAATGGTGAAAACGAAACCACCAAGTTTCAATATACACAAGATTTATGGTATGCAGTTACAGAGCCCTGCTGCCTTCCTTGGATGTGGTAGCCGTTTCTCAAGCTCCCTCTCCGAAATCGAACCCTAATTCTCCGTCACCCGTCACCACCATGATAGGCCACTATCTTACCATCGAAAGTTGATAGGGGAAAAATTTGAATGATGCGTCGCCGGCACAAAGGCCGTGCGATCCGACGAGTTATCATGAATCATCAAAGCAACAGGCAGAGCCTGTGTTGACCTTTTATCTAATTCAAGGGTGTTTTTCATTTCTGGAATTGCTTCATGCACTTTCCTTATTGCTTCCGGTGGGAGGCGCAGGAATTATGGGAAGCAATTCGGGAAGTGCACTAAGCAATTGCCCTATTTCAATGTAAATATTGGATGCAATTAGAAGCTTCATGCCCAAGTGGAACCTCACTTCCACTTTAGAAGCCATCTCGATAGAGGACTTCTGCTACGAGAATGGTGCCTAGCTATTAGTATTTGATTTGCAATCTATGATATCCACACAATAGTAGTTTCAAATTGAATAATTCTAAAATCCTTCAATGGTATATTTCTGCTAAGATATTAAATATCTATAATTATTATTTTATTAAATTATTTTTATAAAGTATGAAGATGATTAAGATGAGCAGGGGTGACGTCTAGTTAAGTAATGGAATTCTTTTTTGAAGGATAATGGAAGAGATTTAGTCACCTCAAAATATGATATATATATATATATATATATATATATATATATATATATATATATATATATATATATATATATATATATATATATATATATATATTATTTTTATTTTTACTAGGGGTAGGGGGAGAGAGGCCTCTCTACATATTTTAAATAAAAATAAAAGAAAAATATTTAGAAGTTAAAAAAATAAAAAAATAAGACTAATAAAAAAAAACTAAAACCATGAGAGTAGTGCGTAGTTATTAAAAGAGAATAATAAAAGTTTAAAAACTTAAAAAAGGTAGAATTGTCTAAAATTTGTAAACATCAAAAGGGTGGATTTTCTTTTATTAATTGTATAGATTTTATACTTTTAAAACATGGGCTCCCTTAAAGTCCGAAAATTTCCTTCTCTATCCGCCACTAGCTCTAGATAAGAAGATATTGTAGGAAAATATAGCATTTTTTTTAAACGAGGAAAATATAGCATTAATTTTATAAATTGTTTGTCCATTCATTTTCCGTCCTTTCTTTAGACATTATCTCAGCATCGAATTTGTAGTTGTTGCTTGCTACTGTACAATAATTGAATTGAATGATAGAACAAAAGAGCCAAGTCAGCTTAGTACTTGAAGATTTTATTCCCATTGACAAAAGATGACCATTATTATTTATTACCAACCATTTAACTAGCATCCTTGTGCAATAATGGTAAACGTAGCGGATTGAAATCGCGTGCGCCCGATTAATTTCTATCCTCTTTTTAATTGATTTGGTTCTGGAATGAAGCATGTTGGGAGGGCTGTTTAAAAAAATTGAACTGAACATAACTAGTGTCGAATTGAATTGAACTGTGCCAAAAAAACTGAACTGTTTAGAATAAAAAACTGAATTGTAACTTATTGGTTGAAAAATGTGAAAAAGATGCTTCAAAATTAGATTCTCAATGAGAACAATTCAAATAGTTTGGAACAGTTCAGTTTGCTCAAATTGTTACAGAGTTTAGTTTAGTTTGACCGAACTATTACACAGTTCAATTCAGTTCATCCGAATCACTTTTACAGGTCAGTTCAATTTTATTGTAGTTCAATTCAGTTCATCAATTTTATTATTACTGGCACATATGATAGTACTTACGCTTTTGTGATGGAAAACTTGTTGTGCTTGCCAGAAGAATCTAGAAAGACATTTGCCTTAACAACATTCAGCCCCAAGTTTTTTAACGCATTCATCTGCAATCCAGGTAGCTAGAGTTAGATTTTCGAATCCTGTTTATATTAACTAATACATATATACAAGGAAGAAATAGTAGAGAAAAATAATATAAAAAAAACGGCTTACAGTGTCAAGAAGAGCCCCAAGGCGATCACCAAAGGTTATCTCGACCACAGTTGCATCTGGATCAGAGTCTTGATCAATAATAACTACCGGAGTTGGAATGGTATCAGCCTCTCCTTGATTTCCATCCTGTTTTCCACACTCAAAGTTGAAAGCAAATGTTTCAGTGGTTAGAGTCAACAAGCACACGAGAAAAACGTAGTAGTGCCTATATATATATATATTCACATGCAAGAAATGACAACCATATTGGTTGATTTTGCTATAAATACCTCCACAGTACCAATAACTGTTGTTGCTCGTGGGATCATTGTTATTCCTGAAGATGAAGATGATAATCTGACAAAATGATACATACAATTAACACATCATTGGGGTGATGCAGTGCTCCTACTTCTCATGTTTTATATCTTCCACAAATTGAAGATATTTGACAGTGCTCATCCTATTCCTAACTATTAACTAATTAATTATGAGATCAAACTGCAAGCCGGAACAACTAATTGAATTATTAAGTAAAGTGAAAATTATAGTTAGCATACCTTGTTTTGTGAGAAATGTAACATGGTTTAGTAGCATCAGAGATAGAGAGGGCCTTCAAGATAGTGGTTTTTTCAAAAGGTCTCAAGGTGTTGTCAGCACTCAAGTGAAGTCCAAGACTGCAAGCAGCCATAGCCACAGCCATTTTGATAACAAAGGGAATTAATTAGAGAAAGAGAGAAAATTTAAATAATTTAGCAGAGAAAGAGTAATAGGGAAGGAATGAAGATAGAAGAATGCATTGGTTTCTTTATCTCAGTGTCCTGACATCCACTCATTATATCTTTTATACATTTGGACAACAACAAAAACAGCGACGCGTTTGGTGGAGAATTTACATTACATCTCTGTGAAGCTAGCAAGGGTATACCATGCTATGTAGGAGCAGATAAAAGCGGTCCCTCCTCACTTTAATGTTATATATCCACATAAACCACCAACAAACTTATCGGCATCTTCATCTTATACCTATTTTTTTATAAGAAATCATTTTGGGGCTGTTTACACTCTTTATGACCTGTTACTTGTTATAATTTTTTTTTAAAGCCTAATTTGATTTGTTAGTATACTTAAATGCTTATTTTATATTAAATTTTTGAATAGGTATAATGTATCCCAAAATAGGCCAATTACTGTTCAAAGTTGTTTAGTTTTAATATATTAAATTTTAAAATTTCTATTTTGGTATTTTAAGTTTTGAAAGTGTCTCGTTCTGGTCTTTCCTTTCAAAATGTTAGGATGATGTTAACATTTGAATTTTAAAGTAATTAATTAAATAATATGATCACTAAAAATCGTCAATATTTTTATTTTATTTTAAAAATTAAAAATCACTAGCAAAATTCATGTCCCCCAACCAAGATTCGGAACTCTCACCCAAATTCTTTCCTCTTCCTCTGTCTTTCTTCTTCCTGTTCTTCATAGCCGCAGACCACCATCGCTACCACTGCAACTACCACCACAATGTCATCAAAGGAAGCAACAACTGCAACCGCACGACAACGGTGACGAGATCTGGAAATCACGAATCACCATCCCTTCTTCAGATCTGGAAATCGTGAGATTCGCTGGCCAGATCAGCACGCGCAACCACCTATCCCACCAGCCCCGTCGCTATAGCGCACACTACCTTCTCACAACTCCACAACTACCATCAACCACCGTGCCTGCCACCTCCTCCTCTACGCAATCGGGACCCCATCATGATCCTCTGTCACAATGGTTTCGCGCGCACGACAACCACCACGCGCTGTCACTGGCCAAATCTGCACCACCGCGTGCGGAGGATGGGTGGTGGTGTTGGGGGAACAGTTTGATGATGAATAGTTGTGGTGGTGTCAGATCCACTTTCGACAGTGCCATAGCATATTTTAAAAATTTTGTAGGTATCACCTCTTTTATACACAAAGTAATACTATAATTAAAAAGAACACTTATTGAAGTGACCACCATTTTTACTTGAGGAAGACTATAAACCACCTCTTTTATACATAATCGATTGTTGTAAGGATTATTCATAAGATCATAATCATTTACAATAGATTCATGTGTTTATTTAAATCTATAAATTCTTAATAATCTAGAATGATATATATCATAGTGTTTTCTTTGTTTTGTTCTAAGACATTCAAATCTACAATTTAAGTTTCAGTTTAAGAATAGAATTTTTTTAACACATGATTTTTCAAACTAGTAATCCCCTTTCATAAATTATTCAAAAGTATCAATTTATTTAAAATTTTACTTATATAGAAAGTAAGAATATAAATTTAATGATATGGTTAATGTTGTATAAAACTCAAGCAAGTACTAATAGTTGAAAGTCAACTTATTTAAAACATGGTTGGGTTAATGTTGTATAAATTTTTCAATCTTCAATAATTACATAAAATATGTGTAGTTATATGATTTTTTTTTACAGTTGAATTTAATTAAAATGCAGTGATAATGTATTTTTTTTATTATCATTATGATAAAGATGATTAATTTTATAATAATTATTACAAATGAATAAAAAATAATTTATTATTAATTGAAAATATAAAAATATTTGTACACACAATTGAGTGCTTGACCATGCTTCCACAATTAATCCATATCCATTACCATTAGACGTGCCTTGCCTGTCATAAACTTTGTGATGGGCAGTATTCCGTGCACGAATTATTTTTCCTAAATTCCTAAGTCCTAACTCCTAAGTTAACCCAACCATCTCACTCACTAACGCTCACCCACAATTGAGTTATTGACTTTGCCCCCCAAAAAGTAAGAAGCACTTAACAACTTCTACAAACAAAACGATACTTTTTATATGCTTCTCGTGCACCCCTCGCTGTTGATCAGCCACCATGGCACGCCATAACACCTACAATCTACCTTTTTACCAACATTTTGGTTTTTCCTTATCCCATTTTTCACATCCCATCTTGTTGAAGGTGCATTGGAACGTGAAATTGAAATAAAACAAATTCAAACTTGTTTAGTAGACATTCATACTTTCCTATGTTAAACACAGAGAAGCAAGTTTTTTGTTCCATAAGGATAAAAGTAAGTTAAAAACAAATAAGTAACTGTTTTACAATCACACCTTAAGGCTTAAGCAATTGATATCTTCCTTTTGACATATTTATTTCTAACTTATTTTGTAAAAAAAATATTTATTTATTTATTTTTATCAATTTTTAAATAAGTTTTCCTCCTTAATCATGCCTTTAAAAAAGGTCATTATCGTGAAAGTCAAGTCTTGGATTTAAAAAAAGAAGACAAATTTATAACAAAAGCTTTACTTGCCGTAACGAATTTCCACCCTTGGCATCAATTGTATCATCAATTTCTACGATGCAAATTCATAGCATCACTTTCGTCTTCATCTGTACTTTTCAACATGAAATTTTAGAGTTCGTTTTCGTTGTGCTTTTTATTTCTTTTATTTTTTTGGTAGTTCTTGGTGGATGGATTGACCACAGATATGGTGGTAATGTTAGATTGCCTCTAAAAAAAATTGAAATCCCTATGCTTCCCATTTCATTTTATTAGATAAAAAACAAATAACTAAAATTAAGTGGCGGCTTGGTGTTGACTAGGTTGTTTAAAGTACACGCAAGCAGACACTTGGGCATGCTGCATTTATATTTACAAGTACCATTCAGAAACACAAATAGTAAGCCTAGTTTAAAACAAATCTGAAAGACAAAAATACATGCCTCAGAAAAAGAAAATTTGGCACTTGAGAATAGAAGAGCAAGGAGAATGTAAATTGAAGACAAAAAGAATATGACAAGTTGAGGCAGTGCTGAATGTTATTCATATCCATCCTTTTGCAAATTCCCCAAACCCCATTTTCTACACATATGTGTAAGAAAGCTGCACTTGGAACTGAAATTCTTCTCTAGTAGTGATTCTGCAGTGAAGGAAAAGCATTTAGCCCCAACGAACAATTGCCGAACCCCAAGTAAGACCCGCGCCAAAGCCAGCAGTTGCAATAGTTTGCCCTGGCTTAACTTTACCGCTTCGAACTGCTTCATCCAAAGTCAAAGGAATGGAAGCTGCACTTGTGTTACTATTATTAGCCAAATTTGATATCACCCGTTCTGAGGGGAGTTCTAACCGAGCGGCAACTGCATCGATAATCCTCTTGTTTGCCTGCACTTATATGAATTAAGGCACCCTAAGTGCAAGTATGCAACCTTAATTTTGCCTTTCTCCAATATATTATCAAGCATGTCATGCAATTCCCATAGTAACTAAAATGGTATTCTGTTTTCAATCATAAAGTTGATCTTACCACTCAGCAAAGTAATAGTATAACACACATGTGCAGCTAATGAATTGCTTGATATAAAGGATAGATCAGGTTTTCCACCTTTTTAATTTACATTTCACTTTCACATTCTTTTTACTAGGAAATGAGCATACAAATTAACCTGATGCCAGCTACTTTAGCAAGTAAAGGATAAAAACAAGGGTAATGCTAACCAGTGCCCTTTAGGATAATGGTTTAATGAACTAAAAGAAGAAAATATTTATTGCACAGATCATAAGCCAACGTAAAAAAAACACAATTTTGCGCATCCCAATAAAATGCTAGAATTTTATTTTATACTAGATCATTTTGTGTAACTGGTGTAGAAGTAACCAATCAATGCTAGATGCCGGGAGACCAGCCTTTCCAAGGGCAAATTCAATTGATTGTGGTACACATCTTACAGCAAAGCAAAAGACTTCTTTCCCATTCATTTGAATGCATGAATATGGGGACCGGTTGGGAGGAAAGCCAAAAACAGAACCATTTGAATCCAATGGATTATTTGACTCGTTTTCTCTAATGGCAGCATTCAAGTGCCTACATGCAGTAAGAGTAAGTACGTGCTTAATTACAAAGCTTACAGCTCTTTTCAGTAATACAATACAAGAAGCACAAACCTTTGGCCACTGCCATCACTATGCAAATCAAAAACAAATAAACCATCTTCCTCAATGTTGCAGGCCTGCAACGTAATCATAGTTCCTGAGCAAAGGCATCGATTTATATACCTTGCCAACTTGACAATTTGCTATGAATGGCCGCAGGAAGATATACAATTTACCTGTACTAGTTCAGCACCGGCAGCATCCCCAAAAAGAATACAGGAGCCTCTATCTGTCCAATCAACATATCGTGAAATAGCATCGGCTCCAATGACTAGAACATTATTAAAACCACCCCCTGCACTCACACAATAAAGGGCAACGGTTTTCATCATATTTAGCAAGTATTAAGTAAATAAAAATAAAAATTATAAGCTTTCATACCCCTAATGTGACAAGAAGATGATATTAAACCCAGCAGAAATCCACTACATGCAGCTGTAATGTCATAAGACAATGGATTTTTTTTGCAGCCAAGTTGTATTGGAATCTGCAAGTTGTATAAGAGAGGATACAGAAATAAAAAAGAAGATTACTTAGCAAAGGGTAGCCAGAGAATTATTGTGAAGATGTACATACCTGTGGAGCAGGGTCTACCTTTGCCATCTCGAGAGCTTTCCTTGCAGCCTCTACCGCTAAACCAGTCAAGCTACTATCTCTGCCCGCAGCAAGCAAATCCAAACTAACTTGCACCCTTTCCTCACATGTCTGTCAGCGATGCTTCCAAAGCAAACAACTTTCGAAGAATCAACAGAAAGTGTGAAGAACCCAGTCCCAGATGCATTCGCCATTTACAACAAACCAAGTCAAATACTAATTTCAACCAATAAAAAGAAAACATTTCATTTAGTTTCTCCAAAGGATTATTTTAATCTTTGCTAAAGTTAATTTTAATTTATAAAAAAATATTTCATTTCATCCTTTTGTCTTCTTCTCCCGTGAAAAAATTTATTCCAATAATACATAAGTAAAGAGTATTTAATGTCATATCAAATGTGCTTAAATGATAAATAAAAAACCAAATTTGCTATTTATTATTATATTCATTATATATTTGAATTTCACAGTGAACAAAATAAAGTAGAATGTCATAGAATTAAATATTTATTTTAAATAACAAAATATCATTCGAAAAGCGGAGGCGGAGGCGGGTAGTACTGAGCGAGGATTCCCGTGGCTGTGGGCTGTGGGCGGCGGCGATCCACCTCCGTCGGCATCATCACATCAGCCTTGTTTGTTTAGGTATCTTAACATTCTCTTTCATCGCTTCCCTTTCGCGGTTCTGTTCTCTTCATATTAAATCTGCATAATTTCTTCTTTTACAAATTGATTTTATGGATGTTGATGTTTTTAGTGTTTTAGGGATCTAATTCATCACATCAACAGTGTTACTCGATATGTATCTGTGCTCCCGCTCTCTTGTCATAACTTCAAAAATGGGAGTAATAAAACTCTTTGGTTATTATTGATTAGAGTATAAGCTCAAATAATCCATAATCCATTTAATAGGTGCAATCCTAGTCAAAAATCCCTTTATGCTGCCCTGGCTGTGCTATACTGTGGAATTATGTGTTACTAGTCAGCTTGGATATCTTCCTATATGCTTCTAGAACATAGATATAATTGTCATTGTCACTTCATTGAGTTTTATGAGATGTATATAAATGCGCCCACAGTTTCTCATATATATTGGCACACTGTTTGTATATATATTGTAATTGTATTTTCTATATAATATGAGCTATATTTGAGAATAGCTGCAGTTTGATATGCTATATGGCATATTATGTTACAATCATTCCAGCAAACTATAGGCTAGTGAGCTATTCACAATTAGCAACTTTGGTTTTGTGAATGAATCATAAATAAGTAATTTGGATTTGTTTATCATAATGTTTTCTAAATGATGTAAAACACTTCTATGGACTTTAAGTTTTTTATCCTATCTTTGCTGTTGTTTGCTAGAAATTTCATATAATTTTCTATCAATCTAAAAGTCTTTTTATTTTATTTTATTTTAATAGCAACATATTTTATTTTTTTATGATTAATAATTCCATTCACTTCTTTAGTTCATGACAAAACAACAAATGACTAACATTTGAATTAATCTCTGAAATAAAGGTTAATTCTAAAGAAATGCGTAATAATTTGTTTTAAACAGAGAAGCTCAAATTTATATAGATTTATATAACTAGTTTTTAATTTGAACAGCTTTGAACCAGTTCTCTGGTCCCTTAAGATTAGCATATAGGTTAAGATTACCATTTCTGCATCCATACACTATCAATTTCGATAATACTTCATCACCGATGTGAGTGATGCCCTTTAATATATGCCAGTGAAACTTTTTCCCAATCAATGGCCAAACGCACAAACTCTAAAATTACTTCTCATATGATTTTAACTAAATGCTGATTTGCTTATTTCTGACAGTGATTCTTGCTAAAGTGGTTTCTCAATAGCACAAATTCACAGCAAGTACTTGAGCATCTATGGGTATAATCAGGAGTTGCTTCTCTTTCATAGCAGGGACAGTATGTGGAGCTTACTTGGCTCAGAATTATCAAGTTCCTAACGTCACAAAGTTAGCCGACACTGCCTTGTTCATGGCAGAAGTTGTGGAGGAAAAATACCGCAAGCCCAAGAAGAGGGATGATGATGATGATTAGTGCCTAACAGGTGCTATATTGGAATCAGGTTCTTGTTTAGTTGTCTTTTAAAATCCTGGATTATAGGATCGAATGCCTCAATTAACTAAGCTTTTGGAAAACATGACTTAGTAGAAGGTTTTTGTCGAAGCATTCTTAGCAATTATGAGCTTATTATTTTGTCCTTTCCTAGGGAAACATTCTCGTTCTTCTGTTGTCTTTCTTGCTCTGAAATCTGAATCTTACTCTTAGACACGAGTTAAGAGGTATCATATACTCAGTTTCTTGAATCTTTGATCATAAGTTAGTTAGCTTCAGGCCAGAAATCTGTTTCATGGTCATCAGAGTTGTATTTAATAGTATTCAATTACAATTTATGTCCCTAATAACTAATATTTTAGGTGATATTATCCATTATCTGATGCTTTTAATGATTAATATCTGATACTTTATTATCTTGTTTGTTTAACAATTTGCATGTGTTGTCGAGTTTCTGGTTTAACAAGTTACATGGATAAGATGTCTGGACTATTCTGGGGGGCTCTGATTTTTCATTTACTCTTGTTCCAACGCCTAATGGAATAAAGACTAGATAATTGTTCTTGTTGTTTTACATGAACTCCCTTAAAAATGTACAATCTTTTTCCCCATGCCAGCCTCTTTTCATATATCATGTATGTATTGGTATGTCTCACATTGAGCAAACATGGGAGGTCTATTTAAATCAGGGGGGTCTCCTCTTAAAAGGCTAATTTTTTGGGATGGGATCTTTTCGTGATTATTTTTCCTTTATAACCAGCCAACGTAGAAAGGGTAATCTCAGAAGGAGCGACCTAAGAAAGGGTCCTTAGGGAAAGAGTTATGGGATATGCATTGTTATGACCCCCTTTAAGCAAACATGGAGCCTTTATTTGTTACTAATAAAGTCTTTTCTTCTTAAAAGGTTATTAATAAATGCTTTAAAATTAAAAATAAAGTCAGGGGATGAACTCAAACAAGTTAGTAACACGGAAGTATGTGGGACTTAAAATGTCGTTTTACGAAATAAATGTACATAACCTATGCAGATCAAGAACGTGAGTGGTCTAGCAACATTTGATTGAATGTATTCAACTTCATTAATGATAGATTTTATGGTTATCCGTAATGTTTTCTGTTCAAACATATCTAGTTATAATATTTTAAAAACATTCTGTCTACACTATCAAGTACAATGTTCCTTTCTTAGTAAACTATAGTTCAACATCATCGCTAATTGCTTACATAAATATCTTCACTGAAAAGTATATGTAGTGACGAGAAATTCCGTTTATACTCTTAATAAATTTTAGTTCACTGCTTATTTTACTGTTGGAAAGTCCTCCCGAAAAAAAAAATCCCACTTAAGTTTCACCTAGTGTGTGAAGTATTCGGCTTTCCATATAGGATAAATAGTCATTTTGTAGAGGCATGACAAATTCGTTTTCAAAATATGAAAATTCAAATTTTAGTTTCCGAAAGTGAAAAAAGAAAAAAATACGACAAATTCATTTATCCATTAATTTCTGTATGTTGCCGTTAATGAAAGAGCCTACACACTCACAGACAAATTTGTCAACGCTCTACACATTCAGAGACAAAAATAATTATTTATTCAAAATATAATTTAATCTTTATTTTTCTTCTTTTTTGATCGTTGCAAGTATAACATTACAATAAAAACTAAAAAAAATATGAAAGTATGCATAAATTAGAACAAACATAATAATAAGTATAATATTAATTAATAAACATAATCATTTTTGTCCTTGAATATGTAATACGCTGACAAATTCGTCTCTAAATGTGTCATGTAGGCTCTTTCATTAATGGTGACTAACGGAAATTAAAGGATGAATAGATTTATCGTACTTTTTTTCATTTTCGGAAACTAAATTTAAATTTTATCTTTCTGGAATGAATTTATCAGCATTCAACAAAAATGACTATTTAACCTTCTAGATAAAATAACTTATGGTAGTAGGTCATTTTCTTCTCGTGGATAACATAAGTATGAACATGTTGAAAATTGGTTGCAGTTCAACAATTTAAAATTATTTTGGAGTACATTGCAGACGAAAGGGAAAAACTAACTAATAATGAAAGCAGCACCTAAAGTATCAGCCAACGATCTAGGTTAATGTTTAAGTAACAACACAATTATTAGATTATATGGATATATAATTTTATCTAAAACCCACATAAATTTTGTTTGTTAAGTCAAATGACCTTAAGTTCGTACTCTGAATGTTTTCTTCTATTTTTTTATAATCTGTTTGGTTTGAAAAAAACTATTTTTTAATATTGTTTCCAGTTTTTTGAAGTTTAAAAAATAAAAAAGAAAAGGTGAAAACATAAAAAGTTGTTTATGCTGTTTTCGGTACAAAGTTTTGAAAAAATGAAAGAAATTTTTTTACTCACACCAAACCACCTTTTAATATTTAATAAAAAAGAAGAAAACGGTAGTGTGCATTGTTTGGTGCCCTTCAACAACAATTAATGTGCTGGAAGTGCAAAGGTATACGTTGACATATGATTGCATGCCAAATTAAAAAGGAAGATGATTAATAGAGAAATTGAAGCTTGTAGAATTTCACCCACAAACAAGAAATATGGTCTTGGTGGAATGGAGTTGAAAGAGGTCCCACGCATTGTGCCAGCACGGCACCCATGTTCTTTTGCTCACTAACTGCTGAAGCACACAAAAAAAGTTAACTGTGTCCCAGTGCAGTGCAATAGCAATAGCAATAGCAACATTCCACCTATTATTCCCTTAAGACAGCTAATTATGTCTATGTTAGATTGGAAGTGGCATGGGACTGTGGGGAACTAAAGTAAAAAAGAGACATATGAGGCTTTGGGCTTCCATGATGTGGACACCACTCTAAGATACCTTACATTAATTGTTCAATGGTTTGGTTCAATAAGAAAACGTGAGTGAGGGTAAGCTGTGTGTCATCCTAATGATATTTATATCTAAAAAGTAGAAAGTAGAAAGTAGAAAGCAGAAAGCAAAGCGTCGACGATTAAAGGGACAATTATAGGTATGCTAGCATGCAAAGAGGAGGAACAACAACAGCTTCTTTATTCTCAGATATTCCTTCCAACTTCTGATTTATTTCACCCCTTTTCTTGCCACTACCTGTTCTGATCTTGACAACAATCTCTAGCACAGGTTTCATTTCATGACTATGTTAAAAATAAATTGACAAAAAGAAAGATAGAGAATTTACTTTACCTTTATTTTTTTGACGGTTTATTTTTTCAACACGTCCGAATTTACTTCGACTATAAATAACACAATTGCTTAAGATGACAAAATAAAAAAACAGTTTCACCCAACACCACTGTCGAATAACTTTTTACCAACCTATATACTTAACAACTAGTTTACCTTTATTTTGTTTCACCCGATACCTAATCTAATCTTATCTTTTTTCTAATTGTCCTAGTACCGTCGCTGGAAAGTACATAATCCAAAGACAATACAGGATGCAGCAAATATAGACAATAATTTTTTTCCCTTTACATGGTAAAATGTGCTTGCTTGCATTTACAAGACATTCGTTAGAGTAATTTTTATTTTGATATGATACTGTATAAAATTCAGTCAACAGCAATAGTTAACGTGCTCAAAGAGTTGGTGTTAAAAGTAAAAATAAATTATTATAGAAAATGGCATGGTCTATCTGGGGTAATATCTATCTTGAACCATGACCCCATGCAATATATCATGGTGTATTTTAGTGCAACATGGGACCGGAGCTGCAATGTAAGAATGATATCATCGTTATCCAAGCATGTGTAAGTATGAAGTGCGAACCTCCAAACAAGAAAGAATTTAAAATAGTATGGATCTCTAGATTCTAAGCAGTGCACGTGGCGGTCGTGGCCTAGTGATGGCGTATGAGACAAACTAACTGCGCATTAAATAATAAAAACCTCTCTTCCCATCTTCATCTTCAATGCATGATAATACTAATAACAACAATAATGTTCTCTTTGATTGGTATTTGCATTCCTTTCCTTTTCTCTCCCTCGTCTTCACGTAAGTGATCCCAAGACTTTGCCGCAAACCTTTCTCTTTAGTCAAAAGCACCTTCCTTGGCCTTGGGTCCCCTCCCCTCCCTTCCCTTTTTCTTATCCGCATTTCCCAATCCTTAGTCTCCTACTACCATTTAAACAAATGAGTGCATATCATAGAAGAAACGATACCATAAATCAAGGAAAACGAGAAAAACAAAAGCGATTTAAGAATAGTAGAAGACAGATGATTATCTAATCGTAAAGCAATCCACTTTGGATACCCATTGATAACACAAAGAGAAAGAAATGAAAAGCCAGAATTCCCATCTCCCTATTATTCTTCACTCACTACTTTTTCTTCATCACCAGTAGCTGTGAGTGATCAACACACAACACAAACACACCATGCCTTCAAGACCCTTCCCTCCCACAAATCCCACAAAAACAAAGGCCCTCTTCCTAGCACTTACCATTTCAGCCTGTGTTGTGATTTTTTGCTCAATCCTCTACTTCCTCTACCATCTGTGGCATTCTCTTGTTCACAGAGCTAAGACCATCCCCTTTGATGCAAGTGCTCCCTTGAAGCTCCAAAGATTCTCATACAAAGATTTAAAGCAAGCCACCAATGGCTTTGACACTGCCAATGTTATTGGCAAAGGTGGCTCTGGCACTGTTTTCAGAGGAATACTTAAAGATGGCAAGTTGATTGCCATCAAACGCCTGGACGCGTTGTCTTTGCAGTCAGAGAGAGAGTTTCAAAATGAACTGCAGATTCTTGGAGGGTTAAGGTCTCCATTCTTGGTGACCCTCTTGGGTTACTGTGTGGAAAAGAACAGAAGAGTGTTGGTGTATGAGTATATACCCAACAGAAGCTTGCAGGAGTCCCTCTTTGGAGATGAGGGTATGAGTTTGAGTTGGGAGAGCAGGTTATGCATAATATTGGATGTTGCTAGAGCTTTGGAGTTCTTGCACCTTGGATGTGATCCTCCAGTGATCCATGGGGATATTAAGCCAAGCAATGTTCTGATTGATTCTGAGTGGCGTGGGAAGATCTCTGACTTTGGCTTGTCAAGGATTAAGGTGGAGGGTGAGTTTGGTGTGGACTTGTTTAGCCAGGACTTGGGGAGGAGCCAGGATCTATGGAAAAGCCAAGAGCTCTCAGGTAATTTGACTAATTTGACTGCAGAAACTCCTGCTATTGGTACTCCAATTGAGAGTGTTAGTGAAGTAGATTTTGCTCTAGCTTTGCAAGCCTCTTCTTCATCTAAAAATAGTAGGACTTGCTTTAATGTCAAAGCTTTGAACTTGAATTCTTTGAATTATAATGCCAATATTGCTAGTGAAACTGAAATTAGGAGTGTAAATGCAAAGGGTAAGGAAATTTCAGCTTTGGATAGGGATGATTGGAATGGTAAGTTTTTCCCTTGTGATGATGAGCTTTCTAGCATTGATTATAGTAAGGAGTTAACTGTGAGTGCTTCTCCTTTGGTGGATGATGAGAAGGCAAATGGGAAACAATGGGGAAAGGACTGGTGGTGGAGACAGGATGGAAGTGGGGAGTTATGTAGTAAAGACTACGTAATGGAGTGGATAGGGAGTCAGATTTGTCCATCAAACGCTGATTGGGATGATGGTAAGAACAATGTTCACGCGAAAGTGGAGTTGGAAAATTCAAGTCCCAAGGATAAAGACCATGATGCTATTGCACCCCAATCACAGGTGTTTGGGATAGGACATAATACTACAGATAATGGGGTTGAGAAAAAAGAGTCAAGGGGAAAGAAATATCACAAAAAGAAGCACAGGAAGATGCAAGAGTGGTGGAAAGAAGAGCATCTTGCTGAATTAAGCAAGAAGACCAGTAAACTTAAAAATCTCCATACCAAGTGGAAGAAAGGCTTGAAAGTGCCCCATTTTGATTTGGGTAGAAGGTTTTATCTTTGCAGGCGTAAGAAGTTTGGACAGGAGGGTGAGAATAAGTGTGATCAAAATGGGGAGTTTAGCTTCAGAAGAGGATGGAAGAAGAAAAGCACTCGTTCCATTGGAAGTGACATGTGGAGTGGAGATCTTTTCAGCCGTGAGCTCAGCAGCACAACAAGCATGAGAGGGACACTGTGTTATGTGGCACCAGAATATGGAGGATGTGGATTCTTAATGGAGAAAGCTGACATTTATAGTTTTGGAGTTTTGATTCTTGTAATTGTGTCAGGTAGGAGACCATTGCATGTTCTTGCATCACCCATGAAGCTAGAGAAAGCTAACTTAATAAGCTGGTGTAGACACTTGGCTCAAGATGGTAACATTTTAGAACTTGTGGATGAGAGATTGAAAGAAGATTACAACAAGGAACAAGCAAGTCTTTGTATCAACTTGGCACTCATTTGCTTACAGAAAATTCCAGAGCTGCGGCCAGATATTGGGGATATTGTTAAGATTTTGAAGGGGGAGATGGAGCTTCCACCATTTCCATTTGAATTCTCCCCTTCTCCACCTTCTAAATTATACAGCAGATCAAGGAGAAAACCGAAGGGCACTACAGAATAGGTTTTGTAATTCTCAAGTCATATGCTCACCATGGGATCAGGTATGATGAGTGCAGTACGGGATGAATCATTGAATATGTTTGCATTTGGGGCCTGAATTTACTCCTATCGTTAGATTTATGTTGAATTGTTATCAGATAAGTTATTTGTTCTTTTTGATGACTCGATTTCCACTGATTGTTTTCAGTGTGGTTATGTTAAGGTACTGTGTTGCCTGTCTCCTTGATGGCGCATGGTTGCAGCTGAACTGTGTATAGGATGATCACTGGTTAGATTAACTCTTCATTGTAATAGATAAGGGCAAAAGGTTATCTGTTAATTGCAGTTTTTTTAAGAAACTAATATGATTGATAGGCTTGCCTTGACTTCTTGACAGAAACGCATTCTGACTCACTCACACTCTAGTTTTACTAGGATGGACTGACTTGTTTATTTGTTTTCCATCTTCAGAAAATATTTACTTTCGTTGTGATGTTACTCTTGCCAACGTAGGTGTCCTATTTGGTACATATTAGAAGCAGTAGTTCACCCGAATCAAGCTTCTGAATGTAGTTCACCCCTAAGCTTTAACCAATTCATCTTGATAAAAGAACAAGAACATCAATGAGGCTTAGGTCAAGCATACTTTCTGTTTGTTTGTTTTTTTCTTCTTTTAATTTGGCATTATAAAATTGGCAATGGAACGTTAGTCGTGACAAGAGGACAAAAATGGCACCGCATCACTTTGAATTTGACAAGCATAAAACAACTAGAACAAGGATTCATTTGCTGCATTGGTCGGTCTGATATAGGAGATCTAAGAACTAAGCTTGTTTTGGTTAACAACCAATTCTAACACCTAAATGGTTTGAAACTGGTTGGCGTTAATTGTGCAGAATATTGCAATTGATTTGTCTTGTAATAATGGACCACAGAAGTCATAATCAAAGACTAAAGTAGAGTCACTATTAAAACAGCATCATTAACCCCCCCAAGTGTGCTTATTCTATTCCTCATTAAAAGTATATGTCATAATGTCGTTGACATAATTCTCTTTTCCATGATTTTGCACGACATACAATCATCTTGCTGTCTTTATTCTTAACGTTTATTAAAGAGGACAAATCCATATCAAACGCCACGCAATCTGAAAAATTCGGGTATGAGGACAAACCTAAAACGAACCGAGTCATAGAGATTGTTATTAATATTTGAATACGTAAAAGTAATCATAATATTATGTTGTAGTTTGCTACAGCACCGAAAAAGCATATACTAGCCCACCAAGCTGTCCAACGTTGCTTTGCATGATTTGCATCTCTTTATCATTTATTATTACTGCTTCATAGCCCATAGGTATCATTAGGAGTACTACTTGATTTTTTAATCGCTGCACTTTTTTTTCTCCTAAAATGATAAATAGGGAAACGTGCATGAGTGTTTAAAAAAAAATTGAACTTGCCTTCTTGCAACACACTGCAGCTCGTCCGCTTCCATTGCTGCTGACAGAAGCCTAACAAAAATTTACTCAATAAAATAAATAGTAGTATATGTTAAAGAGTGTATTGTATCACCAAAAGTTAATTTTGAGTATGTAAATATTTTAAATATTTAAAGAAAGAATTATATTGGTCATAATGATCCTAGTCAGCTTAAACAATATGTAAGTTAAGTGTCGTCTCTAAAAAAAGTGTTTTTTTTTAGTTTTTCTTAATTCTTATCATCGAATTCAGACTTCTAAGTTAAATATGCAGATGATAATTATTAATTTATTGAACGAATCCGCCTGGTCCAATTGTAGCCCCCAATATTTTTTGCTTCTTGGGACAGGCAGAATCACAAGGAAGGAAGTGGGCATGGCATCCACATAGGGAACACATTCTTGTTCAAATTTGGACTAAATAATTTCATTAGAAAATGTTCAATCATAGGAATCAAAATTAAAATTTTAGACATCATATTAAATATTTGGTTAATCTGAATTGAGCTGAGTAAGATGATTATGAGCTGTGAATTTCTTTTTAGTTGTTAACGAACCTATATTTTCAAGAATTCGAACTTGAGATTCCTTATTAGGATAAAGTATATCAGATCCGTCTCATCAGCTTAATTACATTCATTGTGTAAGTTTCGGATTATATAAATTTTCCAAGTTAATAATTTAAACATCAGATCTATGATTTCGTATCAAAATAATTAAAGCATTTGTATTACTCGCATTATAGCAAACTAGATAGATACATGCACAATGTGCAGGTGCCAGATAAATGGGAATATAAGAGCTTATAAGAGATAATAATAAAAAATTAAAGTACAATGCAATTGTCTAACATGTGAATTAGCACGTTAATCCTTTTTATAATTATGCATTAAGTTTGAAGTTTTAAACAAGATATGTGATGTAGTCACCAAGACGAAATCTAAGTAGAGCAACAGATGACTTTGGGTTAAGTGGTTGGATTTGAAGGATAAGGGTACAAAACAGGAACCCACTCACTTTAGCCTTAGACTGCTTCTCGTTCACTCCTGCTCCTTTTAATATTGAACTTCCACTTGCCTTTTTCTTTCTCCTCTTCTCTTTTCTAACCGTCAAGTTTATACTCAATGTTTTTGTTGAAATAGATAAAGAGGAATGCTAGCTAAAATCTTCTTTATCATATTATTAACACACTTGTCATTAGAATACACCCTTTATTAGTGGATAAAATACATGTGAGATCATTAAATAGTAAATGATCTTGATTCTTGAATCGTATTCTTATTCTGGATTGGCTGGCAACGACTTAAAGCAGACGGACAGGGAAAGCCATCAATGGTGTGATACTTGAAAGTGTCCCTACATTACTCTTTGTAGGTCAAGGAACAAATTTCATGGGGTAACTGGAAGGGAGAATATTGAGCAAAGAGAATGTACTCCAAGATGTTACCTGATTCTGGGTGCATAGACAGAACTCCTGCTCTACTTTATGATGAGAGGGTAGGGAGGGAGCAAATGGAGACGGATCATCTACCATAGATGTATGAAAGGAATAATGTACCAGCTTGCTAGACAGAACAATTCACAATAGGAAGCACCAATTCATAGGTCCAGTCTTCTGGTCTTCTGCTCCTTTAATTATAAACTGATCTTCTCTTAAAAACTAGTGGAAGAGAACATACTACTCATCGTTTTTGGCATAAGGTGCTGCTTTTTATATAGATATTAAATTGGAATGGAATGTTATTGGACTCATTTTTACAATCAATTGAGAACACTCAGGAAGACAACCAAATATGAGCTTTGTATGATTTTGTATTATGAACCACGACAATCAAAACAATGGAGTATGAGGTCTGGAGCATGCAGCAGCAACCAAAACCGTCAAGCGTTTACTTAATGATCAGATAATAATGGGTTAATATTTTCCCATGTCTTCAGTACATCTGCTCCAGTAATGAAATTCAAAACTTGGGTAGGGAGTCAAGGGGCCACAGCCATAATGCATCAACTGTCAGGATTTTGACAAAATGAACTACTCAACATATCCTGCCATAGTTAACCATCTTAGCACTAAGTGATACATTGTATTCACAGTGGTAGAATGTAGAACGGCAAATATTGGGAGGTTCTGCTCTCTGCTCCAAGTTAGTTAGAGAATGTCTTCTTTCTTCTCTGGTCTTGATAATTTTTCTTCTTCATCTTATCATTTTTCAGAATATTTCACACTTTTATTACTATGAGCCTTTTTAACATTCTGTTTTCCTTTATCACCACTACCAAGTACTTCTTCCTGAAAGAGCCTATTAAGCATTGGATCAGCTGAACATCCATTTGAAATCATCTCCTCATAAAAACCCCTGGCCTTTATGAACCACCTACATGTTACTAGCCCTTCAACCATTATTCTGTAATGCACACAACTGGGCAGCACATCATATGTCTTCATTTCTGTCCAAAATTTTGGTGCATTTACAGGTTGCTTCAACTTTAAGAATTTTGCCAGAATTATGACAAAGGAATCCTTACTAGGACCCAAACCAGAATCTTTCATCCTAGTTAGAAATTCCAATGTTCCTTGATAATCTGTTCCCTCAAAAAATGCATGATAGGTCTCAGTGGTTGGACTAACATTCTCCTCTACCATTGAGTTAAATATTATCCTTGCCTCAGCTAGCTTTCCAGCTTCACAAAGAGAGAGTATCATGGAGTTGAAGGTGACAGAACCTGGTTGCAAACCTTGTTCTTTCAACTTATCTATTGTCCTGAGAGCTTCCTTCAAGCAATTTTCATGAGTTAAAACATATACTAATGAATTGTAAATCTCTATCCCAGGGATCCATCCCCTTTTCTTCATCTGATCATAGAGCCTAAGAGAGTCAAAAAGATTCCCTTCCTTTGAAAAGCAGGAAATCATGTAGCTATACGAAGTAGCATCTGGTGTTATACAGTATTTCGACATTTCTCTCCAAACTCTTTTTTGCTTCATATATATCCTTTGTTATGTTACACCATCCATTAAGAATAATGTTAAAGCCCTCGGTATCGAGATGGAAGAGCTTCTTATTTACTAGCATAAACTCTTCATCTTCTTCAACGTTTCTATATTTACAAAGAGCAGTCAAAAGTGCATGGAATGATTCCTGATCAGGAGTCAATCTGAAGTCTGAACTTGTCCATAAAGTTGAATGTTTGAATAGCCTTGGCTGAGTTGTTTGCGGATGCATATCTGATTGAAACAAAATACCACAAGTGAAAGGGGGTAATAAATTATCTGTTATCAACGGAGTTGACATTATTCTAACAAGAATCGACAAAATTTATGATCCACACAAGAAAACAGTCAAGGGTGACCATGAATCAGAAAAAAATCAATGGAAGTAACGTTAAGAAATCATTAAAGTAGGCATTCTCATCAGCCATATGCAAGTAAAATAATTCCAATCCAACAACCATGATAAAGAGAAGTGTAAGGTCATTTGCTACTATTGTATAAAGATGAATTTGCAAAACTAATGCCACTTAGAGTTATAATTTGGCGTTTGAATGTTGAAGTCATCTTACCTATCAATCATAATAAGCATAGCCTGACGCGTGGAGAGAGAGGAACGATGCATATCTCGAATGATGCACCAAGCAGTGGAAAATTTTCCATGAGTTGCCAAGACCCATATCATCAAGTTGCAAACTTTCTCATCATTACCATGGCAACTCCATTTGAAGGCAAGCAACGCAGGTTTCCATTCTTCCCTCAACACCCAAATAGCGGAACATATCAAATCCCTATTTGCTTGGAAACCTGACAAATGGAGACCTAATGCTTGCTGTGACGAATGGGTCACCTTTTTGAGCAATTCCAGGAACTTTGGTAGAGTTGGGTCATCCAAATTGAAGTTGAAGTTGAAGTTGAAAGGCGCCTGTGACTGAGAGTGTATTGAAACTGTTTGATGCAATGCCTGAGAGGAAAGAACATTACTACTTCCACTTCCAATTACATGCAAGTGAAACCCTCTTGAAACATTAAAATAGTAGCAGCGTAACTGTTGAGGTACAGCCATTAGGACTTCAACTCTCAACCTTTACCTGCTTACTATGAGCTTCTTCGCTCACAATTGGCCTTCAAATTAGCTGCCTTCAAAATACTAATATTTTTAGTTGCAGTCTTTCGGCATTACAACTTACACGTGACAATAAATAATGATATCACATTTTATTTATCAAGACATTTTAAATAATAAAAGACCACAAGTGAAACTAAAATTAATAAAGGGTGAAAATTCAAATTGAAAAATACATTCCCTTCATTTATTACTTTTCTTTCAAAAATAATAAACAATACAATGTAAGATGTTACTTTTACTATTCATTGTAGAGACTTATCCATAAACTTAATGAAGAAGTCAGAATAAAAAAATAATTATCTCGTAAAAAAACTCATTATTATTATTATTATTCATCTCTTGTAATACAGGATATAATAAGGATTAAGGATGCTAAAAAGTACGATAGATAGTACAACAAAGACATACTAGTATGAATTAAAGTTGACAAATGAGTTAGCCATTAACTTTCACAAATGAGAAAGAAGGAAAACTGTTATCCAATAAAATTATATCACATAATTTATCATGTTTTTGTCCGAAACTTCATGTTAATTTGAAATTTTATTTAACTTATTTTTATAATTTTATATAAACTTATTACTTAATATGTTATATTAAACTTCAAAATATATTTAATTATCATCAACTTAATCGTAAACATGACTCCATTAATACTGGTAACCAAAAACTTTCCCGATTAAATACCTTCAACTATCCTTCCCCCAAATCAAGCATACAAATATAATAGAGCAGAATGTACATTGTTCAGTATGAAAGGTAAAAGAAAGGAACTAGGAAGATGTTTTGTCGCTCAAGTTTCTAACTATCAATGTTGTCTATAAATATAGACACTGATGAATCAGAATATCATCAGAAATCACCTAAAACTGACACAAAATTGAATTGAAAGAATTGCTCTTCATATGAGCCGACTTTCCATTTGAATTTTATGATTGTATAACAAACGAAAGGACGCGATTACTTAATCTTCTTCTTCATGATGGTCTACCTTCCTATAGGGGCATGAGTCTTCTGTACTTGAAGAACCACACAAATGCAGAAAATATAAAGACTCCACAAATTCCTGTTATTATAAGGACCCACTGGAAAGCAGAGGGGACATCAAATAATTGAATTTCAAAATTCATCCCAAATATTCCTGCTACCACTCCAAAGATGGCAACCACAAATGTTGCAGTTGTGAGTAAAAGCTCAAACTGAATAAGCTGATTTCGCACATTATCCTGTGAGAAAAAAAAAATCGGTCAGCTATTCTAAATTAAAATAATTCAGTCAGCTAAACAAGTTCCATGAACAATCCATATCATCACATATAATACAAATGAAGACATAGTGTATAACTACTTTTGTTCTTTTTAGGGCCCTATAACATTTCAGATAATCATTAATATTAAGGGGGAGTTTGTTTCACGGTACATATATTCTCAAGAATCACATTCCCAAGAATCTTATGCCTAAAATATTATTCTCATGAACATGTTTGGTTGGCATTTAGTAATTTCAGAAAAATAAAATATATTTAATTAAAAATTGAAAAAAATAGAAGTGGAAGAAGAAATGTGAAAGATTGAAGTGGAGATTGGCCGTTATTGTAAAAAGTAACTTCTATTCCCATAAGAATGTAAGATACCCCACCTTTCATTATGGGGATAAGTAGTCATTGATCCATACACCTATTACCATAAAGCAACAAAATTTGAAGTACTCCTACCTCTCTCCATTGTGAGTTGTTTGTGTGAACATGTGCAATAATTTGCATGTATGATCAGACATAAGAAACATGACCAATAATTAGGATAAATAAAATTGACATGAACCCTGGGGGAAAGAAAACAAACCAGTTGAATGTTGATGAAATCTTCGGTGTCATCAATGTATTCTTTCAACTGAAACAAAAAGCAGGAAACAGTGGTTGCTAAACTGTTATGAAGCCAGAAGGAAAAGGGTTAGTGTAGATAACAGTGTTTACCGATGTCAACTTGTTTAGAGTGCTATCAATGACAACAAAGTATGCTTCCAGCAACATCTCAAGCTCCTCTATACTTTCCGTAGTACTTTCAGAACTCCTCATGCTCTCATGTCGACTCCTAGCAATGCTGAAGCTCTTTTCAAGCTTCCGAGAATCGGGAGGTGATGAAACAGGAGAGACCGGAGCAGAAATGGATGCACCATCAACTGATTTATATCCAACCATAGACTGATCTCCATAAAATGACAACTCCATTCGCCTTTTCTTCTCAGTAAGATACATTTCGGCCATATCACCATCATCGTCCATAAGCTGCTCTATTTCATCTCTAACCTGAATATATGCATTTGCAAAGCTAATAGTAATAATAAGACTAAAAAAATATGGTAACTGGCACTCACTTGCAATCATAAAGAAAGAAGAAAATATAAATGAGCATCACCTTCTGAACCCTCCTGGTTAGGGCAACAAGTCTGCTCTTCAACCGACGAACACGTTCTAAATTTAGTGTACTGATCTTTGATGTCAGTTCATCCAACAATGGATAAGCCTCTATTTCTAACTCTGCTGCCTTTTGTAAATGGCCAGATCAGAAGGGAGAATGTTACTAATTAGTTTATCAAAGCCATATGGACAAGAATATCAAAGAGAAATATTCTACAAAAGCGCATGGATCGGGAATTCTGTTTGGATATAATTTGACAGAATTTTGATTTCTTTTCAATTTTATACATTAGCATGCTATCATTGGACTCATCATGCCACCATATCATAGTTTTTTTTTTCTATATCAATGAAGACCATGTGTGGAGAACATACTGTTGTCTTCAATAATTTTTCATCATAACTCTCAACAGCTATATAGCCTCTATGGCTGCTCCCTGGCATAAAATGGACTTGGTGTAAAATCTCCATCTTTTCTAATGTCAATACAGAATTACTGTTTCCCACTCTTCAGCACAATCAACCTAACATTAACATGTAGAAACTCCCTAAGAGATGCATAGATTCATACTTAATTCCTTACTTTCTCTCTCCTTATTGCTCACTAGTAAGTTCAAAACACCTAGGCAACTTTACCACCAAAAATCACATAGGCTTTTAGGAAATCCCACATTGTCTGCCTGAATTCTTGAGGTGTAACTTACATATCTATTGGACAACTTCACTTAGTACCAATTGGTTTTAAACTGGAATCTAAAATGGTGTCAAAGCCTATAGCCCATCTTGCTTCTCGCCTACTCTAGGAAGTCTCACCTCGCCTACCTCAATTTTTTCTTTATTAAATGTATTTATTTTAAAATTTGTTTATTTAGAACAGACAGAATTCAATAGGTCTAATTCAGAACTGTCCAATAAAATAGAATATTATCTACCTTAGAGATGTATTAAGGGATAAATAATCGGACTGGTCCTTAGATTTTTGTAAGGCTTTAAGGGAGCCGTATGAGGTGAAAATCTCATGTATGGTTCTGTAATAGAGATGGTAACAGTAATGTCATCACCGACTAGGATTATCTAATAGCTTAAGTATAGTTGATATAGTTGATGCACAATCAGAATATGGTTTTTGGGGATGGAATTTGTGGTGTCAACCTATGGATTTCATTGTTTTTCTAATCTCTTCCCTAGCAGAATGTGAAAAATTACCTTTTGATTTACCGGAAGCGGAAGAAGAACTAGTATCGGATTATCAAACCGAATACTATATATATCTGTTGGACAACTTCACTTAGTGTTAATTGGTTTTAAGCTGAAATCTAACATAGGCTAAATGATTTGCCAAATTGAAATTCATCCTCTGACAACAAGGACACAATGGAACTAGTTGAAATTACTGCACAGCCAAGTGATCCTCTCATAGCTTTCTCTACAATAGGATGAAGAAAAAAGTGTTTACGCTCGTAGTCACATAAAGGATTAACTGCAGTGGAGGGAGGGGATTGCAATAACACCGAATCCTTTAGTGCCACTGCTAACAGGAAATAAGTGTGATTTTCATCCAATATAGGTCGTAGAGGTACATACTGGCTTTCTCTAAAAAAAGTTGCAACAGAAGATTCTATAGACTTTGCATTCTGTTACACAAAAGGGCATTTTGGCCTTAATCAGTAGACAGCAGGTACAGATCGAAACAATGATTACCAGTAAGTCCACTTAACCTTAACATAATCATACTTCCCCCATATGGTACAGGTTAATATTTGTACGAACTCAATGCTAGAATGTAGACAATTCTATAGAAATACAAAATCTATGTTCATAGCAACCATTTCTCTTCTATAATATATATAATAAATTAATAGTAAAGAAAGAAATGAAGAATAATTTAAATTAAAAAAATCAACGTAAGTTAGCCTCTGACTTAACTATGTACTTCTACTAACCTGGGAATCAAGAAATGTGCATGCTGCCTCCAGGGCAACTTCAAGAGCCCTGAACTCAAAAGGTAAATAATCAGGGGAAGAGTTGCTAAATACGTTTTCAAAATTCCTACTTCCTCTTCTTCGGTTCATGTCAGAACTGTCTGATTGCCAAACCTCCCCTACCCCAGTTGTTGTCAACCGTCGTTGCAGTTCCATTACATAGTGCAATACATAACTATCAAGGGAATTCAAGAGAAGAACCTCATCTGCTGTAATGATACACCGTATCTGCTCTAGATTTACAACAATAGCTTTTTCCCTACCAAGGATTGTTGATGGGTAGACAAACAGAGGATCAAGTAGGCGAAGATCACGTGCAGGTAGATCACAACGTCGCATCATGGTAAACTTGTCTACCTCAATAGCCTGAGAGTTTCCAGATGTGTCGACCCGAATCCATGAACGGAGACCTTGGCCCCGCTTCTTTAGCCCCAAAACATCCACCCCTTGGAAAGCTTGCCTTCCAGAGGCAGATGGTCGATTGGAAACCTCTCTTACGTTAAGAGCTGATGCAGGTTTTGGTGCTAGTAGCCTCTCCTTGAGATCTGCCATTGTGAAGGTTCACTAATAGCTGAAAGCACATATGATATGAGGTAAGAGCATCAGCCACCCATTGATTTCAATAGCATTATACAAACAAAATGTTTCACGCATATGACACAGTATTGATCAATCTAGATGCATACCAATCTCAACATACTTGTGGCACCAACAGATGAAGCACGCATCAATTAGGAATCTCCCACTATATATTCAGTGGAATCAAGGTCTGAAGACTGATAAAAGTCTCAGACAACTACAAGATATTGGGAGGACGAGGGTCATGTCCTTATTGACCCCTCTCACAATCACAAGTTTGCTTTGACCACATCATAACTACTGCACAACGATCTTTACTTCCTAATCTCCGAGAAGCATTATATGCGGATGTAATCGATTAAGTTACTAATACAAATAAATACTATGCACTAGACTACGATTATCAATTTCTTCAATCAAAAGTAAATATCCAGGTTTTGGATAAATAAGGAGCCCAAGTAACTGATACTGTAGGAATACATGCACATCAATATCATACAAATTATAGACCAAGCAAAGCATCTATGCTAATATATTTCATCCGATAACACCAAAAAATAAAAATCACGTCTTTTTAAAGAACAAGACAAAAATCTTCAAGCTCCAGAGCATAGGGGTATCTTAAAAACATTCATACCTCCGGGTGTTCTTCAACAGAAATCGAGTAATACCCAGGATTTGCAATAAATCCGATAAGGGTATCTTAAATTAAGCGATACCACCGAAAGGGAACGAATTTTTACCGAAGAAACTGGAAACAGAGGAAGGGGGAAGATAAAACCCTTGATTAGCGCCGAATTATGAAAGATAAAAACTTCAGAGCGAAGTTCGTACTGTGGGTGTGGAGTGTGGAGTTAGTTCATCTCATCACACTCACACCGCGCGGAAGGAACAAGATAAAAAAAAAAAGGTAAAGTAATCTCGTGATAATAATTAATAATCACTCAATTAATTAATTCCTTTCAAATATGATTAACTGTATCGGTATCTATCACAACGTGAATAAATGTTAAATGTAAATCTCACGAGACTCTCGTACCCTATCAATTTAAGGTATAAACATTATTGATGAACAAAAACTCTTTTTTTATTTTTTTATTCTATTATTGGAATAATTAAACTTTTGAACTCTCATGATTAAGATTAATTTTAAAATTTTATGCATTATTAATGAAAACTTTACAATATTAATTAATTAAAATAATCATTAATTTAATTTTTAAAATAACTATTATAAAAATAACAAATTTATGATAGTTATTTGTAATTAAATCATATTGGAAAAACAGAAAAATCGTTCTACGCATAGTCATCATTTTTTTTATGAAACATAGCCTTCATTTATCTACAAATGATTGGTCAACCGTGTGTATGAATTTTTTAACTTAAATGAACGGAGACGGAACAATTTTAAGCCACAGTCTCTTTTTTTTTTTTTTTTTGACAGAGCTAAGCCACAGTCTTTGTTTACTGAAAAAATCAAACTAAGCAAAGTCTCTTTTTTTTTTTTTTGACGGAGCTAAGCCACAGTCTTGTACTCACCTTTAATTTATAATTTTGTGTCTAAAAATGTCTCTATATCTTTGAATTTTTTTTAATATTATTTTGCTTTAAAATATGATAACTTTATAAAAAGTTTGTTCTTGTTTATCAATTAAATTTTTGAATAATTGAATGTGTTGATTTTGTTTCTTTAATTCTATTGATTTTATGTAAAATTTAGTCTTCAAAATATAGTTCAATTTATATTAAAAGAACTAATTTATTGTTTGATTTGTAGATTCAGAAAATAGATAATATAAACAAAATTTAAAAAATAAACTCCTTATAAGTTATCAATGTGAAGTTATAAGAATGACTTTATAAAGAATAAAGGAAGAGGAAGAGAAATGTTTTCCACTAACAACTAACAATTAATATTTTTTTATAAAAAAATTATCAATTTTGAGAATAAAATTATATGTTTATTACTATTATTGGCAAAATAAAAAATAGTATTATTTTAAGTAACTAAATTGAACCAAAATCAACCAAACATAAAAAACTAAATTATTTTGAAATAATTGAATTAATCAACTTTATAAAAGTGACTTGATTAATCAAATCATTTTTATACGAGAATAAAAGTTATACACTGATAATGTAAGATAATTTTACATTGTTATTCAATCACAATTCAATATTTTATGATAAATTTGTTAACTTTTACAAAGCACGACCCTAGTGATCGACAATTCATTTGCAGGAGTAACAACACAATCCAAATACAACGAGGAAGATGAACATGATAATGACCCAACACAAAAAATGAAATACCTAATTATACTCATTTTTATGATTTTTATTTTTATTGAATTATTTAAAATTTATTACTATTTTATTTAGTCAACCCAATATTCAGAAGAAGAAAAATAGTTAATCCAATTACCCAACTAAAAATAACTTGATTAAGATTGAATTGTTTGAAATAAAAGTGAATCTAACTCAACTCTGTTTCATTAGATTAGGTCTGACATTAGACTATATTGAATCCAACTTTAATTGTTTATATTCTTAACATAATGGAAATAAGTTTGTGTATGTTTGATTTATTGTTGAAATTGTTGTGATGAGTGTTCTAATACAGATCCAACAGATAACAAAAACGTGTTATCATCAAAGGGCGTTTTCATAAAAGAAAATTTGAAAAAGATGCGAGTGAACTAAACAAAGGTATGAGAATATGAACTTCCTTTCAACATTAACTTTTGGGTTTCTGTTGTCCAAGGCCATTCCCTAGTTACTTCAGCTCGACCCATTTAACGAGCGAGTAATTAAAGGCTTATAGTTCAGAAAGCCCAAGGTCCAGTCCAACGTTGTTTGGGTTCCTAATAGGCTAACTTGTTTTTGTCAAAGGGGAGTTGCTTCCTGCATCCCCTGTATCTTCCTGCACCTCCTATTATTTGAAAAAATAGGTGAACGTACAAATATGCCCTTCACCATCACAATCTACATTTCTGGAATGTATTATGAATCATGCAATCCATAATTATGTCCGGATTGCCTTGTCCAATTATAGGTCAAATGATCCATAATAAAGTAAGTCAATATGAAAATGTGTTCCATAAATTATTATAATATTATTAATCAATCATTCCATAACACATTTTTAGATTGACTTACATTATTTTGGATCATTTGATCCGTATGAGAATAAATCCGGATTGTCTGATTCGAATTTATGTTATTTTTTTCGATCATTTAATCTGGAATTGATATTACACAATTTTGAATTGATTGATATGGGCTTGTTATGAAAAAAAAAATTCGGAACAACAAATCTAGACTTGTATAAGAACAAATCCAAATTGTCTAATCCAAATTATGTTATTTTTTTGAATCATTTAATCCGAAATTGTTATTACACGGAATGAGCACGCGAAAAACATAATGTTTCATGGAGAAGTGAGGAAGAGAAGGTATGGATAATTGAGGAAGATAAGGTTACGATCACCATTTTTAAAAATTTGGAGGCATAAGCCTTGTCAAAGTTGCCTTAAATGGACTATTGTTTCTAAATCGCATTAACAGACTAGCTGTAAGCTTGAAAATACACTTAATCAGTAAATGGCTTTCAGATTTCACACAGAAAGGGCATTCAGACACTTGGTTCAGTAATTGGATATTAAAAAAAAAAACAAAAAACTTGCATAATTGGGTGAAAGAGCCTACAAGAGACGACCAGCGGGTGGAGTTAATAACCAGTGGCTCTTTTCAGTCGATCCAGAATTTTTGTTAATTGCATGAATGTGGAAAAACGGTGCACGGGTGAAGATGGCAGTGGGTCAATTACTCTTAAATGAGTCTCAGAAGGGAGTGAACAAATAATGAATATTGATAATTGGTAAGGTAACGCTCTATCTCATCCTCGTTTGCCCGCAGATTGTGAAGAAAAAGTAAGAGTTGGTGAGTGGCCCCAACAATAACATTGCATAAAAGTAAGAGAAGCACATAAACAAATCATCTCCGCACTAGTGAGAGATGCTGATCAACGTGAAGCAATCTACCTGAGCAAGGCCCTTGTCCCTTTCTATCCAATGGCCGCACGTCTCCGCCGCGATGAGGACGGGCGCCTGGAGATATACTGCGACGCTCAGGGCGTGCTCTTGGTGGAGGCAGAGACCACCGCCGCCATCGACGACTTCGGCGACTTTGCTCCCACCCTGGAGCTCCGTAGATTATTCTGGCGGTATCCACACCTATCCGCTGTTGTTGCTTCGGTCCCTCCCTTTTCTCTTGTCTGTTACTCGTGCCTATGCCCATCGATGTTGATGTTTTAATGTACTACCTAAACATTACATGTTTTTTTAAATACTACTAATTTTGATTTGCCTAATCTATCCTTATCATTATTAAAGCATGAAACTATTTGTTGGTGAATGGTGATTTAGCATATGTGCTCATACAGTTACACTTGCAGAGGCAGCCGAGAGCCCTCTTCTGTACTTACAAATAGGGTGCTCATAATTTAGCTATTTACGTGATTTGGATACTTATAAATGGATATTATAAGTATAACTAATTTTATATAATTATTTATTATTTTTAAAATATGTATATATAACTGCTTAGAATAAATAAGTTATAATTCATTATAATTACTTTTATTCTCTTTCTTTTATCCCCTCCTAAAAGATTAAAAAAATTATAAGCATTTAATATATTAACAACTTAAAAAATATGTCAACTTCATTGTATTTTTTATTTTTAAATCTTTATAAACTTAAAACTATTTCCTTTTTTTTGAAAGTACGATGTTGAATTTGGTAACTACATAGTACATACTATATCGTACATCATATCATATGAATATTTTTAAATTCAAGACACGATTAAATAGAATAATTTTTAAACACATGTTAAACAAAAATATTTAAATTATACAATATATTAGGTAACTATTATACACATTCAACATTTCTTCTTGTATCAATGGTTGACAAGTCCAAATTTCTCTCTTAGTAGTTCAAGATTTAATGTAGTTGTATTCATATCTATCTAAATGTTCTTTTTTTTTTTTTACACATAGTGATTTTGCTTCAGTAGTAGCAATTTTCTTTTTCGCTTCTAGTTCTGGGATTATTTTATCTATGAAAATAATCATATGCTCCAAGGATGTTATACCTTGCTAGATGCTTGACTGCACCTCTTTAAATTCAAAGACAACTTTATTTATCTTATTTTCTACCGCTTCTAAATTAGAGTCATTGTCTGCTATCTCCGTTTCTTTCTATTTAACTAAAGCAAGAAGTTGTTCTAATTCACCCATTAACACATCCTTTCTTTTACAAGGGATCTCTTTTTATTTTTTTTATCATTTTGGATTGAATGCTCAATAGTATTATTCAATTCTAAACGAGCTTCATTCATAAATTGTGATTCAATCTCCAACTCCATCTTTTTAACTTTCTAAGACTTCAGAGGATGAAAGTCATTGGTCCATTTCTTTTAAATACACTAATGATGCTCTCTTCATTGCAGAATCTGCATTATTTAAAGCATTCGTTGCATAATGGTCGAGTGAGATTGCGCATTGTTCCTCAACAACTGCATGATAAAAATGGCCCAATCTTTTGTGCCATACTTCTGTATTGTTTATAGTAACTGGATAGGCTGCTTGCTCCTCCTTCAATTGATCAAATGAGAAACTTTTGCCTCTTATTTTGATATTGAAAATTTTCTTGTTATTGACATCTTTAATCAAATAGTGCTTATTTTCAAAAATGACTTTAAACCCCTTCTCAATCAATTGTCCCACACTTATCAAGTTTTGATGAATCTCAGGTACATACAGAATATTATAAATTAATTTTGTATTAGCACAACTTTCAATGGCTACAATTTCCTTTCCTTCAAGAGTGATAAAATCACCATTGCCAGTTCTAACTTTTGATACATGTGATTTGTCCAATTCTTTGAAAAGCTCTTGATCGTGGGTCATGTGGCGACTATCCACTAGCCAACATTCACTTGAGTTGTTGTTGTAAAATATGTTGCGACAAACAATTGTTATTCTTCTTGTTGATTTGCAACTTGAGCCACATTCTTTTGTTGAAAATTGCTTTTGCAAATTCTCACATGATGCTCCAACTTGTTGCACTTTTCACACTTAACATTAGGTCTTCTCCAGCATTTGAAAGTTGGATGAGCCATTCTGCCACAATGCTTGCAAGGAGGAAATCCTTTGTTGTCTCCATTATTGTTGCTAGTGTTAGCTGCTACTTCTTGAGTGTTGAAATTTTTCTTCTTGTGTTTCTTCTACTTGCTTTTCTCTACTTGGTTAGTTTGCTATTTAGCCTGTAATGCTCCTTCTAGAGAACCCTCAGCCCTTATTTTTCTTCTTTGCTCCTGGGCTTGTAAAGCATTTACAAGTTTTGCCAAGGTAAGTTTTTACATATCTTTAGTATTCTCAAGGATGTAATAGTAGCCTCAAATCTTTCAGGGACAATCACCAGTATTTTCTCAACTATTCTTGAGTCAAAAAAATTAGAACCAAACAATCTTACTTTGTTAGCAAGGCTAAGAAGCTTGTTAGCATACTCTTTAATTGTTTTGGACTTCTTCATTTTTTGCATCTCAAATTCTCTAACCAGATTTAGGGCTAGCATTCCTTTAATCATTTCATCTCCTTTGTATTTGTTCTGGAGGAAACTTCAGATTTCATATGCTGATTTGATGGTCATGATTCTAGTGAAAATTTCTTTTCAGACAACAGCAAACAAAATAGCTCTTGCTTTTGACTTTCTTGCTTTCCTTTCTTTTTGATTTTTTATCTGAGCCATTGTTGGATTAGTTGGTAAGGAAAGAACTTCGTAGCCTTTCTCAATAGCTTCCCACAGATCATGCCACCAAATGTGCCCCCATTCTCATTGTCTAGATTTGATAATTGTCACTGTACACAGGGAGTGCTAGTGCTGTGTTTATGCCTTTATTTTTTTTTATGGATTTCACTCACATGTCCTCCTTAAGAAAGAGACTCTATCAATATGTAAAATAAGCTTAACTCACAACATTAAGAAAGATAAATATTTTTTTTTATTGAAGGATAATCTATTTAAATGTTTAAATACAAAAAGAAGTCATAATAACTAATTTCTTAACTAATAACCAATCAGGAACATAACAACTACTAAATAACTAAAAATAAAATAATTAATCCTAAAAATTTGGTCAAACAATTAATAAAAAATAACAAACTAATAAGCAATAGCTGAACAACCACCCTCATTATCTCACATAAACTACCCAAATTCTTCACCGTAAACGTTAGCACAATTTTAGAGGTTTCCTTCACAAGTCATGAAAATAATATATACAAATAATCCTAAAATAGATTATAAAAATATAAAAAATAGGAATTTAAATAACTTTTAAGCTAAGAATCATATGCTATTTTCTTAAAAAAGAAAACAGACTAAGAACTTAAATTAATTTTAATAAAGTACATATTAATTTAAGAAATGCATAGCATCAACTAAGGTTAGGTCTACCAGAAAGGTTTGTTTTCCTTGTTATGATAAATTAATGCTCAAACCTTTATTGATGTGATAAATTAGTAGCCGTTTCTCTTGACGAAATTGCCATGATGTTGATGTTGGATAAGATTCACGAATTCGTGGAAAATACTAGTATAAGATTGATTAAACTGCTGATGTAGGCAGAAGCTTTGAATTTCCTTGAAGCATTTAATGACACGGGCAACAATACACATTAAATGCATTAGAATTTCACACATCTGGGAGTATTTAAGAGGGAACAGTAGTTGCATTGACTTAGGTGAAGAAAATGCTAAAAGTATTTTTTTTTCTTGTTAACCTTAGGGTGCAGGTTAAGAAATTAGTTTGTAAACTTTCAAGTTTCAACTAATAATATTATTAACTTTTAATTGGCTTATTTGCTAGCATTGCTATCTGACCTTAGTATTTAACAACATTATCAATTCAAGAATTAATCTTAGGTTGCAGTTGTCATATTTTAAGAAATAATTAATCTTTCAACTTGTGTACAGGTAACATATTTCAAATGTGGAGGGGTCTCATTAGGTGTTGGCATGCAACACCATGTAGCAGACGGAGCATCTGGTCTTCACTTTATCAATGCATGGTCAGATGTTGCCCGTGGCTTGGATATTTCCCTCCCCCCATTCATTGACAGGACACTACTCCGTGCCCGGGATCCACCTCATCCTGTTTTTGATCACATTGAATACAAGCCCCCACCAGCCATGAAGACTCCCCTGCAGCAGCAACTGCAATCCTCAAAACCAGTAGGCTCTGACAGTGCTGTGGCCGTCTCTACTGTCAAATTGACCCGTGACCAACTGAGCACCCTCAAGGGTAAGTCCAGAGAAGATGGCAACAGAATCAGCTACAGCTCTTATGAGATGTTGGCTGGTCATGTATGGAGAAGTGTGTGCAAGGCAAGAGCACTTCCTGATGACCAAGAAACCAAATTGTACATTGCAACTGATGGACGGGCAAGGCTGCAACCTCCCCTCACCCCTGGTTACTTTGGCAATGTCATCTTCACCACCACTCCTATAGCAGTGGCTGGTGATCTCATGTCAAAACCAACATGGTTTGCTGCTAGCTGAATCCATGACGCATTAATACGAATGGACAACGAATATTTGAGATCGGCTCTTGACTATCTAGAGCTGCAGCCTGATCTAAAAGTTCTTCTTCGTGGAGCACATACCTTTAGGTGTCCAAATCTTGGTATCACTAGCTGGGCAAGGCTTCCAATCCATGATGCTGACTTTGGTTGGGGAAGACCCATTTTCATGGGACCTGGTGGGATTGCATACGAGGGACTATCTTTCATAATTCCAAGCTCAACAAATGATGGGAGCATGTCTGTGGCAATCGCTCTGCCCCCTGAGCAAATGAAAGTGTTTCAGGAATTGTTTTATGATATTTGAAGTGTTTTTGAAGTGATGTTTTATTTCTTAGTTTAAGTATTTTTTTCATGAACCGTATAAATATCTCAGGTTACACAATATTGATGATAGTCTATGCCTTGGCAAAGCGTGATAATCCGTAAGCACAAACGAGCTTTGAACCAAGTGTATTATCGACTTGATGTCACATGTGGACCAGATTTGTGAGTCAGCACAAACCGTCTCCCCTTCACCATCCCAGGATATTTGATTGCATTTCTGAATGCTTGGTGTATTTTTTCTCTATATTGTGATGAGTAATGAAGAATGATATTAATTATCAAGTTTGAAGCCCATATATAGTTTCAACTTTCATTGTTCTAGCGTCCAGATACTCTTCCGCCTCTTCCTTTCACATGATTGCTTTTTTTCGACATTTCATTTTGGCAATAGTAATTTGCATTACAAAGTTAGCGGGGGATAGCTTTGGGAGCTGATAAAGCACTTTAACTTATCAATGATTTGCGTCTTTGTGTGGTGGAAACTTGGATTGGCATAATTATAAGCATCCACTAATATTACAAGTTCATACAAAAGTCCTGATAACGGGATTAAGCAAAATTGAATTATTACAAAAATATTCTCATAGTGAGTAAGTAAGAATATTATACATTATAATCTTAGTCATTAGAGCAAGTAGAAGGGAAGTACTCGCATTAAAGGGAGGGCTACAGATAGAGTTGATATGCATGGTAAAAATGATGTGGCAGAGTTGTGATTGACATCTTGTCCCCCGTATGCTCCTTTTCCTCTCTGTGTTCTTGAGCCATGAGATAGATCGTGCTTGTTCTCAACTTTTGTGTCCTCAGTTATGATTCCATACTTGTCTGCAGTTGGAAATTCAAATAATATTATAATCTGTTGAGGAGGATATCTACAATTTAAGGAGTCTTGGAGTTGGAGGGGCTTGCATTTGCAAGTGTCTGTTCTGAACTTGAAATGGCTTGAGTACATGAAACAAAGAGGAACCATGTAAGAAATCTTATCCCCATTGGAGCAGCTGTACTTGGAGAGGAATTAATGTTCTCTCAACACACTACACTATTATATATACGTGCTTTGATCAACGGAGAGAGATCTACCGAATAGATTTTGGATTCTTTAACGAGTTTCAACGAAAGAACATGCAGACGCTTGCTTTACTTCATTGTAAAAGAAAACAAGAGAATCATGACATATGACACATGACCAATGGCTGCTAAATCCGGTTCCTATATATATATATATATATATATATATATATATATATATATATATATATATATATATATTATTTTTAAATTTTTTTAAAAATAATTTTTTTAAAAAAAAGAATAAAATAAGAGTGAATAAAGAAAAATTAAAAATGTTTTTTTTAAAATAAAATAAAGCAACTAAAAAAATTAATAGATAAAACAAAATTTAAATAAAATAAAAAAAATAATTGCTCTTAAATTGGGATATGTAAGCAACCAAGTAGGAAAATCAAACTCTTTGACAACGATGCCAAAAATTTGTTAACCGATTGATAAGTGTACCAATTTTATATTATAAGTAGTAAATATTAAAACGGAAGATCGAGTGTCGAATCCAATAGAACTTTGTTTATAGTTGCGTTAGGAAATAGCCAAATTGTGAGCAACAGAAGTAGACAAGGAAAAAAAAATTGTAAGTGTGAAATTTGAGGGTAAAAGGGTAAAAGAAAAAAGATAACAAGAAAATTAAACAATAACTTAAATGCAAAAGATGAATGCAAAATGGGATAATGTTAGAGTCTAGCATGCCTAACTACCATTGAGACAAAATTCATATTTTTATCTATTAACTGATTTTCCAATTTCACCCACATCTATTAATATGCTCAACCCGTATCTCTCACGATGAAAAACCTAATTTATGTATTCTCTCTCTCAAATTTTTTTGCAAAGATGAAATCATAAACAACATTAATTATAAAGATATATGCAGAGGCACAACAAAGTCATTCTATCCCTAGCAATGCAATGTTGAGATGTTCTTTCCCATTTCTTTAGACATTATCATTTTTCAATGAATAATACCTAAAAACATATGTATGGATGGCCAAACCACATGATAAAAATAGAAAAGCATAAGAGAACAATAGAAATTGAGATTGGCGGCTAGACTTCAATTGAGGGGGGGTTTAGCCTCTCATTGTCATGAGAGACTTTTACACTTTAAGGGGTTGATGTGGATGGAAGAAGGTGATAGATGACTAATAACAAGAAAATGAGAAATGATTAAAGAGATAGGGTTTTACCTAAGGGATAGACCAAGCGTGTGGGTTGTATTTTCCTTCTGTTTCCTCCTCCTTGTACAGACACCAGATAACGTACTTTTCATGCTAACACGAGCTTTCTTGCTAAACGCGTCTTTGAGCTTTTTCGTGGGCCTGTCTTACGCGCTAAACAAACTTTTCATTTTTTCTTCAAGACTTTTTCTTCTGATTTTTGCATCAATTTTTCCTCTAAAGCACTTGAAATCTTTTTTTAAATTTTGCTAATAAAAAATAGTAAAAATGTTAATTTATTCATTATTTCATTAAAAACACTAATAAAATAAAGAAATTACATCCATTTATTAATCCAAATTGACTATCAAATTAATTTATATTTTATAGTTATCAACCAGTTTTAATGAGTTGCTGGAAAGTCCACAACGTCTTGCAGAGTGCAGTTGGAAAAGAGAGATGGAGGAACTGAACCTGATATGTTATTTTTCTTAATGATAAACTAGTAAAGCTTGGAAAGCATGGAAAAGGACTCTGGTATCGAGCCATGCATGCAAGTTATTCACCTCGAGAGTGATGCTGTGAAGGCGTCTGAAGTTGGAAAATTCAGGTGGAATAAGGCCAAATAAGTGACTGCGAACAATCTCAAGGTAGTGCAGTCCAGTGAGATTGGAAAGAACGGGTGAAAGCAGCCCCACTAGACCATTATCATATAGGATTAGTCGTGTAACACGGTTATGGAATTTGTCACATGCAACACCCGTGAAGTTGCACACATGAACAGCTTCGTCCCAGTTAGCAAGTGAGGAATGCGGGTCTGATATGATTGTTTTTCTAAATTCCAGAAGAACAGATTTATCTGTGGTCAAAGAATGAGAAGAGTGGGGATGGTGGCGCCTTGGAGTTATGGAGTGACCAAATGTTGTTACAACAAGTAAAAGGAAGAACAAGGTTTGTAAGAAAACCACGCTGTATTATTGGTCGTAAACACTTGTTAATTAGTAATAAAAATATAGCACCTTTTGTATGAGATTCTTCCTCCCAGTGTGTTACTGCCACCCATTTGGGGCGTTGAGGATGAGAATACTACAACTCAGCCTCAGGTGTTTGACATTACGCAGTGTGGTGTGAGTCAAGGTAGGAAATGCTTGCATCATGGAAAACTTTCATTAGGTGATGAGTAGACTCTCAACCCAATTGGTGCTAGGTAGAGAGAGTAAATTGGTACTAATTAATGGATGAACATGGACATATATAATATTTTGCGCATGACATATCCAACGCAGCTTGCAATCTTTGCGGATGCTTTCAACAGTGGCGCACTCACATACACAGCCTCAGTTGACATTTTAAATAACACAGATTTTTTTTTGTGCAAGGCAATGTGATTGTCATAAACGTCACTTAGGCACATAGCAATGTGTGCAAACCAAGTTGACAATTTTAAGATGTCTGGACTCTGGACGTAGTTGTTTGTTTGGTTTCACTGTTTCATCATAGATGGTAGAAGTGGGACTTGTAATTTGTAAAATGCCCGAGTAGTGTGGTGGATGGATAACGCCTTAATACACGTGCCATCCGGTCTCTAATTCACAGTTTTGTATCTGAAAAATGACACATTGTTTATTTGACTTGAGTTACTAATATTTTAATAAGTAATGATATTTAGACATGAGTCTGGTTGGACAAACTTTTATATATATATATATATATATATATATATATATATATATATATATATATATATATATATATATATATATTATACCAAATATTTTTATTAGATAATTCTATTTGAGTTACTAAAATCACTATAAGTAATATTATTTATCAATAAAATTGATAAATATTTTATATTAATTACATAATATATATTACTAAAAATGTGAGTTTCATCTTTCTATTTTTTAAGAACTCTATTTATTATTAACCAATATCTACTTAAATTTCACTCAATGATAAAAAATATATGTATTATACATTCTTTATATGCCAAATGTTATCACATCCATTACAAAAAAAATGTTATTACATTAAAAATATTGGATAAAGTCTATTGAAGTTTGAGTGATTTTTTCACACACACATATCATATACTTCTAGTTAATATTCTTATTTTTTCTCTATCTCTATTTTCTTATCAAATCATATCACCTATTATATTCATATTTACATTTTTTTCTCTTCTCTCTTAAGGTGTCAAGTAGAAGTGTCTATGCATCTTTATGCATCTTTATTCTTGAGGTTTATGATAAAGTTATTTTAATGTTTCTTACTTTTAGTTTTTGATTGATTTTTCTACAAACACTGTTTATGTATGAATTGTTCAAAATATTGACTCTCTGCATGTTAACATTCTCCCCCTGGATAACACATTAATTAGAACCAAAAAATACTGTTGACCTTCATTTCAGAAAATTAATGGAGTACCCAAAGATGAAAACAACAAATGAATGCAAATGTATTTCTAAAAACTAAAATTTTAAAAGGTTAAAATTTCGAAGAAATGAAAATAAGAAATACTTTCGAAACCCAAACCCACCTTAGGTTTTTCTTTTGACTTCAAAGTGATATCCAAATAGGACAGTAGCTTTTTGTGTTTCACACTTACACTTCATCAGTGAGATCGGTTAGTTCAACAAACCTTAAGAGTCATTTGTGGTTTGTACGAGAGAGTGATATCTACCAAATGTAGTTGCACTTGCTTTATTCGTCATATGCATCATTGTGTTTTTCTTCTTAACTTTGGCAAGTTTAACAATATTAATAAAAGAAATTTAAATATTAGTTATAAATGTTAAAATATATAATTTATCATATATATTGTTGTTTAATAATATGTTTTAAAGAAATAAAAAAAAATTATGATCAAGCTTTTGAGACAATGTTCAAGAAAGTACATGCGAGATCACGTAATAAAAAAATCTTCCAAAATAATTAAAAACAAAAAATATAGATATACAACAAAATATAGATATACACAACAAAGTAATAATAATAATAATAATAATAATAATAATAATAATAATAATAATAAGAAGAAGTAACACGGCCAAGTATATAGTTGCATCAATGTGAATTGTTTTAACTTAATTAATGATATTAAGTTTATGTCTCAAGTATAATTTTTTTTATAAAATTAAATAAAAACTCAGTACAAGCTATCTCTCAAAAGTTTTTCCGATTTATTTTTCTAAATTGGCGGGTTTTATCATTTAACCCATCAACCTGAGCTCAATTCAATGCAACTCATTAATGTTGGGATGAGTTGACCTGTTAATTTGATAATTATTTTTTAATTTTAAAATTAACATATTTGGATGATTTATTATATCACTGTTGTGATTTTGTTTGTGTTTAATTTATGGTTAATATATATAATAATGATTTATTTATTTATATATTTTTATTTTTTTGTTGGGTTAACACATAGATTATCTTTTTTAGCTTTTTATTCTTAAATTTTTTACCATGTTTGGCAGGTCAACCCAACTCAGCTTTGCACCCCATGATAATTGGGTTAGGTTGACTCATCTTATTAGATATGAGGCCAGTTAATAATTTTATCATACTTAATAAATTAATAATTTATAATTGGAGAATAATATAAAAAATTACACTATAAATAATTACATGTGTTCTAATTAAATTTTATATTCTTATTTCTTACATGCTTTTCTGATATCGTTTTGCTCATTAACTATGGCGCAAGCCCAACCACTTTGTTGTTTAAGAAACTTTTTACAACCGTTCCCATTCTTTATTGCCTAAAATGTTTTGGTTGCCTGATAGATGGAGTATGACTTGTTTGTTTACGTATAGAGATGGGTATGAGTTACAGTGACTTTGTTTTGTTGGCAATACGATTAATTATACATTGCTACCTGCTTCTTGGTTACATATATATAAATTGCTTCTTTTTTTTCCTGACAATTTATATTTATCGTGGAAATCCAAACGAAAAGACGACGAAGGTTATGCATAGGATGCCATTTTAATAAGACGCATTAGAAGCTTTCGGCGTGCATACCAATATGAGTTGGACATGTTCAAATATTTTGTATATTTAATTTGAATAATATACTTAATACAGTATTTATATAAGTATGATATTGTCCGTTTTGATTAATAGGTATATTTTTTATCTTAAGTATACACCAAAAAAAATATCCTTAATCTTATTATTTAATTTATTCTGTAGTAAAATCCGATATATCCTTACATCTTGGATGCTTGTCGTCTGATATGTATCTAGATGAAAAAAACACCTTATAATTTTGTGAGTGTTGACTAAGGTATATACAAAATGAGATGAATTGTAGTGGATAGTGGCCTGGAGACATTACATATATATACGAAGAAAAGAGAAATATATGAAAAAATAATAAATATGATAATTAAATGATAAATGATAATAGCGGAATCAAGACCCTAAGTCAGTGGAAATAAATTATAAAAAATAAAATCAGTGGATTCAACTATATAAATATATATGAAATAAAATATAAAATATAAAAATATAAGATTTTATTTACAATTTTTAATTTTAAAAAAAATTTATTGATAAATTTTAAAAAATAAGGAAATGCAAGTACACGCCCTCACCATAGTGTAGATAGGTTTGCCACTGATAAATGATGTGTAAGAAAACAAAATATAAAGAAACTATTAAAATAAAATGAAAAAAATATAAACAAAATTTATAAATGAATTTAACATCATATTTTAACTCAAAATTTTAAAATGTTTTTCTTTCACTTCCTATTCTCATAGAAGGTAAAACCTTACCTCACACTTTATTTTAATACTAACCTATCTAATGCAGAAAACAGTTGGATTTTTTAAATGATTAGCAAATTTGGTTCAAAGTTTTGTATATGCAAAAAGAAGCAGCATCAAATGGGAATGCATCCTTTTGTTCATGTGATTTGGACCCATCAACTACTTCCATATATATGTGCTTGTCAATTGTCACCTAAGCTAGTGTATATGCATATATAAGGTACGTCAGAGGAATGCCATGCATCAATATAGTCTATTGATCAGTGAGGACAAGATCGATGAAGACTCTTCACTTTCTCCTAGTTTCTTTCTTTGCTTTCCAGGCGTTGTTGCTTGGTTCTAGTCCTACAGAAGCTACACGTTTGCGGACACTGTCACTGGGTATATATATTAATCACTTCAATTCTAATTCTGTGCGCTTTCACATTTAATTTGTTTCTAACTGATGTATATATATCAGTTAGAAACATATATGAATTATATATGGTGGCTACCTCTTTCAGGCTATTCTTCAAGTACTGGAGCAACTCTGAAGAAAGTGAGTTTAAGGCCACCAACACATCCACGACGACACTCGCCTCCACCACCAACTCCTGGCTATTCTCCTGAACCCGGTCCAGGACGAACTCGAAGATCTCCTCCGACTCCAAGACCTTTCATCGTTGTACCAGCAAATAATTCTGATCCTTCTGCTGCATCAGCATGATTATCGTAATTTAGGAGCTGGATGCGTTGCCTTATATTATATGTGTGTGTTTTACTCTACGTGCTTCACCAAAATTAAAGTCTTTTAAGTCCTTCGCTTTCATTGTGTGCTTTAAGAAAGAAAAACTTCATGTGAATTATTTATGTTCTGTTTGCTTGTATATGTGTATTCAAATATTTGTTGGAGACTTGAGTTGATGATCCTATTCATGAGTCCTAATTTAGTTGATATTTAACTGATGATCATCATCTGATACTTTAGGAACTCGGTTGGAATGCTGCTACGTGACTTTAACTCTTACACCAAATTAACAAAATTAACTGTTATTTGTGGCAACAAATAATTATTCCATTACTAGCCATTAGTTACTTATATATAATCAATTTTATAAGACTAAATTACAATGATCTCTTGAGAGATGCATATAGATTACACTATTCTAATATATTGAGAGATGAAATATTGATTTTTTTAGTCAATCAGTTAATCATATGATGTTTTCCAATCTCTACAAAATTTTCAAAATTTGGCTTTAGTTCTAAATTTTTAAAACATTAATTTTAGTCATTTTAATTACTTTTTGAATATTCAAACATTAGTCCCTCAACGTAGAGGGAAAAACTATATTAGCCTTAGGAATTAAAGTTTATGTATTTAAAAAGAGGTGTAATTATTTTTTGTCTCCCTATTTATTTATTATATGTTCAATTTTGTCTCACTATTAATAAATTATTCAATTTGATCTCATATTTTTAAAAACAAATCAATTTGATCATTTCTATTCAAATTAACTTGAGATCATTAATGACATTTTTAACACTGTCGCTGATTAGTGGCAATTTTTATTAATTAAAATTTGAATAGTAGTGATTAAAAATTGTCATTAATTAGTGATGGTTTTTTTTAGCGATGAGCTAATTGTAAACACTACTGCATCAAGTCAACTTAGTAACTCAATTTTTAAAATACTCAAAGAATTAAAAAAAAAATAATGAAACAAAAAATAATTAGGCCTTAAAAATTTAGGAACAAAAAAGCATTGACTCTAAACGACGAAAACACAAACCAAAATTTGAAATTTTTTTTGGGTTTCCCCCCCCCCCCCCCCCCCCCCCCCCCCCAACCCTTAGTCAATTTAACATAGCACAATAAAGTATTCTGCAAAAGAAAAGTGACACTTTCATCGCTGAAGAGATGTGAGTATTGCAACGGCTTTTTCTCTTGTTTTGAAATTTAATTTAATATCATTAAAAAATATTCTTTATAATTTTTTTATAATTAAGACATACTATATGTCACAAAATGTCAAACCAAATTCTTTACTAAGTATAAAATACTAAAAATGCATTAAATGAAAAAAGAAATTATGATCACGAATTTAATTATTATAGAAATCAAATAATTTATTAAATATATTTTTGGAAAAAATACTAATTAATAGAAATTATTAGATTTTTTTATTAAAACGAATATAAATGGTGAAAAACGTGGTGTACTTTCAACCATTATGGGATAAAACTGTACATTTTAAGAATAAGAAAAAATGTAATATTTAAAACTTTCAGGGTAGAAGAGTGTAAAAAAGTGTTTTAGTCATACTTTAAAAGAGAAGAAGTAAAATTTAGTATGTTTGCATTTGCCAAGAGAAAGAAGTGTATATTTTAACACATTGGAAAATAGGTGTAATACTTGCATCTCTCTCATGAATGATCGTAAGATATTTGGGTCATTCCCAAGGTATTTTGGTTTGATATTGACTCTAGCTTTACTCACGCGCACTATGTTGAATAAAATGATATTATTTTGTCCAAAAATGTTAAATTTGCACCAAATGTTTTACTAATCCTAAGCATGCTAAATCAACACTAACACATTTAGTTTGCACACAAAAATGGTGTTTTTTTTTAAGATTGTGTAAGTTTACACTGTTTGTCAGAAACACAACCCAGTTCATTAATTACATCTTATGATTATCTTTATGGTTTAATTTCACTTATTTATAATTGACTTTGACAAGTAATTGGTAGACACATGAAAAACTAGTAATCAAATTTTACATGACATATTTTACTTTAATTTCACTTTTGTTATTGTTTTTTTTTTAAGGAATCTCACTTGTTATTGTTAACTCATATCATTTTGTATTGTTGAAACTGACATGAATATTATGATAAAATTCAATTTAATTTTTGTGTGTACTTTGAATTCTAATTTTATTTTATTTTTAATGTTATAAAATTATGATATTATATTTTAATATTATTTTTATGCATTACTTAATTATTATTATTAATAATATTGGTTCAAGTGATATCTATAGTTAAATAATTGAATCTTAAACCAGTATTTTGATCAGTTTTATAATTGGTATAATTTTAAAAAAATGGTTTAAATAATAACAAGTTTATTGAATTTGATTTTTATGAATAAATAAAACAAACAATAATTTTATTTAATTTTTTATCAATAAATTTTAATTTTATCAACAAGAGATTAAATCTACCATCTTTTCTTTATTCTTCTTCTTCCATAGTCGAAATCTAGTATAAATTATGTTGGATATTAAGAATTTGAGAAGAAAATATTTAATAATAAAAAAAGCTTGGAGGACCCTGTTGTGTCAAAGAAATTTGTATTAGATTGTAAATTAAAGAATAGTGAGTAGCTTATGTTTGTGATACATTAAGGAAGGTGAAGTAGAAAGGAGGGATGAACACGTGGAGAGGGGAAGGTAGACCCCACACCGAACCCTTTAAAATGTCTACCTCTCCACTAGAGCGCCAAAACCCCCAATCCCATTGTCCTCACTCACCACCTCATCGCAACCCTCAATTTCTCTACTGCTGAAGCCCAATGTATGCTTTTCCTAACCCTAACCCCCCATTAACATTCTTCTTTTCTTTTCTCCCCACCGATTCTACCTTCTTAATTCATTTCTTCAAGATTTAGGTTTTTATTTTCTATTCCTATGTTCTCGCCTTTCTTCAAATGGTTCTTTTTATATTATCTTTTTCCATCATGCCGATTATCATTCATTTCGTGTTAGGGGTCGGTGTAAATTTCGGGGAAACTACTGGGACTCGATTTATGCAATTTTACACTTTTTTACTTGTCTTGCACTGATCTTTTCTAACTCAACTTTTCATTTTTTTTCAAGTTTCTTTTCAGTGCCTAGCATCTCTGCTTGCTTCTTGCTGTTCTTCATTTCAAAACTTGGGAGCACGTCAATTGGCAGTTTCGGTGCGAATGCTGTGGTAATTTCAATATTTTTGTGCATGCTCAGAGGAATGTGAGACTTATCTTTACCGATTCATCCAATAGCATGCTCTGTATAATCATTAGCTATCTATTCTATGGTTATCCTCAACTTGTATAAGATTTAATTCGCCGAATATACTTGTCCCTTTCTTTCTTTTTTATGTGGCAGAATTATCCATCTTGCACAACTGAAAGAACGAGAATATGCCCTTTGCTTCTGCTTCCATGGAAAAAAGGAGTGAAGAGCTAGGATTAAGCTTAATGAACACTGATTCTGCTAACCATGACAGGATTCCTGGTGTTCGCCACCAGAATGATACTACCGTCCCTCTGCCTCTGGTTTCACCATCTCCTTTCCCCCACTGGCATTTGCATGAGACATCCCAATATTATAACAATGAACCAGCTGGAGTTAATTCAATGATTGATTCCTCTCAGTTCAGAAGTTATCAGAATTTCCAGATGGACCATAATTACTATCACAGAGCAGAACATAATTTCCTTCCATGCGAAACAGATTCTTGTTTTCCATGTCCAGAAGGATACATAGGGTGGCCGTATCAATATGATAGGCACAATAATCTGACAATCCCTGTCGATGTGAGGGATGCTTCCTTCAATCTAAATAATTTTGAGAAGCCTGGCAATGGTGGGATGTGTGTGACCCCAAGTTATGGTTCAGCTAGCAGGCTACAAATGGCCAACCCTAGTGGAGCATCAATGAGTGCTAATACTGGTCAGCCTTCACTAGATATGAATTTGGGAATGGCTCTGTGTAATCCAAATAAAGGTTGTGTAGAACCATTGCTTACAATAGGAAAACGTGATGAAAGATTTATGACCACTGGTTCTGGAAGTAATAACAAAGAGTCCAAATCCAGTGCTGTAACACTAAAATTCAATTTGACTGGTAATTCTGACAGGGAATTTCTTCCTCCAGTCAATATATATCACAATCAACTGGGTAGCAGAAGTTCCTTAAACCCTGGTTTAGACATGAATGCCACCTTTTCTGCTTTTCAGAATGACAGTGAAGTCATATCTGATTTAGCTCCTGCAAGCAATCATGAAGCTCTGTTTGATTCTAGACCTGGTTTACGTTTGGGGCCATCATATGCTTTTCAATGGCCAGCTGCTGGAGACCAAAACCATTATTTAGGGCAGGTCAACCGGGATTTAGGTCTTGGAGGTGTGAAAGACACAAGTATGGAATTTACAGCTGTAGGTCACAAAAATGGCCTTGGATGCATGGATCTAAATTCATTGCCAATTGTTGGCAGTCTAACTATGCCTTTTGAAAGTGGACAGAGATGGGCGAATAGACAGTTAGCTCCCTCTTCAAGTGGAACGGTAACTGATAAGTTGCCTACTGAGCTGTTACCTAAAAATAATGATAAGTTCTCATTACAGCTTTTTTCTAGTCCTCCTTTAGCTGTGGCCAGTGGAAGCACCCGAGAGCAAGATCTTTCAAGTATGTGTTTTACCACTTGATTACTTATTTTCTGCTCATAAACATTGATATATGTCAGATCTCCTTAAATTTCACTTCATTCTTGAGAAGCAGAAACGTATTTGATCATCTTTAGCAGTTTTGTTGACATTAAATTGAATTTAGTCTTTTGTTCCTTTGCTTTTGTCAGTAAACATCAAATCTGTTTCAAATGTTGCTGATGATTTTTATCTTGGTCTTAAAAGGGTTCTTTTTAAAGCTTCTTTTGTTTTTATAGAAGTTTTGGGCTCTTAATCATTCAAGTTCTAGTAGAACACATTCTTCCATTTATTATCTTTGTATGCTATTCAGCAGAGATAATTAGATAAATTAACTGCCTCCTGATTTGCAGTGACTAAATACATCACTTGGAGGCTCATTTTTTGGATTTATCAAATTGTTTTCTGTATTTGCTGATATCTGAATTATCTTTTTATAATTTTCTTTGCATAAATAAATGTAAAACAAACAGGTTTTGAACTCCTGAAGGGATCACATCCCAAACTTCTCAAGTGGTACCTCTTACTGTTTATTGCCAACTCATTGTTTTGTTGTGCTTGAAATGATTCAAATGAATTTTATGAAGTAACTCAAATCAAACAATCCTTTGAAAGAGGGTGGAGGTGGTTGGAAAAGTGTGATGCATTAGTTGATTAGCATGTTTCTGCTTGATAAAATCTAAATGTACTCTGCAAGCTACATTTTCCAGTAATTGAATTTAGTATCGTTCATGTTTGCTGAAAGGTGTTCATTTAACAGTATCGCCTGCATGTCTAAGGAATTGCTTTTGGATTCTTACAAACTTTTTTGCTTGGTTTACTTATGGTGCTTCCTGCCCTCAAGTTTAGATATGGGTGAAAAATTACTTTGTTTAGTTTTCATGAAACATGACACTTTGGCATAACTAAGTATCAACAAGAGGCTTGATCATTTGCTAATTGTTTTTTGTATGATGTAAAGTGTTAAAGCATTTCATTTGATGCATATAGACAGATATTATATGTCTGTAGATTTTAAAAAATTGCTGGTGAGTGAAAGGTCTATTATTATTTATTAAGATTCATGGCCTCCTGTAGGTAATCATGGTCAATCACAGGCAGGTGGTTCTATTCAGCAATCAAACTCTCTTCTTCGACCACAGTCTACTTCTGGTGATTACCTTCTTAAACATATCATGCTATCCACTCACCACTTTATATTTCTTTAAGCAATAAACTAATTTATTCAGATGTAGGAATACAAGCTGGAAAGGGATACATTACTGCTCAAGTTTCAAGGCCATCCAACTTGTCATCTCTAAAGAGAGCTGCTTCCCAACCACTGTCATCCACTATCCAGAATCAACAAAGGAAGACTCTACCAACTCAGTTCATACATCCATCAATTCCAACTCCTTGGACCAGATTGGCTCCATCAGTCCCAAATACATCCCGGGCAATGTCTCCCTTGGTCCGTCCAGCCCTGTCTCTCACACCCCAAGCTCCTCACTCTGTTGTTCCTCCATCATTCCCTATGACTTGGACTAAATCTGTTCTACAAGCCCCAAACACAACCTGGGCAATTCCTCCCAGAATGTACACAGCTCCATTTCTCGCACCTAATGACAAGAGAATCTCATCTTCCCACCACCCCTCATCCCATACTTCACCTTGTACAAACCAATCTAACCATCAAGCGTTAGCTCGGGCTTTGACTCGCCAACGCTTGAAGGCTCCAATTATACCATCTGCTCCCAGTATTGCTTCCAATTATATTAAATTTAAAGGTATTCCTTGGAGCTTCTTCATTTCTTGCATATTTAACGACTTCCTTTGGTGTCCTTCCATGATTAGTTAATTTATTTGGTTTTCTTCGCAGTATATCTAGGTAGATTTACCTTACTGGTGCATTTAAACAGACATTGAAACTATGTTCCCTATTCTGTTGAAGAGCATGATGTTGTTAGATTTCATATTCCAGTGAAATTGCTCAATTAAAAAAAGCTTTTGATGAATTGTTCCTATCCTAATTCCTTTACCTGAAAAGAATTCCAGCCTTTTCTTTAAAAGAATTCCAGCCTATTCGTGTTCTGGGCAAGATTTCTGCCTTTTCTTTAAAATCTGGTCTATCAATTATATGAATGGATTCTAAGTGCTTATAGCTTCGGGAAAAGAATAACGAAATTCATGGATTAGTTTTTAAATCTAAACATTTATTTAGGAATTTTAAATCCATGATGAAAGAATTAGCAAGTTGATGCTTTTTTTAGATATGGATTTTGTGGAGCATTACGTAGTATATCCTAATATGTTAACTTTATTCTGGTTCAGATCAAACAGCAGAACCAATTGGTTATAAATGCCTTTTGTGCAAGAGGGATCTCTCCTACGCACCAGAAGGGCCCATTTCCCAGCCACCCGTTCCGCCTGCTACTGCTGTTCTACCATGTGGCCACACCTTTCATGAGTATTGTTTGGAGCGAATAACCCCTGATGACCAATCCAAATATCCTCCATGCATTCCTTGTGCTCTTCTCGAGTAGTGAATTTAGGATTACATTTTGAATTCTTCCTTTTTCATCTCAAAAGTTCTTGGTGGTAAGAAAAAGGAAAAACAGAATTTTCGAGAAGAGGTAAGCCATTATTGAGAATTTCATAGTAAGGATAAATTATATTTATATATGAATGAATATCATAGTATGGTCTGCCATGTCCGAGCATATAGCTGTTGAGGTTATTAAACCTCCACGGCATAATTTATAGGTAAATTATGTATACATAGTAATTTATTTACCTTTATATCACCTGACCTTTAAATTTTTATTTTATTTTTTAAAACACTGTCGGTCTCGTATTGTCTTCTAGACGCCAACGTTATAATTCTTTCACGAAACCAATTTTAAGGATTCGTTTGGTTTTTAAAAGAATTGATGTTAATTGTGTTTGAGCATGGTGTTTTAAAATTGAATGTAGAAGAATTCATTTTTATTTATAAAAATAATTATAGCATCATGGAATTAGTTTTATTCATTGGTTGAATACAGAGTTCAAAATTAAAAATGAAGAACCGCGAGGCGAGCCGTAGTTATTCATTATTCGCTAGAAAGGACAAATACTCTGACCCATTACAATAGTTCTCTTATCCCTTCTCTCGTCTTGTTTGGTATTAAGATGTTTTGAATGGCTTCTTCCCTACGACTTGCTGGAAATCTCGAAGTAGATCATCATGTGAGACTCTTTCTGGGAAGTGAATCCAAAAGGGAGGGGCTCTTTATTTGTTTTGAGGAGTGATTGATGATTTTGGGTAACTTATACAAACTTTTTACTAAAATAGATCCTTTCTAAAACAAATTATTGACATAGGTTTAAAGTTCAGGATCAAACTGATAGAGGACCTCACAGTTAAGTTAACAATAAGAATGAAATAATAATTTTATATAGTTGTTTAACCTTAAGTATAATGTTATAATTCTCCAGTAACAGTTGAAATACTATCAGATCATCCAAGTGAGTAGGTGATTTGATGTGGTTTTTTTATGAGAGTAAAAGATGCTAACAATTTACTAAGAACACAACAAATTGAATTTATTGGATGATCACTTTAAAGGAAGTGACAATTCAAAATTACTGATTTATCATGTAAAAGAAAGTAACAATTCGAAATTGCTGATGTTATGTCAAAAGAAAGTAACAATTCAAAATTGTTGGTTTGTCACGTAAGCATGAATAATTTATCTGAAATTGTTAGTTTGTTGACACAACAATCCATGACCACCGGTTTGTGTGCATGCAACATGAGTCTGAAATAAAAAAGTTATAGAATTTATGAATCAACATTGGTTTAAGTACAATCATCTGAAAACAATACATACTTAGTTTCGAAACAATAATTTGCATTAACCTGATTTGTAACTAAAAATATATCTTCCTTTCGATTTTCTTCACACATTCAATAGATACATCAAATGGTTGAATATTTTCTTACCAATTCATTTTTTGTATGTTAAGAGATAGATACTATGCATTTGTATAACTAGATGAATATGTAGTATATGTTTTTCTATTATATGATTATGTCTATTTAGTGAAGATTTATGTAATATATTTTTTAAATGATTTTCAACAAAAGCATAATTTTTTTAAAAAAATTATATATTGTATGTGATTTTGCATACTTTATTTTTGTTAAATATTATTATGTATTTGCAAGTTTAACTCTATTTTATTTTCTAAATATGTGAGAGATATGTTGAAAGAAAAGTTTTTCTTGCATCCATAAGATATTATTGTCAATAGATTCAGAACAAATGTCACTCAGTGAAGATTGTGAAGAAGTCATTTGACTACTATCAATATTATATAATCACAAAAATAATTAACTACAATAACAAAAATATTAGACAATTTTTAGTGGATTAGTATGAATTTTTTAGCAACACAACTTTTTCAGTAATTCTAACTTTTTTAGGAATATTTATAGCATCTATTTTTATAAAATGGTTTATTTACAAAATTTTAATTTATTAAATTTATTTGAAACAAGTGTTCTTAATAAAAATGTTGTTGATAATTTTCAAAGGGTCATGTATGATTAATTGTATAATCGTGGATATCGATGCTTTGTTATGATATATCTTTAATTAGGAGTGTATGAAAAATAGTCAAATTCAATTATTTTTTTGATAAAAAATAATTGATGAAATTTGTTAACAGATTGGCAAGTAAACCAATTGTCCAAGTAATAAAACCTCGGAAGTCCGAGTGTCGAATCTCACAGGGATTTTGTGTTGCACTTGTGTTGGGATAACTTTTAATTTGCAAGAAAAATATTGGAGAAAGGAGTAGGAGTAGTAGTAAAAACAAGAGAATTAAAACAAAATAATTAAGAGAAGGATTTCAATGAGATGCGAATGTCAAGACCTGACATGCCTAACTTGTCTAAAATGTATGAATTTATGATGTTTCTCTATCAATGTAATCAGACTTGTTCTACCCACATCTATCCATTTACCCGCCCTTGACAAGCCTATTTTATTTACCTATCTCTCAAATGTCTTTGCAAAGACTCGATAAATAAAATGCATGCATACTAGATTCTAGATGTTTGCTAAATGCATGGGCATAAAGTCACCATTCTATGCCTAGCAATGATTACCTTATGATTTTTTCCCTTATTTGTTCTATTAGGAGTTAATTTCTCCCGAGCAATCAATCCCTTAAACTGATGCATGCATCTTTTCCTTAGATCTTATTAAAGGTTACCCTCTCCCGAACAACTAACCCCCACAAGCAAATAAAGATGAAAATGCAAGATAAAGTAGAGAAGAAAATAGAACAGAACAACCTAAGAAGAATCCTCTTTGCATTGATCTTGAAGTATATCGTACATCGTTGACTTTTTAGGCCTGTCAAGACCCTAACTAGGAGATTAGCCACTCATGGCCATGAGGGCTTTACAACTAGGGGATGAAAGAAAGAATACGAAATTTATCAGTTCATATCATTTAAATCAAAAAATAACTGTTAAATAATTATCTTCAAGTCATAGATAAGAAAATTATCAATTCATATCATTTAGACCCAAAATAACTGCTAAATAATTATTTTTAACGATATTTTTAATATATTTTTATTATCAAAATAGCTCATATTTAGTAGCTATTAGAATTTCAAATAGAATACATATTACAAGTTTTTTATGGGATAGTCTATCAATATGTAGGAGGTGCGTGAATTTCTTAGTATATTTTATTATATATATTCTATATAATAATCATTATACTAATTTGGTATATTTTTATTTACTAATAATAATGAAAATAAATTTCAAATTTTAAAAAATAAACTTTCTTAACTACACATATTAAATTCACTTATAATTCAATTACTATATAACATGTAGTTGACTTTCAAACTAACTTCTAAAATATTACAAAGTATCCAAACACACAAAAAAAAGTGAGAGAACAGAAGTGAAAACAACTCAATCCATACCTCATTATTTAACATAAGTAAAAATTATTATTTTAATTTGAAGAATCATTGTTATTTTTAGTAAGTTTCTACTACGATGAGACAATGCATGTTTAAACTAGCATTTTAAGTTGTTGTTTGTTTACATTCCATCTACCCATCTACCCACTATGTATTTTTATATTTCATGGAGCATCATTAGTCAATCATTAGTATCAACTATACAAAATACAACTAACTTGAGAGTCTTGAATCTACAATTATAAATTGCTTGTTTACGATGAAGTTTTCTCAATTTTTTTAGTCAAAAAAATTTGTGAGATATAAAACATGTAAAACAAAATAGTTGTTTCAATTTTTTTGACTAAAAAATAATTCATGTCAATAATTTGTTTGAACTAGCAATTTTTTTGACCCAAATGGATGAATCGCTCTTGATTTCATTGAAATTGAAAAGGATTCATTTATCCAATTTCATGTAAAAATGTTGCTACATTAGCAGCTGAATCATTCTAGGACAATTTCAGATTTTATTTCCCACTCAATCCATCCTTTTATTGTGGTTTGGTTTCTCCGTTTTGGATCATCAGGACTCGCATGAATCAATGTCACGTGGCACTGGCAGCATCACTTCTGCTTCTGTATGCCATGGTTCAACATTTAAGTGTGATGGTAGTATGGCACTTAATTTGAAGAAATTGCCCCCAGAAACCCCTTGCTATCATGATGTTTCCGAAGTTAAACAATTTATGACTGAAAACTAGTATATGTAGTATAAAAGTCCAGGACCCTTCCAAAGTAATCATAATAATAATGGGAGAGTATGTGATGTTTACCAAACAGGGGACATCACTCTTTATTTCAGAAGACGTTTGCAAAGCAATGAGTAACCAACATTTATATTTCCTTATATGCCCGATGATATGGTTATATTTGGTAAATTATTTTAGTTAATTTTTAATTTTTTTATTAGTTAAAAATTTTATTTGATTGTTTGATAATAATTTTTTTTGAATAATTGTGTTTTAACGCTTATTTGAAGTAATATTTTTTAAAATATTAATTTTTATCTTTTAATTTTTATATTTTTATTCTCAGTATATTTATTTATTTATTTAGTTATTTTTTTAAAAAATTATAATTTTATTATTTTTCACTTTTCATCTACTTAATTTTATCAAATACTTATAATTTAATTACTAATTTTTCAACTTTCAATTGTCAAATAATTTTTCAACTTTTAATTATCTTTTCATCTAATATTGGGGTTAATGTTGGAAGTTTGGTTGCTTTTTATTTCCAACAGCATCAGTGTTTATTTGATGAAGTACTATTATATTATGCCGCTGCCTATGTTGTCATAGCCAAGTTCAAGAAACTGGCACCGAATCATTCCAGCTGTTCCTTCGCAAAGTTTGCACATTTGCATATCGCTGCTTGACTTTTACCATGATAGCTGGATAAATAAATATAAAGCTTAGACTATTGAATTCACAGATTCTGGTTTAAGAGTAATTAAAGCCATTGGATTCTTAGATATAAATATGTACGTAGGCATTATATTTATAGAACAAGTCATCTTCATGATTTTCCTCTGATCTCTCGCGGTGTTTATTTGACATTATCTACAACTATTCGTTTGAATTGCTTGAAAATGACATAATATTAAATTACCAAATGAAACACCAAGGTTACACACTGTCATAAGAATTTAATGCCATTAGGAATTTAAGAGTCTGTTGATTGGAATGAATTTAAGAAAAGTAAAGGAAGAGGAAATAAAAAGAAAAATATGCAGAATGTCCTGAAGCGCACACACACCCATTTTTCTTTAATAGTAAACTCACTAAAAATTTAAGAGATAGATAAAAAGGGGAAAACAGATAACGCAATATGTTAGAATTGAAGTATGAAGATGAAGTTTTAAATTAAATAGAAATTATCAAATTGACAAAGTTGAATAATATATAAATAAAAAAATTCACAAATTTAATGTCCTATGAATTTGAATTGAAATGTCAAGTTCAGTATTTTATCCAATCATGGTTTCACAACACAATACATATGTAAATTACACTAACATTATTATCTTTTTAATGTTTATAATTACCTCCTTACAAAAATACACAAAGTAAATGTGTTTCTTGATAATAAAAGTGTTAATATAATGATTTTAAATAGTTAAGGAGGATTAATATAAAATTTAAAAGACAAGAATATCATGTACAATCTTAAGAAATCAGATTTATAAGATTTTTTACTTTAGTCCTGAACTTTTCTTGTTTTGCCTTTGTTGGTCAATATCTCCTCTGTGATATTCTCTCTTGGTTTTTAGTTTGAATTTTTCTCATAAAAAAAATTGTTCTAATAAAGTAATAAATATGTTAGGTGACGTGATAAAAATAAAATAAAAACGAATGATATAAAGCAAATATAAAAATTAGAATGTAAAAATAAATTGGAAACCAAAATAATTTTTTATAAACACGTGTGCTTAATCAAAGTGTTCAATTAAATATTGATAATTAAAAAAAGAGAAAGAAAGTGTTCAATTAAATGATGTTTAATTAAAGAAAGAGAAGAGATATGTAAGTGGGAAGAGAAAGGCGTCAATGTGTGTCATTATATTCATCCCTCGCGTAATTAGTGTAATTATATAATTAATTTGTCAACAATCACCACTTAAATGAAATTTAATCTTTTTTTAATTAAGTGTTAATGTCTTGTAATTCAATAGGAATTCTTTACTTCTTGTGTGTGAATCATTTACTGGTGATTAATATTTTTCAAAAAATTTAATTAGCTATCTTTGGTGGAGTATTATCTTTTAATCACTTATTTTATTTTATTTTATTTGTTAGACTCCAAGATATTACTTAAATCATTTTTTACTTATCAAAGGAGGTTGAGTCTAGCAACAGAGATTAATCTCTCACAAAAAAGAATCAAGATTTGAATTCTCATTAAAAGAGATGATGTTGATATTTAATGTGTGATCATGTCTCAAACATATTACCTTTGAACAAAGAAAATATCGAAAACAAAAAAAAAAAAAATCATTCTTTACTCTAAACAAACACTTACAAAAAGAAAATTGAGTGAGTCAATGAATTAGTTTTTTCTTATAAAAAATATTATTTGATACGTTAAAATCAATTTCCATGTTTAAACTTTTTAAAAATTTGTTCATTTGACTTTTCCAAAACTTAAATCAAGTTTTGTGGAAGAAATTTATTTTATTTCAGTGTTTAATGTGAGAAAGATCTATAACAGACCATGTTTAATTTATATAAAAACCAAATGAATTCCTCAGACTTTTGATTGGTTCGGAGTGGAACTGTTTTGAGTATAGCTTTGTCTCTGTTGATTTTCAGTTTTCTATAAAACAGAACAAACTCAACTTGTACGTACAAATTAAAAACGCAGACATTCCATACGATCCCAGGACTCATCTTCCGGAAATAAAGTTGAAAGTAGCCACCATGTACAGATGATTCCGTGAGTAAGATCATAGAAAAGAAAGTCCAAAGTCCCTCAATCCAAGAAATTCTTCTTCAGTAGTCTCTAATTGTTTACAACTTGACATGTATGTACCAATCCATCCCTTGGACTTGGACCCACTGCGCCAACAAAACAAACATTGAGCACTTGTTTTTCTTTTCTCAATATGTGCACGTGAAACCCCAATAATTTCTCATGCACAAGTGGGGTCTCAATTCTCAAAGCCAGCTCTTGCTCTTTTGTTCTCATGCCAAATTCCATCACTCAGAATCTCTCTATTTGTGCTTCTCTTGCAATTGTATTTCCTTATCCCCCCCAACCCAACAATGGCCGCTTCAACGCCATACTCTCTCTTCCTTCTTTCTCTTTACCTCGTCATTGGCATTGCCAGTGGCGTTCAAACCAAGACCTTCCACTTGCAGAGGAAACTGCAGCATGGCACCCCGGAGTGCCTCCTCCCCCAATCAAGTCTGTTTAGCAGCACTTACTTTCTCTTTTTACTGTTATGGATCTAAAACTGCTTGCTCTTTGTGTCTGTCTGTCATACTCATATCTTAGTCCTGAGTGAAGTTGTTAATGAGAGGATGTCAATACTGTTTGTTATGTTTGTCTAGATTGCATTATACAATTTACAATAATCTTTTTGGTTCTCAGGAAAGGAGAAAGGCGCTATTATACTGGAAATGAAGGACAGAGGTGAGTGCTCAGAGTCAGAGAGAAAAGGTGATTGGGTTGAGAAACAGTTGGTACTGGATGGTCTCCACGTTCGTTCAATTCAAAATCACATTCGAAAAAGGACCTCTAGTAGCCAAATTGCAGATTCCTCGGAAACCCAAGTTCCATTAACTTCTGGCATAAAATTCCAAACTCTAAACTACATTGTGACAATGGGATTGGGTAGCCAGAACATGAGCGTGATAGTAGACACTGGAAGCGACTTGACATGGGTCCAATGCGAGCCTTGCCGGTCATGTTATAATCAAAACGGACCTTTGTTCAAACCTTCTACTTCCCCTTCCTATCAACCAATTCTGTGCAACTCAACAACCTGTCAGTCTCTCGAATTAGGAGCATGTGGCAGTGATCCATCAACATCTGCAACTTGTGACTATGTGGTTAACTATGGTGATGGATCATATACTAGTGGGGAGCTGGGGATTGAGAAGCTGGGTTTTGGAGGCATTTCAGTGAGTAATTTTGTGTTTGGTTGTGGAAGGAACAACAAAGGTCTCTTTGGAGGAGCCTCAGGGCTTATGGGGTTGGGAAGAAGTGAGCTCTCAATGATCTCTCAAACCAATGCTACATTTGGAGGAGTTTTTTCTTACTGCTTACCTTCAACTGATCAAGCTGGAGCTTCAGGCTCGTTGGTTATGGGTAATCAGTCTGGAGTATTCAAAAATGTTACTCCCATTGCCTACACCAGGATGCTTCCTAATCTTCAGCTGTCCAACTTTTATATACTGAATCTCACTGGCATAGATGTGGGTGGTGTGAGTCTGCATGTGCAAGCTTCAAGTTTTGGAAATGGTGGGGTAATACTTGATTCCGGGACAGTAATCTCAAGACTGGCTCCATCTGTGTACAAGGCTCTGAAGGCAAAGTTCTTGGAACAGTTTTCTGGTTTCCCTTCAGCACCGGGCTTTTCAATTTTGGATACCTGCTTTAATCTCACTGGATATGACCAAGTAAACATACCTACCATCAGCATGTATTTTGAGGGCAATGCTGAGCTGAATGTGGATGCAACTGGCATATTCTATTTAGTTAAAGAGGATGCTTCGCGGGTTTGTTTGGCGCTTGCTAGTCTTTCTGATGAGTATGAAATGGGGATCATTGGAAACTATCAGCAGAGGAACCAAAGGGTGTTATATGATGCCAAACTCTCTCAGGTAGGATTTGCTAAAGAGCCTTGCACCTTCACTTGAATACCTCATTTATTTAACTCAAATACGGAGGATACCATTGCCATTAACATCTTCCAGTTACATATAACTATATTTTCCGACATAGCATAAGAATCTCTCTTATTTAGTCCTTTATATATTTTTTTCTATTGAGTGTGATTGTGTTTTAAATTTCTGTTTGTAAACCAAAGATGGTTTGATTGGATTGTAAATTGACTCATTAAGTTTCTTAAATGTAAGATGTCGTACTTGCATGGAAATAATACAAGCTAGGAACTGAAACTACATATTTAGCCTCAGTTCATGAACATTGTTGTAGATAAGATAATCTACTCAATTCACCAAGTTTTTGTTCTGTCCGTCTAATGCATGACAAGTCGCTCGGGTTGATTTTTATAAGTTCTACAGTAACATGCCATTATTTTTTATTTTATACAACTTTTTCTATTATGTAGTTCTATAAGTATTTATTAAATAAGTTTCAGACGAAGTTTATTTCACATCTTTCATTTTTTTTTTATTGTTTATTTGATGTGCTGTGTAATACTATTTGATCCCATTTTTCTGTCAAGATAGGGTGCCTTGTAGAACAAATTGCAGCTTGTTTGGGATACTGGCTTGAAACACTTCATCATGTGTAAAATCTATGTGGTTAATAAGATTTGAGTGATAAGTGTTGGGTTTTAAACCAAAAGATAAGGTGTATTTAATGTATGAAAATTGAATTTTTATCATTAAGATTTAGATGATTTAAATATAAAGTGGAAGATTGTATTTTACTAGATAAAATTTGTTTGAAAAGATGTAATGAAAGTTATTTTTGTTTCAACTTTCAAGAGAATTTATTTATTGTAGTTGGTGATAATCTTTATAATTAGTGGAGAAGATACACATGAAGAGAGATTATGAAACAAAATCATTTTGTTAAGAGAAAAATGTCTTTAGGATAAAAGTGTTATCATTTCTTATGATTCTTGAGTGAGATACTCGAGTTTTGTAAAATGATACAAATTTGAGGATGAATTATAATCTTGTAATCATTTTGTGATAATCAAATACTTTTAAGACAATTTTTTGTTGTGTTATCACTTCGATGTAAGTAATATTATATGGGAGAGCATTAATCATCCAACAATAATAACTATTTTTTTTTAAATTTCTCTTAACAAGAGTTGCTAAATTTATTTCCATTCTAGTGCTTTACTTTTTTACTTTTTAGTTTTTACATAAATTACACATAATTTATTCTTTTTTTTTTTTAATCATTTAAGCAACTCCGTCGAAGTTAGCATCTTTAAAAACGTTACTGTCCTCTCGCCTGTTTCATTAACGCATTTGTGTCAATTTAAACTAAAAGCCAATTTTGAACATTTTTAAAAAAAATTAATGAACAAATTGAACATTTAAAAATAGAGGAGCCAGATTTAAAAAAATAAAAAATAGGTAAAAAAAGTAACTTAATCACTTATTTATTACATTTTTATCTATCTAATTTATTATTTTTATGTAGATAAATTTAAATTTTCTTTAACCTACTTAACTTTTCTTTTATTAAATTTTTAATTATTTTTCTATTCTAGGGACTCAATTTGTTGTGTGCAGTTATCTTTTAAGGGAATTAAGTTTATTTTTATGACTTTCTTTATTTTAATCATTATCTCAAAAATCTGATTCAACCTTCCTGACCAGAAATAATATAAATAAAAATTTTAATTTTAAAAAAAAAAACATATTTTAAAATTTTTTAAAAATAAATAATATCATAAAAACACTTATACTAATGGTAAATAAAAATTTAAATTTAAATGCTTTTAAGAAGTGTCAACAAACTTTATTTAAGTTATTCAATTTTAATTACTTTTTTCACGTCAATTATGAATTTTGTATCTGATGGTGATTGGTGGCACGACACGACTGGGAGTCTGGAAGAGAAAGATGCTTTCACTAATAACTATAGCTTCCAAATTCCAAGATTGACCACACCACACCTTCATCATCTTCATTCCATCAGAAGTTAGATGCTATGGAGTCCCTCACCCTTTCAGTTACTGTAGCCGTAGTTGCTTTTTCTATCCTCTTGTTCCTCCTGCTACTCACTAGAAGACATGCGGGAGTCGGAGCCGGAGCCGGAGCCGGATCACTTCCCCCAGTACCAGGTATGTCTCATGTTTGCATGCATGTAAATTTTACTTATGAACAGAATCATAAAGTTGGTTTATTTGGTGTTGCATGTGCTTGCAGCGGTTCCAGGATTACCAGTGATAGGGAATCTTCTGCAATTGAAGGAGAAGAAACCTTACAAGACCTTCACACATATGACTCACAAACATGGGCCCATCTATTCCATCCGAACCGGTGCTTCCACTCTCATTGTTCTCAACTCTCCCCACCTTGCTAAGGAGGTCACTCCCTACTCTTTTCAATTAAATCTACATCTTCTTCTTTTTGCTATTTCATTTATTGCTTATTAGTATATTGGATCAGGCAATGGTCACCAGATTTTCATCAATTTCAACAAGGAAGCTATCCAATGCACTCAAGATTCTCTCTTCTGATAAATGTATGGTTGCCACTAGTGACTACAATGAATTTCACAAAACGGTCAAAAGACATATTCTTACTAACCTCTCAGGAGCCAATGCACAGGTTCTTTCGTTACCTTCTCTATCTTTACTTTTCTGTCTATGGTTCTTTTGATTCCTGAGTCTCTTTAGTATTTGTTTTTTTCAATATTTAGAAGCGACACCGTATCCGCAGAGAAGCCATGATGGAAAATATTTTGAGCCAGTTTAGTGAACATATCAAGACCTTCTCTGATTTGGCAGCTAATTTTAGGAAAATATTCGCTACTCAACTATTTGGATTAGCACTGAAGCAAGTAAGGCCCCTCCTTCTTAAATAATAGACATTCTCTGAGACTGAGAGTAGAACATTACTTAAATTTATAAGACTGGCAGGCTCTGGGAAGTAATGTAGAGACCATTTATGTGGAGGAACTTGGGAGTACATTATCAAAAGAGGACATATATAAGATTCTAGTGGTCGATATATCGGAGGGTGCAATTGAGGTGGATTGGCGAGATTTCTTTCCATACCTGAAGTGGATTCCAAATAGGAGGATGGAGATGAAAATTCAGAATCTGCATGTGCGCAGAAAAGCTGTCATGAAGGCCTTGATGAATGAGCAGAAGAACAGAATGGCTTCAGGAAAGGTAAAGTTTTCTTGACTGCATGTGCAAAGCCTATGCTATGACTATAATTTGATTGTTTGGGATGTCACAGAAAGTACATTGCTATTTTGACTACCTGGTGTCGGAAGCTAAAGAACTGACTGAAGATCAAATTTCCATGCTAATCTGGGAAACCATTATTGGGACATCTGATACTACATTAGTTACAACTGAATGGGCTATGTATGAACTTGCCAAAGACAAAACACGTCAGGTTGTTTGTTTTTCTATTGTATTCGTTGTTTATCCCATTATGGACACACTTTCACCGGATTAATCCTCTTTATATGGCAGGACCGTCTTTATGAGGAGCTCCAATATGTATGTGGACATGAAAATGTTATAGAAGACCAATTATCTAAGCTACCTTACTTGGGGGCAGTATTCCATGAAACTTTAAGGAAGCATAGTCCAGCTCCCATGGTTCCACCAAGATATGTTCATGAAGACACACAATTGGGAGGATATCATATTCCTGCAGGAAGCGAGGTCTAGTTATTTATTTATTTTCTAAATTCACCATCCATATCCATATTGTGTTTAATATGAGATTGACAGGCTCATGTCATGTTAACAGATCGCAATAAATATATACGGATGCAACATGGACAGCAATCGGTGGGAAAATCCTTATGAGTGGATGCCTGAGAGGTTTCTTGATGAGAAATATGACCCCGTGGATTTATTCAAGACGATGGCCTTTGGAGCAGGGAAGAGGGTGTGTGCAGGCTCTCTTCAGGCCATGTTGATAGCTTGCACTGCAATTGGAAGATTGGTTCAGGAATTTGAGTGGGAACTCGGACAAGGGGAGGAAGAGAATGTCAATACACAGTGCTTTACCACCCGCAAGCTCCATCCACTGCTAGTAAAACTCAAGCCAAGAATCAAGTAATCATGCTAGAGTTGCTATTAGCATGAATGCTGCCTCTCTATTTACCAAGTTAATCCATGAATAAAGCTTTTACTATGCATGTGTTTATTTTTCATCATAAACCTTCCAATCATTTGTAAGAAAAACCAGAAAATTGGTAACAATCATCATCATCTTCATGTTGAGTTGTTTCACGGTGGGAAGGCAACGTGTCTAGTCCCATTAACTTTCATCCATGAATCATGATGTAAGCCACCTTGCGTAGCTATAAGACTAGCAAAATATTGAAGCGCATTCCTTTTATTCAGTTATTTTATGTGACTCAAGTGCATTCATTTCCTGTACCTTCGTGGGTCCTCACATTCACAGGCACTAATAATAATGATCAAACATGTTTTCTCTTCTTCTAACGATATCTTTCGTGGCTTCATGAAACATATTCAATCAAGATTTTTCAAGTTAATTTTGGTGATTTCTTTAATATTTTTTTCATCCACCGCGAGTCTGGTAAGAAATTTATATATAATTTTGTTTTAATGATAAGAAATTTTTAAAAATTTCAAAAAACTCACATTTTTATATTTTTTTAGGTTAAATTGATTATTTGGTCATTATAGTTTTCTTATTTGTACCTTTTAATCTTTTTAGTTTGAAAATAATTTTTTAGTTTTTATAATTTATATTTTATTTTTTTTATTTTTTATAGTTTAAAAGTGATTTTTTTAGTCTTTATAATATGTATTTTAAATATCTTTTAATTCCTATAGTTTGAATTTTTTTTTAGTTTTTATAATTTATATTTTAATTATCTTTTAGAGAAAATATAAAAATAATTAGTTATAAATTATCAATTATTTTTTATTATAAATTATTTTATCATAAATTAATTATGAATTACTTGTTAATATTTTTATAATTAATAATATTACTCATATTTTGATGGTAAGGACTAAAAAAAATAAAAATATAAAGTATAATGACTAAAAATTCACTTTCAAATTATAAGGACTAAAAAAATTACTTTAAAACTATAAGGACTAAAATGTATAAATGATGAAATTATAAAGATCAAATAAGTAATTAAATATTTTTTTTACTGAATTATGATTTAATTATAATACTATTATGTGTCAGATAAATATTATATTTTATTGCCAAGAAATAGTTTGTTATATTTTTCTACAAAAATATAAATCTTATTTTTAAGAAATTTTTCTTAGCTTTATTCCAATTATTAGAGATGTTGTATGCATGATTATCTTATATGCTGTCTGAGAAAAATCTAATCCTGAATTTCTCTTCGACGGTGTTTCCCCAATTTTAATGCATTGAGAAGCTAGATAGATGATTCAGCAGTGCGTGTCTGGATCTGCTTTTATGGAATTAATATGAATTTATAGAATTGATATGCTTTTGAATTAATTTTTATTTAGATAATAGATGACAAGAAATTCATTTTACCATTTGCAACTAAAGTTGATTTTTTAAATGCATAAGTTACTCAATCATGCATTCCAAATTAAAGTGCGTTCCAAATTAAAGTGGGGTAGGAATGAGTGAATGAAGATTCTAGCAGAGCCATTTGGCAGCGAGCGACGAGAATGGCAAAGAAGACGGTGAAGAGGAAGGGGTAATCGAGATTCGTGTCCGTGACCATAGCCACAAACACAACGAAAAGGGAGAAGCGAAGGTCGGAGGGAAGAATGCAGCGGCCGGGGGATTCCGTGCGGAACCGGTGACTGATGGCCCCGGGATGGGGGAGGGTGCATGGTGCTTGGCGTTAACGGAGAGATGGGAAACTGTCATGGGAAGGGGACACGGTGTGGTTTCTGCTGTTTGGTGATGACTTTGCACAGGAAGAAGATGGGAAAAGTTGGCTGATTACCTTGGAAAGCAATGACATCGAATTTGAAATCCATGGAAGCTTGGTGGCGGCGGAAGGTTTGGCACCTCGATTCTACACTAGTAATTTCTACTGAAATTCTTCTTCATACCATTTCATTGATGCAAGCTCATTTAAATACAAAATGGTTGGGTGAATTCTACTAGAATTCTCTGTTTCCGCCCACTAACAGAAAAAGGAATATGTCTCCTGAGCAGCTTATAACAGTTTTTGGATTTTAGTTACTACAATTATTTATTTGTGTTTGTGATTTTATATCAGCTAAACGTAGTGCTCCAAATATGTTGGTTTCTTGATGTTCCGTTTGGGCCGATCAGCATGGGCCGTGTTGGCTTCTTCCTATCAGCTCCCACTCACGTTTCCACCAAACACCAGAAATATTTTATTTATAATGTTTGATCATCACCAAACACATGACCAAAGAAGAGAATCACACATGGAAACATGCATTAACTCAAGGTTTTAGACGGTGTGTTAGAAATTGTAGCAGGTTTTCTTATAATATTTCACAAAAATCATAATCTATCTTTTCTTATAATATTTCACAAAAATCATAATCTATCTACAGTACAGATTTTCTTAACTTCAATTACATTGTAGGTTTTTTGACTTTATTATACATAAATTCTCTTATATTTTGACTGTTATAAGATTACTCCTACTTTTAAATTTGTTTATCTAAATGTTATTTATTATATTTAGTGTGTGAATTATTTTTTTCATTTATCAATCCAATATACATTTTATCTAGCAGCAAATGGTGTCATTTGGAAGCTCTACTTCTTTTTTTTATCAAAGTTATCCTACCAACAAATTCAGTCTCCAAGACAAGTTGAATGAACTAATTATGACTTCAGCTTGAATAGCCAAGAAAACCACTTAACCTATCTACATTGCAGGTTTTTTTTTTTTTTACTTCGTTGTACACAAATTCATCTACATACTAGCTACTATGTTTAAAAAATATTATATTCCATAGATCATTGTGGAAAGTTACTCTGTTAACAAAAAATAATGTCATTTATCCAATTTATACCATATACTTGCCTATCACAGCTTCCTCTTCTTTGGTTGCCCAACTTGCTTCCTCTTCTTTGGTTGCCCAACTTTATGTTATTAGCAAATCCAAATAATAAGACAAATTCAACAAATAGTTATCGCACTAAACTACTTACTTATAAAAGTAGCCATACTAAATTATACTTCATATAAGATCTTCTTATATTAAGACTGCTACAAAAGTATTCCTGCTTTTGGAGTTAATTTATTTTAATCTACCATTTCAATATATATTTTCTTATCAACAGGTTTATCTATTTTTGCTGCTCAACATAATTCTAACAGCAAGTCCAATTATTAAGGTAAGTAGATTATATACCAAATCATTTTATACCATCACAACACATTCTTTACCGCTCTGCTATCCTTTGTAAAGTTTTTGAAATTTTTAAGAACATTTTCATTCCAACTATAAATATGTAATATTTGTATTGTGAGCTTATATTTAACTCTGTTTTTATTCAAATTATAAATAAAATTACATTTCAATCATGATTCATATAAATCTATATTATTTAATAAATTGTATTATTAAACTCAATCAGCACGTACTCACTCTTCATCCGTGCGTGTGCATATGCACGAGTATTATATTAGTGTTAATATATATATATATATATATATATATATATATATATATATATATATATATATATATATATTCTAGAAAATTATTATTATTGAAAGTATTGTTCTACATAAGAGTCTCTTTACTTTACTTTAATGATGTTTTGGATACTTTTTTATTTTATTTTTAAAAAAATTGATTAAATTCTCTTTTTCTCTGGTTTGCACGTTTAATTTGAGATAATAAAAATTAAGTAAAATTATTTAATGAAAAAAATTAAAAGATCTTAACTAGTCAAATAAAAAGTAAAAATAAAATTTTAAAAAATTTAATAACTAAAAATTTATTTAATTCTGTTATATTCAACTTCCTTTCTCCGTCTTTATCTATAGTATTTTATTTATAAATTAAAATAATACATAGATCGGAGAGACACATAATACCTCTTTTCTCCCTGACACTATTTCTTTTCCTCACTGTTTCTTATTCAATTACTTTAGTTATAGGATAAATTCACTTATATTGATTAAAAAAAACTTTGATAATTGATTAATAGGTCTTTGTTATTGATAACCAGAGTAATTAAGCATTAGCTATTTTATTGATTATTATTTTAATGTTGTGAATTAGGATTGCGTTAGAACTTTGGAACTTGAGCCCGAGAATCATATTGCATTCATGTCCAATCAATAATAACCTCAAGAAATTTCATATAATGATCCATTGAGAATATTTTGTGTGTTTGTGAACTATTTTTGAGAAGAAGAAAAAAAAGGAACAAACTTGTTTTTGGAAAAAAGAGTTTTGTGTACTGTATTCACCCCTCAAGTATCATTCTGAGTAATCCATTTTATTTTCACATGGTGTCAATAAAAGTCATAAATTACCATTTAGTATATTTTCTTTAGAAATGGTGTACTTATTAGATTTCAATTGCTATTTATTTTCATGAAGCATTTCCAAATATACACAAAATAGGAGCAGCAAGAAAATGAAAAGAGTGCGTAAAGTAAAGTGGGAGCAAGAGGTTAATAAAAATGGAGACGGCGTGGTACCAAAGGAGCCTCTCTCTCCTGCCTGCGCTCGAGGGAGCAATTGAAGAGAAGAAGAAGTAATAAGGTAATACTACTACTGTTACTCTGTGTATCCGTAGTTAATTGGAAAGCATTTTTTAGGTTTAGGGTTTGTGAATTTTGATAGATTAGATTAGATGGATAAAGTGTGTCTGAACAGTGAGGCTGTCCCTGTTGCTCCTGCTGTTGGAATGGAATTTGACAGCTACGATGATGTCTATTACTTCTATAATTGGTACGCCAAGGAACAGGGTTTTGGGGTTAGGGTCACTAATACCTGGTACCGCAAGACCAAGGAACGTTACAGAGCCAAACTTAGCTGCAGCAGTGCTGGCTTCAAGAAAAGAACTGAAGCCAATCGCCCCAGACCCGAAACCAGAACAGGTTGTCCTGCTATGATCAAGTTCAGGTTGATGGACTCCACTAGATGGAGAATTATTGAAGTTGAGCTTGACCACAATCACTTGATTAACCCCACCAGTGGAAAGTTTTACAAGTCTCATAAGCATATTCCTCTTGGGACCAAAAGAACCTTCCACTTAGACGACGACCATGACCACCACCACCACTTAGATGCAGCTGCTGCTCAACAGGTTCACAAAATTACCATGTTTCGAACTGTCATAGTCGATGCTCAGGATGAAGGGGAATCCCAAAACGCCCTCTATTCCAATCAGTTGAAGCTGAACAAAGGCGATTCTCAAGCCATTCTTAATTTTTTTAGTCACCAGCAATTGGCAGATCCACACTTCTTCTATGTGGTGGATGTCAATGAGAGGGGATGCTTGCGGAATTTGTTCTGGGCCGATGCAAAGTCCAGAGTGGCATACACTTATTTTGGTGATGTTGTAGCAATTGATACTGCGTGTTTGACAGCTGAATTTCAAGTTCCACTGGTTCTGTTCCTTGGGATAAACCACCATAAGCAATCCATCTTGTTTGGTTGTGGATTGCTTGCTGGTGACACCATTGAATCATATACATGGCTGTTCAGGGCGTGGCTTACGTGTATCTTAGGACGCCCCCCACAAGTTATCATTACCAACCAATGTGGAATCTTGCAAACTGTGGTTGCCGATGTCTTTCCAAGATCTACACACTGCCTTTGCTTGTTTAATATAATGCAAAAAATTCCAGAAAAACTGGGAGTCTGCATTGATTATGAAGCAACCAATGCAGCTTTGAGCAGAGCAGTTTATTCCTCTCTGATGGCCGAGGAATTTGAAGCAACTTGGGAGGACATGATGAAAAGCAATGAAACTAGAGACAATAAATGGCTTCAATCTTTATATGAAGATCGGAAACGGTGGGCTCCAGTTTATCTGAAGGAAATCTTCTTGGCAGGAATGCTTCCAATTCAACCAAGTGATGTTGCATCATTTTTCTTTGACGGGTACCTCAATGAACAAACTTCTCTAAAAGAATTTTTAGAAAAATATGATCAGATTTTACAGACAAAGCGACAACTTGAGGCTTTGGCAGATTTGGACTCAAAATCTTCTAGCTTTGAGCCAAAATCAAGGTCTTACTTTGTCTTGCAGGTTTCAAAGTTATACACCAATGAAATATTAAGAATGTTTGAAAGGGAAGTGGAAGGGATGTTTTCTTGCTTTAACTCCAGACAGATAAATGCTGATGGCCCAGTCGTCACATACATTGTCCAGGAACAAGTTGAAGTTGAGGGAAATCAGAGAGATGCAAGAGATTACAAGGTGTGTTATAATGAAGCTGAAATGGAGGTCCTTTGCATCTGTGGTTTGTTCAATTTCAGAGGTTACTTGTGTAGGCATGCTTTATTTATCTTAAGCCAAAATGGGATAAAAGAGATCCCAGCTCAGTACATTCTTTCACGATGGAGAAAAGATATGAAGCGTAGCAATGTTGATGATCACAACGGTGGTGGCATTCATATTAGTAATCCAGTTCATAGGTATGACCATTTATACAGACAGGTTGTGAAGGTTGTAGAGGAAGGTAAGAAATCTCATGATCATTACAGGACTGCGGTACATGCATTGGAGAATATATTGAGCAAGCTTCATCTTGTTAACGTTGAGGATCCCAATATAATGTACAAGTATTGATGTCTGTATAACTAGGGCATCGGCATCGTATATTTGCGATTTTATAGGTACTTAAAAGTAAACACGGCATGCAGAAATAATTCCATCAACTAATTCGAGTAGCACTAGCCCAGTCTCTTCAGATGGAGATGCACTGATGTTATAAAGTAGGGTTAATCCTTCGCATTTGCATCTCCCTTGTATCGAAAAATTCAATCATCCTAAATGTTGAATTTGATTTGTTCTATAACGACGCATGCCAACAAATATCAAACGGCATGATGCTAACAATGATTACCATGCAAGACCGGATGGACGCATATATAAAACTATAAAACTAGATAATAAGCTGGCAGAAGCTAACTGAAACTTATAAATTAGCTGGAAAGCAAAACACTTGTAAACTAATTGATTGAATTTGGTAAAAACTAGTTTATAAGTTGGTCAAGAATTTTATAAGTTTCTTGATTAGCATAAAACTAATTTGACCAAATCTTTATTTTTCACAACTCATAAGTTACTAAAATATTAATGAGTAAAATCACTAAATTTTTACCATTCTTTTATAATACAAAATTTAAAAAATTATTGTCCTACTTTTTAAGATGATAAGTTGTTAAAAAAAATTGACTATTAAAAGTATTAAATATTATTCTATGTCATTCGATATTAATCAACTAATTTATCAGTTAATCTTATGAAATATTTTTAATTAAATCAATTAACTTATAAGCTTTTAGTAAGCTTATGTCATTTTATCTGTTTTACAGTGGACTTTTATGTATGTTGTCACTGCCTTGGTTCTGGCATTAAAGTCGAGTTCCTTTTCCCTACTCAAATATAGTATAAAACAAATAAAAAGAAAATTAGACGCAAATACATGACCAAAATAGCTGTATCAGAATCTGCTGCAATGCAGAAAGCTAACATTGGTGCTAATTAAAATGAAAAAATAGAACCAACTACCAATAGATCAACTTACAATTAGAGCTTTGCTATTTCATCTGGAAGATAACCAGAAACACTGTTGTATAAACTAAACCAATCTAATATCAAGAGTAACTTTTGTCCATTCATGAAAAAAGAAATATTTATTATTCATCTGTCGAGAAAAAACAATAAACAATTTTTTATGTATCCAACCATGAATCTTTCATTAATTTAAAAGAATAAATGCAACATTTATTATAAATACCCAGAAAAACTTCATGTTAATACAATTTTTTTTATAAATATATTACAAGAACAACAGATAAAAAATAACAGAAAAAAAGAAAAAGATAATTATGATTTAATAATTCCTGAAAACATTTTATCTCGTAGACGTCATAGAAAATTGATAATTCTAATTTGTTTAAATCCAAATAATATAAATAGTATGCATAAAAACAGAATATTTTGTAATCATAATCATTGTCTCAGTTAAATACGTCAAACCAAATCCAAAACTCTACCCACTTAAATTTGCCAAGACACATTATTAAGCGTCCCCAACAAAAAAGTAAAAATAAAGCCCCAAACAAAACTACAAATCAATGTGGGCTAGTGATTTAATCCTCAAAATCTCCAGCATTTTCCAGTAAGTAGTTGGCTGCCAATTGCTCGTCACGGTCACATGCCTCGATGACTGAGGCTCTATCAAATCCCATAGCCTCAAGCTATGTATAATAAGTAAAATCAATCAGCACATATATGAAGCTAATGGATAAGTCAGTGGAAATAAAATGAGCAAATATCAGTCTTAAAAATATAAGAGACATACCCTTCCAATTGCCTCCTGCTCCGCTGGCGTCACATTGATAGCATGAGGCATATCTTGCTCAGGTTGATCAAATATATCACTAATAAAAGAAAGAGGGTTACATTTCTAAATAAAATATTTCTGAGATAACAGACTACTAGTTCCATGTCGTGTTATAAATAATTCCTGGATAGGGTATCAAGCTGATAGTCAAAAGGTTATTTTCATGTTACAACCATGGCCAAAGACTAAAAAATTGAAATAGCAAATGATGAAACAGATTACAGGATCAATGTTAGTAAAACACAATGATATAATAAAATTGTCTAGCATATAACACATATGGCAAGCAGTATGCTGACCCTTCAGAACCCTCAACAGGATCGTTAATCAACTGGAGAAATTCACCATGATGCTCTTGAATAAGTCTTGAGAGACTAAGATTCTGCTTTCCAAGTTCCTGAAGTACAGGCTGCAATAGAAATGTTAAAGTGACCATATGTCAGATATTGGGTGATCAAGAAAATAGCCAATTAGATACCTGCAGAATTTGTGGATTGGATTGCACCATTGAGCGTAATGCTTGAAACTAAAAATGCTGATAAAAACAGCTACTTAAAAACTATTAAAGTTTGAAGCGAAAGAAGAATAACAAATCAATTGCAGTACTAAATTGTCAATTGTTCTATGTGCTAACCCTGCAGTATATTGACTAGGCATATGCATATTCATCATACATTTCCAAATAGCTCCAATCCAATCATATAAACCATAAAATAATTGTAACAGACGAGAATGCTCCAACAACAAATATTTTTGCTTTATGTCTTGGCATTTCTTATAAAGCTCAAGGGATCCAATTCCAGCTCCAGCACCAGAAACAGCCCCGGCGGTGACAAGGTACAAAAACTTCTGATGATCCATTTGAACTATAAGTATTACCTGTGGAGACATATTCAACGGAGATGAGTTAGGGACCGGACCCCAGAAACAGCCCCGGCGGTGACCCCACCTGTTTCCGTTGTTTGACTGATTGGGTAAGGAGCAGCTGGCACAGCAATTTCTGCTGCTTCAGGAATTCTCTGCAAACAAAAAGTACATAAATAATTGCTAAATTGCAAAAGATGCAGCAGAAAATTTAAGCAGTTAGATTCTACAATGAGCACTTAAGGAATACAGAATATAAATAATCTACAGCACGCTTTGGGTTATTGTAAGCTGCTCGAAGAGCACGACTAACTGTATCTCTGTCCCAACTGCCACCACCCAGGTCCATAATTTGCTGAATAGTCTGCTCAAGACTACTACCAGCAACTAAATTTGAAGCAGCCTGACCATAAGTATCTGTAGTCACACTGCAAAAATGATACTGAAATGTTTATTAGAAGGCTTGATTACAGGAAACAGGAAAATGGCAAACAACTAAATTTGTTAATTGCAACAAGAGGGTGATATTATATCAATTTATGACAAATATAATTACAACGCTAGAGTGTGTAAATAGGAATTTAGATTTTAGTTATTTGGGTCTGGTACGCTTTACCCCTTGGTTGTAATACAACTTAATTTTCCATTGTGGATTAGAATTTGTTGAGCCTAAGTTTGGGCTACCCATAATGGTATAAGGGCTATTCAAGTTGCATGTGGAATGCATATCAACTGTCTTTTATAGTTTAACATTATTATTGAACTGAATTTTCGGAATTTTAGCGTATTTTCATCAGTTTGTGTGTGGCTGTAGTGTACTCCAAAGTGAAAGCATCTGAGGAATCTGAAGATTGAACAAATTGAAGATTACAGGTCAAATGACATCTGAGTGCAACAGGCTGAACGAAATCTGGACATAAGCCTGGCCCTTCTCAATTGAATGAGTGTACTTCATTTTAACTTTTAAAGATAAAAACAGTGATGAATGCTAATTTATTTAAATTTAACTAACGATATAATTTTTTTTTACAATGTTATTATCTAAATAAAAAAATTTATCAGATATGAAAAATTTGTTTATTTTAATAGTCATATCTGAAAAATAATAACATAAAATTAAATATAAAAAATACTGTGTTATGGTCGTGCAATATGCACAAGATATGGAACAATAAAAAATTGAAAATATAATAATATAAATTACATTTTGTTAATGAAAATGGTTATGAAATTAATAAATGAATATATTAAAATTATTGCTAACATGCTTGATTTGATTGAGGTCTCGTAAAATCTTATAAGTTCTATTTCAATTTGTTTATTGTAATATTCTATGCTTCGGTAATATGCTTAACAAATTATTAATTGTTTTTCTAATGTGAAGAAATTAAGTGGCACCATTCACGTAAGTAGCATCGATCCGAGTAAACCTCCTAAAAATTTGTAGGGAACAACTTGAGATACGGATCTGAGTTGAGAAGCATATATAGATGTGGGTATCCCTAAAGGTGTAAAGGTGTAATGATCTCTAGTTGCTAGGTACGTGAGTCTAAAATCTATCGATGAAGAAGAGTAGCAGAGGTAGTTTGTATATTCTTGGACAATGGTGCTAGTTATTAATTATGTCCTTTGCGGTGTGAGTAGTAGTAGTAGTTTTGACATAAATAAAGTGTTGTCGGAATACCCAGCGTACAGCAGATTCAGCAACTATCTTGGACAATGATATTTCAGTGGTGCCTCATAATCCCAATCTGAACTCACCTGTTCCGCTAATATCACCCGTACCAGCAAGTGATGCCGGTTCAGCTCCAGCAAAGCCTGCAAAGTTTTCAATTTCATAGCATTTGTTCCAAAATGCTGAGAACAAACTACCAACCACTGCTACTGGCTAGACGCTTTCATTACCATTTACTTGCATAAACCCAGAGGTGGTTGTTTACTCTTAATAGATTTTTCATTCGTACAGCTTTTGGATAACTGGACTCAACTAAATGGCCTTAATTAGTTTTACACTAAGAGTGTACTAGTGTCTCTGGCTGCTAGAAATTCAGTTTTAAACTACTTTTTTCCCGCATAATTCATCACTTCAAAGTGACCGATCGAGGACATTCTTGCAGCCTGCCTCAACCATATAGCATTGAATGTTTGTCTATGTTAAAAAATTTGACTTAAAGATTCCAGTCAATCAGTCATTGCAAAAAGAAATTAAATTTTTGGAGCCTATGAAAGAAGAGCTTATATAAAAGCTTATTAAAGTTTATAAAAGTAGCTTATGACCTTCCTACAAAATTTAACTTATTTTGATAAGCTAAATTTTAAATTTTTAAAATAATTATTTTAACTTTTATATTTATATGGTACTAACGATTCATCCTATATATAAGAAATACAGGACAAAACATCAAAATAAAAAAGTGATCAAATTAGTTATTTTTAATTAATACTATCGTAAATTTAAATTTTATTTTAAAAATGTCTTTAAATTTAAATGTCCCAGATTGCATTTAATGTTAATGTTTGTAATCTAAAATGTATGTAATTGTTTCTTATAATTCTTAGATCAAAGAAAAACACAATTTATTTCTTATAAATAGGCCCAAACACACTAACTTGTTAATATTATTATTATTGCTGTTTATCATGACATTAATATGAAGTATTCAACAATCGGATGTCATGATTAATCTTTGTTTAGACACTCCAAGTACACACAAGTTTAGTATTCTTCTTTCAAGATGACATATATATACATCATATCCAAGATCTAAATTTAAACCTAAATAATTTAGTTAAGTGACACAAATGGCTATCATTTTGTAAAAAGTTGTTGATTGATAAGTTATTGTTGAATAAGTGTTTGATTCAAGTGTTTATTCAAGCATATCTTTTGTATTGAATACATGCACCTTTAAAATTATATGGCGAAACAAATTATTTAATTATCAAACCAACTACTAAATTGTTGTCAAGAGACTTGCACTAAGGTATATTGCTGTTATGAAAGTTCTATCCTCGCAGTCATATTGATTTTCATACTGTTCAATTCTGTAGTTAACGATAATATTCCTAAAGCTCGAACAATGAAATTCTTGCGCACCAACTTTCGTGCATGATTTGAAATTTTGAATTAACTTATTTGTAGACTAGCTTATTGCCTCCTTGAGATGAGTTGGAAATTGAAATAAGTCATCCTTGACAATCTTTACCTTCTTGACTGACTGTTACTATACTAGAATTGATTATATATTGACAATAAAAAATTTTAAGCATCTAAATAATAATTTTCTTTTCCTATTCCATTATATCATCAATCAAATCAATTATTTATCTCTTATTTATTTTTTCTTTTTTAAGTTGTAGAGGTTGTGCAAGAAATATTTTTCTTATTGTAGATTCAAAACAAGATTTTTTTGAACAATCGCATCACATCTGTAATTTCGTTTGAAAGTGGAGATATTTGGATATTTTACTCAGTCGGTGGTTAATATTTACGTACGCGGCGAAAAGAAAGCAACAAATATCAAATATGAAACTTGCTATGGATGTTTGTGAAATGTTCTTTTTTTGTTCCAGAAGTAATCTAATTTTGACATTCTTTTAAATCATTGAATTGAAAATTGTACTTTAGGACGGTTAGTAGTTAGAACCCACCACATTAGTTTCAATCCAAGTGAAGGTAAAGATGATGAGAAGAAGGGGAAAATGATATATAGTTGTGTGATAATATCAAATCTTTTAGAATTGGTATACAATTATTGGAACAATCTGATGTACTGCTTCCATTACATTTGACCGGTTAGGCGTGATTTTGGACTCTTGAAATAGAAATTCACGTATATCATACTATGATTGATGTACTTGGATGCGTCTTTCTTTTGTTAAACACAGTTGTGGTCTGAGCGTGGATAAATTTTAGATTATAATGCGTTGCGCTCACTTCTACAAAACTTAATATAATAAACTTGAGATAATAAACACTCTGCTGCTGCTTGTTACTAAGAGTGACCAGTGTTAATTATTGTAATCTTCCGGGCGTACTAGGCGCTGGTTCAATGTCAGTGAGACATGAAACCTACTTGGTTTGCAGTTAGAGAAACAGTAGCTATTCCCAAAATGCTCTTGGGTTGAAACTATTGGCATATGTATATATATATACTACTACTGTGACAGGGTAGTAAAGTTTCAGTTGTAAAAGAGAAACCTGATGATTTTGTTATGACTTGTACTTAGTTTTAGTAGCCAAGAAGAAGAGAGGAATCATGATGCCTCACTAAGCGATGCTGGCAATGGAAAGATAAAAGGAGGGTGGCTTGCCAGTTGCAGTAGAGGTTTTATTTGTAAACTTAAAACTTGTGTCTGGTTTTAACATTAAGCATGATTTGCAGATTCAGTATGGTTGGACCATACAAAGATCCTCCAGAAGGGCAATTGCTTGCGCTTATGATGGTGGTTTTCTATAACTTCACCTTCTGTTCTCTGTAGCATTTCCCACATCACTTGTACATCTTGATATCCGCATGTCTGTACATCATCCTGAAGCTTGAGCAGTCCAGCTCCTGCGGCAAATAAAAAAGTAGTCTCTATGAGATGTATCATACTGTATTATAAATTCACCATCATTTTCTGATAATTTTTATTGGTTGTGGGGGTCACTATAAAATACAGACTATGAAGTTGTTTTGAGGAGAGGGGCACCACTGAAGTGTATGTGCATAGTAATGAAGTGGAAAGAAAAGAAGGCAAGGAAGCTAAAGGAATCTGTGCAGGGAGAGCATAGCAATTGGAGAAAATAAAATAAAGAATACCGTTTTTGCGAGGCTTGAGGCGAGCAGAGAGAGCAAGGCAGAGACGCCTGAGGGGGAAAATGATGTTGCGGCAAATCTCCATAAGCTTGTTTGGTGAGGGTGATGATGTTGTTGTCTTCTTGATCTTCTTCCTCTGCCCAAGTGGCCCCGCTGCTATTCTTTTTAACCCGGCCAGACCTATTACTATTATGATTCATCACCCTTCCTCAGATCACCGACACCTGATTTTAATTATTATTCATACTCCTACTCCTTTAATCTTATTTATTCACCTTCACCAGTCAACAAGGGGCCATCATTATTAATAAACACGCTCTCATGTTATCACCCTTCTATAAAACACAAACTACTTATCATATTTCTTTTCTTTTCTAAAATTATAAATTTCGTCCCTATAATTTAATCAAGGAATTTAGTTTTTTTAATCTTGATATCTTCAACGTTGATTGTGTCACGATTTTATTAGAGATTGATATTAATTATATGTGTGAAGTTGAAGTTTAATAAATACTCGACGGTTAATGTCCAATAAAAATAATACATGGGAATCAATGTCTAATTTCAGGATTGAAGACGAAAAAAATAGGATTGTAAAAAAATGAAAGATTAAATTCATGAATTAAATTACAGGGACCAAAATTACAAATTTGAAATAAATAGAGAGACCAAATTTACAATTTTACCTATTTCTTTTTAATTCATTTCAAATTTAACTTTTTTTGTTTAAAGTATCTACCATTTTTGTTTCTTTTACTTGTTTTTTTTAGTTAACTATCTATCTATATTTTATATAAATTTTTGTTTCTCATCACCTTCTTTTACTTAAAATATGCCAATTATTATAAGCGGCGAATGGTTATATACATATCAAAAGTTTTACATGATCATCCTATCACAAACTCACGTTATGATAAAATTATTAATTTTTAAAGTAATTATGATAAAGTAATTCAAATAAAAATTTATAACTGAAAGACAATATAAAATTGTTTTATCCTATTATTGTGTAGACATTAATTTTTTATTATATTATATTTAAATATTTTGTAGATTTTAAATATAAAAAAGTATTCGAGAGAAAATATTTCATTAAGTTGGCTAACCGAATTTTTTAGAAAAGATTAATAATAAACAAAGTTACTGAATATTCCACTTCACACCATCATTATTACAATGATAAAAAAACTAACATAAAGAAAATTGAAAGTAAATCTACATACGATTTAATTAAAATAAAAACAAAAAAATATAATTAAACCTAAAATATATTTAATATTTTTACATCACTTAGACAAATAATAAAACGGGGGTCACAATTTCATTTTAGAAAACTTATGTACTAATACTTCCTGTGGGTATATATTCACTTTATTCTAAATTGCATGCAAAATTAATTTGTTTAAATTTATTTATTGTAATAAGTATTTATTTTAATAAAATAAATAGTTTTTATTATTTTTGTTTATTTAAAATATGTCTGCTTTAAAATTATCAATTTTTTTATCTATTTCTTAAAAAAACATTTATATAAAAAATATTTAATTTAAAATTAAAATAAACTGACTCATAATATGCCACAAATACTTATCACGGTTCTTTAACTCAGCACACTATACTTAAAAAAAAAAAAATACATTGCCAAGTTAACCTCTTACTTAATTTATTAGTATTTTTCCTTTTGTAATTTCATGGAATAAATTAAAATAGGAAAACACAAGGGTTGACTAGTTAGGTAAATGGTTTACGATGGATTAATGATTTTAATTTGACCAATTATAACAAGTTGGTCGATTTTATTTTATTTTTTTAAAAAAATGGCATTTATTTCTATAAAAGAAATAACAATCAAACGTGTAGGGTTCTTTGAGTTCTCCAGGGGAGTATCGCTCATAGAAGCGTCGATGATAGGCACAACCTACCTGTGGCTCCAAAACGACCATACCCAGAGAACCATGTAACGAATGTCATCCTCCACACCATTGAAGACACTGAATCCACTATCTCGTCGTGACTTAGCCACTTAAAACAACTATCGTAGTCAACCACAATGAACATTCATCCTTGCCTCTTTAATTTCTTTATCATTTGTGCATACATGCAGTTGAGGTTCTTGCGCATGGAAGAGTGGTAGACGCATGTGCAGATTCAAAGAGAGGACAAGCACACTGGTGCTAAACAAGTAATCATTAATTAGGGCTCGTGGGAGGCACACATCATCAAAGATATATAGGGGGGTTCATGATGTGAAGGTGGACGTGTGAGGGTCATGGGTGTCTGCGCTGCCACCTTTCGATTAAGATCAGGCTCGGTGAAGATGTTATCTAATTATTAACAAATGATTCATTTTCATCATTGAATATTAAATTAAAAAAGCTTAAATACTTTTTTAAAACTTATGATTTAGTGTTTTTCCTTGTTTTTCATCTTTTCAAACAAATTTTGTTAGTTTTAATTCTCTTTGTTTTATTTTTTTGTGTTAAAATGATTAAGATAATACTTTAAACTATGAAAAAAATATTATCTAAATTATTTAAATTACAAAAAAACAAACAAACATACTATACCTGAATTAAAATTATTTCTTTACAACAACAAAAAATAAAAAAAATACTAAATTATAAGAATCACAAATTTATTTAAATCATAAAAAAAATCTATAGACAATTAAATGCTTGACCATAATAGACCATATTTAACCTTTTCAGGCTAGTCATCGTCATAAAAATATGAGTTACTTCTAATTTTAGTCTTTTTTTATTTTTTATCCATAATTTTACATACATTGACCATTTAACTTAATGGTTGACTAATAATTTGATAATATTAAGATGAGGTGTAAATTAATATTTAACAATGAATAAATAATTTAGTAATCAAAATATATAAAAATAAATAAGTAAACATATGCAAAAATGACAATTGAAAATAAAGTATGAATTTTTTATAATCTGAATACTAAAATGGTGAGAAGAAGGAGGATCAAAATCGAGAATTAGAAATTAAAGGAGAAATTATAATGTAATCTAAAATTATTATTTTTTCAAATAATGAATAAAATATTTTTTATTTTAAAACGACTAATATTTTATTATATATATTTTGAAAAACAATGGTTCAGCATGGAAAAATGGTGTCGGTAATCAAAGAAGGTTCAACAGCAACAGTAGTTGGTTCTGTGACATGAAATATGTCAGTACTCTATTAGTTATTTCAAGACATCTGGACACGTTTGGTCTTCTGAATCTAACGAGTAACGGATGCATTTTCAATCAAAAAAATATCGGTTTTAAATTATTATTTTTTATTTATCAAAATTGACCAATTCTGCGGTTATCCTTAAGTCCAAACATGGACCCCATTTTTATTTTTTTTTTAAATAACGGAGAGCACATTTCAATCCATTGGATTTGAGAATTTAAAGAAATTGGGTTGTTTTTTTCGTTAAACGTAGGTATGGATTGATGTTTGTGCGTCATATTATTGAATCTGTTTTTGGTGATAACAAATGACTTTGAGCAAATTACGTAATGTGAAAGATGTCAGATTAGGATATAGTAGATTGTATTGGAAAGTCTATATATATCATAGAGGTTTTGGCCAATAATAATTCTGTAATAGGAAAAAAGGTTGTTAATTTGATTTTCTAAATGGACCTAGCTAGTTGAAAAGCATTAGGTGATACTGAGGAGTGAGGAGTCTTATTTAATTCGGATTAGGCGTATGTGTGTTGAATGTGTCAACTTCAACTGTGTGAAAGAAAGGGTAATAAGTTGTGGTGGAGAGGAATAATTCAAGGTTGGTGAGTGTGAATCACTTTTATCGTAGTTTTCAGGTTTCCAAGTATCTCTGCACCTAATACTGTAAATCCTAACAAATCATGGGTTACAAGTCAATAATTTTAATGATTGTTATCATATTCATCAGATATATTTATCGTAGTTTTCAGGTTTCTTACTACTACTGTTTATACTCCTATTATTTTAATATTATCAACACACTCTTACAGTGTTTTTAGCACAATTTTATCGGTATTTTTAATATAATTTTCCATTATTAATTTTGTAATTGATGTCCTTAATACTTGTTAATAGTAAGATTTTTTGGGTTAACTTGAGAGAAACAAAATGGTTATGGGTACATGCGTTCAAGAAATGGAGTTAGAGTTAATTACAATAACCACCTCTGTTCACTTTCTAATGATTAAAGTTGATAAAAAAAAAAACCCATTGTAGCAAGCATATCATAATCATAATTAGGACAAAGAATAATGCGGAGATCCATCCGAATGTGCGAGCACTACAGAAGTAGGATACTATATATATTACAGTATTTATCTCCATTCATACGGATATTATATTACAATATTTACCTTCATACATACCTTTTTTTATATAAAAAAAAATCCCATCATAGATTCATACTCAAACAGATAGGAATTTTAGTGTTTCTGTATTTTTTGGATACCTAACCATAGTACTCGTAATTAAACCCATTACGTACACACACTATTGTTAAAGATAAATGGGAGAACGACGAAATTACAACTTTATAAAATGAAAACGTGAGACAGTGAAAGGATGGGGTGCGAGTGAAAACTTTTTTTACACGAAAAATACATAAAAATAAAATTCTATTAATAATTGGCATTTAAGTTGTTGCACATAGAGAAGCTAAGGATGAGGTTTGATGCATATGCTTTTCGGCATTGAGATTATTCTGGGGTCGAATAATTCCACTGTGGATACAAAAAGGAACTCAACCACAATGGAAAAGGGCATTATTCAACCCCACCCAATTTTGTTGCCTTGAATGTATGTATGTATGTACACATCATGTTGTGGCATCCACACACAAAAGTCAGTTACACATCAGGCTTCTTTAATCTCAAATCCTACGATATAAATCTGACATTCGTTTATTCTTCTTTATCGCACACCCTCTTTTCTTTTCGCCGAAGCCAATCACAAAAGATAAGAGCAAACATTAGTGCTTGTCCTTCTTGTTTTAGAATAGTGTAGATCAACTAACTAATACGTATATTCCACTTCACTCCACTATCCACCCAAGATCACTGATTCTTTTGGGTGCTTTTAATCCATCACTAAAAAGTAGCCAACTTTCCAAGTTAACAGAGCATCGGATTCCGATAAAAGAGTGGACTATTTGGATTGTTCCGAGATAAAATGTAACATTCACATGCCATCAGCACAAAATACTTAAGATAGAAGGATGGCCTTGGATTAGGAATCCAGGACACGTTGGCAATCATCCTCTGTTTAATATATACTACTTTCGAAGTGATTATCTTTTCTCACTGGTTAAGTGTTCAAGGTCAAGACTCTTATATGCACCACAAACAGAGGAAGTGGCATCCTCTGTTTCAACATTATATTATTATCTACAACTATAGGTCTCGTTGCCAAAGAGCACTATGTTTAGTCTTGTCAATTTCTCTCCATTCTATTCAATTATGTACCAAAGTTAGATTTCAAAACAGAAATAGCCAAGAATTATTATCACCAAAAAGCTCAAAATCCAAACCATCTAGAGATTTGCATATATTCTCATTCTGCGGTGGCCGAGAAAGTGCTTTTGTGCCCACGAATGCAATGATATTCTTGGTGGGGTTGTTGATTTATGTTGTGTTTCTTGAACTTTGAAGCGCTTAATTTATATGGAGACAGGACCAACATCGCCTATGGTCAAACCGTGGTTCAAATACAAAATGATTCTAGCCTTGAAATGTCTCCTCTCTGGTGCCATGAAGTGATTATAGGCTGAGGTGGTTGGTTATGTGATATAAAGGTGGCAACTAAGTTTGACTCTTCTGTTAATATCATTGCGTCATTTACACTAATCAAATCATTACCCACGAAGTTTCAGCTCGCTAAAAGGATAACATGTTTTATGACAATTGAATTTTGTAAATGCAACTTTGTAAGGATACTTAAAAAATAATTGTAGAGAAATTGGGAGATTTGGCTATCGTTTCGCTCTCCTTTCAACAAAACGCAGATTTTCTTTAGCTTGGGGGGAATTAGACTTATATATTATTAACTCATTGTTCCACGGTGCAATTTAGATAAAATACAGAGTCAGGATAGCAAGTCAGAAACAAAACTTCTAAGAAATCACAGGATAAAGAAAATCAATCAGAATTTATTAATTATTTGTGCTAACAACAGCATATTCAAGACTTGAATGAATCATCCAGGATGTCGGTCGGGTTGACTATTCCAGGTAACTTCGTTGCCAATTCTGTTACTTATTTGATATTGACGGTCTTTTGTTGTTTGTTTCCTATACTAATACTTGGATTTGAATACTATAAAGCACCAGCAGATTAAATTATAAGAATAATTACATCACCTTTGAACTAACGGTACTATAAGAATACAATGATACACGAACAAGCGGTTCAGCAATTTAAGATTAAACATTGCACTGTTTTTGGATAACATTTAATGCATATCCTTATCTTAAAAATGGGTTACATCATGATAAATAACGATTGTTATAAAAACTGGGAAATTGCTAAAAAGTTGACCGTATCCACGATAGCAACTTTACAAGGATTCCTGAGGACTTGCCCCACGGCAACATTCTTTGTATTAGTCATCTATGTTCTTCATGTATTCCTTTGAAAGTTCAGTTTCCATTATCAACTGTTGTTCTTTGATTAGAGTATAACCCGATTCAGGTAAAGCATCCACCGTTTGCTATCCAACCAAATACAAAAGCAGTATCAACTTCATTTGCATTCTTTTCACATAAACCAAATCAAGATGTTAAAAGGAAAACAAGAAAATAAAAAAAGGGATAAAAAGAAATTAACGAAAGAAACAAGACAAGACAGTCAAACAGGTCATTTATGTATATTTCTTCAAACATTACCAACTTTTCTAGAGACTAATTTCTCGCAGAGGATGCCCAAACGTTGGGCAACTTGGGCGGAAAAAGAATTGACCAGTCAGTATTACAGTGTCACTGAAAAATTACTAATAGTGAAAGATCTCATCATGTGCAAGAGAGATACTAACAATAAAAATATCTCGTATCAAACATCATGGATGGAAATCCTTGGGGACATGCCAGTATCCTTTAAATTTTTATATTTTGATTTTTGAACTTCTGAAGTCCGCTTGAAGAATTCAATTCAACTCAACTATATATATAAACAGACTAGAATTTTTTTATCTTCTATCTACTTGGTGGCAAACTACAAACATAGAATATGCTTTGTCAAAACCAATTATTGTTCAAATTTCTATTTTTTTTAAAATAAAATAACATTTCATTTAATGCTAGAATAAATCAGTCAAGTCAATTTGAATTGCACTAGAATAGAAAATCCACGACCCTAATTTGTTTTGGGCCTTTTGGCTCATATTCGCCAATAATTTTTAACTGATAAATGAGCTCTCAAGTAATATTTCATCGATACTAATTTGATCAACAGCCAATTCCCATCAGTTAGTGGACCGTAACGGGACACAGAATAAGTGTAGAAACAAGGAAAAAGGGCCGATTAATTTACCTCTGGAGGAATAAATACTGGAAGGCTTGGTCCTTTCGTCTTTTGAGAAGTTTGTTTCCAAAATTTCCAACACCTCCAATATCATCAATCCACCACAATTATCATTGTTGAAAGTTGAAACATCAGCTATGTTAAACATTGGTATTTATTGCAATTTACTGTAGATAGTTGCATTAGTCTTACTCGTGTTCCACGGAAACATATTCCCTTAGTGATATACTTAAATAATATTAAAATGCAAGGTGATAGAAACATACACAATTTTCAATAGGATTTTAAGAATATAATTATTTGCTAATAAGGAGTTGGTCATGAAGCAAGTTAATCCCCACACAAAATCTGTGAGATATAATGAGTGAATAATTTCTGCAGTGCAGAGCAAACCACATTCAAGAGTCACAAATTAAAAGAGAGAATACCTTCCTACCCCCTCTTTTTTATATAATTTGTCCAGGCGCACCTTTTCAATAGTAGTAGTAGCGTAAAGTAATATTAGAAGAGAAAAGGAGACCATTTAGAATTCAATACAAATCATAGTCATAATTGAAGAGATTAGAAGTGAGATAAAGATAACAGGAGAGACTAGAGTAGATTGTCGAAGGGAACGCCAGTGGAGGGAATCCAAGAGTCAGCATCCAAGAGATAGGAAGCAGTGAAATAATGGGCGGATGGGGTAGGGCGGGAAAGGACCTTAACACCAGGCCAGTCAACCCTATGGTCAGTTTTGGAGCCCGGCCCAAAATTATGAAACTCGATGTAAGTGACTTTGTCAGTGGGCTGGTGGGCCATGGGCTCCCAACCTTTAGGATCGACCATGGAGTCGATGTAAGAGTGGAAAATGGCCACTGTGGAATAGGCTCTCAAAGGACGCCCCAGCGTTGCACGAAGCACCTTCGATTTTCTAGCCGAGTCCTGTGGGGACATTGTGAATTTGCATCTTTGGAAACTGAAGCCAGTCTTCTCCTTTGGATCCTCTCGCGACTGTGCGGTGAAGGTCACGTACTCGCTGTATCGCGCGTACAGCATGCAGTCCTGGAACACTGCCGCTGCGTTGCCGTATATGAAGTCCACCGTGCCGTAGATGTCGCAGTTTTTGTAGAACTGACTCCCCGAAACCGCCCAAAGTGTGTCTTGGACTCCTTGGATTGAGCATTCGAAGAATACACTCTTCTTTGCCTCATTCCTAACCGCCACCGCCGCGCTTGCCTTCAGCCCTGCCCAGTTCTCAAATCCCATCTTTTCTGCCATGAACCCATCTCCTCGTACGTCTGAAATCAACACCCTACCTTTCATTTTAATTCATAATCCATCACCTCTTCGAACTACCTTACGCTTACCTTATTATATATATCTACTGTACTATATCTTATACTCATTTTTTATTTAATTCAAACTCATGAAATATGTAATATATATGAATCTAAACTATTGACAGCTGTTCTTCTTGCCAAAACCACCAAACACGATATCTATAACTCAGTTACCATTTCCACTAAATACATACTTGAACGCTTAAAAATGTGGTGTTTCCTTCAAACAACAACAACAACAACAACAAAAACTTCTCCTCCGCCCAATAATGAAAATGAAATTACAAACACATAGGATTACTGGCAATTTTATTCGATTCGTATTGATATTTGCATGGGATTTATTGAATCGATTTTTACTGATAATAAAACTTAATTAGAATGATTGAATCGATTTGAAGCCAACAAATTATAAATGTCCATCTTTTTCAGCCCCTCAAATAAAAAATTGTCTTCTCGTGAAACAAAATATTGAGCGGAACTTTTAACAATGACGTTATTATGTTGACCATAAGGAAAGTAAAAAGTCTTAACACTCAAATTAGGTTGTTTTTTTATTGGCAAATTATATATGCTCATTACATGATGTAGAATTCGACTCTCAATAATGCACAGCAAGTCAGCAACCAACTTCAAGCATCTGGAACATTCACACCAACGACGACCAATTAGGTTAAATTTATCCTTGTGGTAGTTTGCCAAATACCCATATAAAAATAATAAAATATATTGTTAGGTTAATTAGTAAGTAATACTAGTACGTCTAAGATCGTTGTTGGGCGTTGGCACTTGTTTTCTACACTTTGGAGTTTGGAGTCAGTGATCTAATTAATAAATTCACCAAATATCGATCTGCCCTTCTTGAATACTACTACTGGTACATAGCTGTAATCTACTCTCACATTGGCATCTGCCTTTAACTTGTTAATATTATGCCTTCAAATATAATTATCAATGCAAGAAAGATGTTCGTGTTATATATTATGGGAACGTGAAAGAAGAAAATTAATTAATACTACTAAATCTTACTGAATTGAAGCATCAATTATATATAATAAAAATTTGATAACTTCACGCAAATTTGACTATTTGTTGCCATAAAATACTTGGTTTAGTTACTCCTCAATTCCCCTTCTCTGATTCGATCTCGATCAAATCGCAAGTACGCAAAAACTCAATGGGTAACTTGTTCGGTACTAGTAGCTAGTATTGACAAATCTTTCATTCGCATCCATGCACAACGTACTCTAGTGAGAAGAGCTAAAAAAAAACTGAAAATGGTATAGATAGTTTTGCTTTTACTGCGAATTGCATGTGCATTTTAATTTAGAGTTAGCGCGCGCACAAAAAAAAAAGCATGTTTGTGTCTTTATCTATACTTTATACCCAATTACTTGCGCCGTTAAATACAAGTGGAAAAGAAAGGTACGTAATGGTGACTAGATCCGCGCGTCCGTGCATTCGTACTATTGATGTTTATTAAGAAATCAATTATAATGAAAATTAAGCAGCTAGCAGATATAAGATGGGGATGAATAATTAATTAAGAAGAAGAATTAATAAAATTAATGAAAAGAAAAGAGAGGTGGAGCATACATATATCAAGCAAGCGTGCGTAAGTACGTACCTATGGTGGAACCATTTTGGTAGCCAACTAATTTGGTGAGGTGAGGTCCATCTCCAACGAGCTTAATATTAGTCTTTTTAGCAGGAATGGTTACGTACTCTTCATAAGTACCGGCTCGAACGTGAATGGTGTAAGGCTTATCACTCATGTCCGGAGCTTTCATAATGGCTTCACTCACCGTTGTATAATTTCCACTCCCATCCTTGGATACGATAACAGTACTGTGGCAGCACACTAGAACTGAAACAAATATCAGCAACACTGCAGTTGTTGAGTCCATGATAATCAAAGCATGCAGCAGCTGCTACCAATATTTTCTTCGATAATCCCGTTTCTGTATGTGTTTCTATATATATATATGGGGCAGCGGTTCGGTAGAAACCACCACGTTGACTTGTGTACACTCCACCAGCATATATAAATGAAAAGAACACCGATAAAAAAAATGAAAAGTGTGGCATGAATTTCGTGGTGATTAAAAATAATAATTGCATCGAGGGATGCCATGTATCCTCCCAATTTATCTCTTACAACTAACGAGGGTTGGTTGACCAAAAAAAGAAAGAAAATGGATTTGGTGCATAACTAATTAGGAAGAGTTAACCATGCATCCGTAAAGTAATAAATTATGGCTCTTTTTTTATTTAGAAAAGTATTTTAATTGTGTTTCTGAGTAAAATTATTTTTTATAAGAAATATATATCTGTGAAAAAATAAAATAAAAATTATTTGCAGGAATTGAATATAAATACCAAATAATTTATAACAACTAATGATGATAGATAATATTTACTTGCGTTTAAAACATACTAATAATATCCCTACCAGCTCATTTTCTCGTGGGTAACCTGTACAATTATATGGTGATTCTAATTTATACTTATTGAATTCTCGAGTCTGCAGTTAGCATCAATAAAAGTTTACTACGTACATTTAAGGCATTTTCCACGTTACACTTGGTGAGCCGTCCGTCACAATTTTAATTTTACTGAGATGTTTATCGAACACAAAATCTTACTTATTAATTATTGTTTATTAAGATTTTTTTATATAGAATTAAGAAATTTATCTTCCCTCAAAAAAAAAAAGCACCGTGTCATATATATGTTTCATCAACTTGTTCATTGCAAACATTGAATATTATTAATTAGCGTTGTTCGTTACAATGTATTAACAAAAATAACTCGTCCTTGGTACGTGAAGACGTTAATTACTAACTAGTGTTGATGACATTTGGTGCATATCTCACGTAAATGATTCATTCTATAAATTAGATTGTAGCTTCCCCCTCCTATGAAACTTGGTTTTGATGCTACTCTTCCTTAGGGTTTTGAAATTCCAAAATGTAAAAACCATTGTTAGGATACAAAATTTGTGGCTTTGGTGGAAATCCAATTATTACGCAAGAGAGAAGCAAGCAGGTGAGATGGGAAGAGAATAGAGAGTGGGTGACGTGAAAGTTTGAGACGAATATGAGTGGACTAGTATGTTGCAGAATGCGATATTGGGGCAGGCCGGAGAAGAAAGAAGAGGAAGGTCCATGAATGATATATTTATTAATGGCGTGGCTATGGTGAGTGTGGTAGGTGAAGGAGAGGTCCAGAGCGGTTGGTAAAAAAGTGTTGTTAAGAGAAAGAAAAAAGGGTTGGATTGACCCCACCCCCTTTGGCAGGCATTAAGGATAAGCACCAAAAGCCGAAAGAAAGAAACAAGTCTCACCAACCCCAACCCCAACTCCTAACTCCTAACTCAAGTCTCAAACCATTTTTGTTTTTCCATCTCTGCCCCTACCCTGTCACCATCGTCACCATTGTGCCCTTAACCAACCAACCCCTTATTTATAATAATACAAATAAAAATGAAGCGCCTCCAGAAAGAAAGTAAGTGAGAGAGGAGCATGGCAGTTGTTGAAAGAAGGAGGGAATTGATATTCAGGTCGAAGCTTCCGGATATCTACATCCCCAAACACCTTCCCCTCCACACATACTGCTTCGAGAATTTGCCAGAGTACGGTGCACGCCCCTGCTTGATCAATGCCCCCACGGGAGACGTCTACAGCTACGAGGAGGTGGAAAGCACCGCCAGAAAGGTGGCGCGGGGGCTGAAGAAAGAGGGCGTGGAACAGGGCCAGGTCATCATGATCCTCCTCCCCAATTGCCCCGAATTCGTCTTCTCGTTTCTTGGCGCATCCCACCGCGGTGCCATGGCCACTGCTGCCAACCCTTTCTTCACCCCCGCCGAGATTGCAAAGCAAGCCCATGCCTCCAATGCCAAGCTCCTCATCACCCAGGCCTCTTACTACGACAAAGTCAAGGACCTCCGCCACATCAAGCTCGTATTCGTCGACTCTTGTCCCCCCCAGCATCTCCATTTCTCACAGCTGTGTGAGGATAATGGTGACGCTGATGTTGATATCAAGCCCGATGACGTGGTTGCATTGCCTTATTCTTCGGGAACAACTGGTCTTCCCAAGGGAGTGATGCTGAGCCACAAGGGGTTGGTGACCAGCATTGCTCAGCAGGTTGACGGTGATAATCCCAACCTCTATTACCACTGCCACGACACCATCCTCTGCGTGCTTCCCCTCTTTCACATTTACTCTCTCAACTCCGTTCTTCTCTGTGGCTTGCGTGCCAAGGCTACCATTCTCCTCATGCCCAAGTTCGATATTAACTCCTTGCTTGCTCTCATTCACAAGCACAAAGTCACTATTGCCCCTGTCGTCCCTCCCATTGCTCTCGCCATCTCCAAATCACCCGATCTCCACAATTACGACCTGTCTTCCATCAGAGTCTTCAAGTCCGGGGGAGCCCCTCTCGGTAAGGAACTCGAAGACACTCTCAGAGCTAAATTCCCCAACGCCAAACTTGGCCAGGTACCCCTACCTTCACCTTCTTTTTCCTCTCCCACCTCCCAATTCTTCTAATAAATGTATACTTTCTCAACCAACTTTTTTTTCTGGATCAATAACTATGTATGCACTTGTGTAAATTCTTCCATTTTATTTGCCTAGTTTTAAATAACCTTTTTTCTTTTTTATTTATATAGTTTAGTGATTGTGCATATTTATTATGACAAGTTGCTTCCTTATAGTATATATTGGCCAGTTTTATCATTATATTCAATATTCATGTTCCCTCACGGTACTAGATGTTGACATCTTATATGGATTACTAGTATTAGTATATGTATGGAATTAATTTGATAAATAAATACAGGGATACGGAATGACTGAGGCAGGGCCTGTGCTAACAATGTCTTTAGCTTTTGCTAGAGAACCGATAGACGTAAAACCAGGTGCATGTGGAACCGTTGTAAGAAATGCAGAGTTGAAGATTGTCGATCCTGAAACCGGTCATTCTTTACCCAGAAACCACTCCGGCGAAATTTGCATACGAGGCGACCAGATTATGAAAGGTACCTACCTTGTCTTCTGTTCTGTTCTTTTTAGGGTGTAAGACACTAATCTCTCATTGAGAAAGAAAATGTTATGTTTTTCCATTTTATAACATATGTTTTAGAGTAAATATAATGTGATAGTTATTTTAATTAAAAATTAATTACTTATTTATCTCAATTTAAAGACATTATTTATGGAAAAAAAAACAGAGGGGAAATACTACTTTATCTCCTTAAAAATCATCCAACTTCCCATTTTTTTCCATCTCCTTTAATACTCAAAAATACATTATGGGATGATATGTTTAGGAGTGCGATTTTGGGGGAAGCTAGGGGGTGAGAGAGAGAAAATGACTTTATTAAAAAAAAAGTTATATAATATTTATATAAAAAAAAATATAGGACATCAAATAGATATTAATCAATTACTGTGTTTGGTGATAATATGAGAAAAAAAGGCTACCATCCAAAGAATGCATAATGAGGTTCCTTTCAAAAGCTGGCCTATGGTGTTGTGCCATTGGTTCATGCATTGCTGGAAATATTGAAAGCGTGTAGTTGGACTTGGACTTGGGGCTCAACTTGCCAGCATTGATTAAGGTTCATGTGCGGTGCGGTTCTGTTTTTATGAAAACATTACTTGCACGGCTAAAGTTGAGAGTAATGAATATATTTTAAAAATTGTCCTTATGATTATAATAAATAGAAATTGATGAAGAGTAACCAATTCCAATCAGGTTATCTAAATGATGGAGAGGCTACAGAGAGAACCATAGACAAAGATGGTTGGTTGCACACAGGTGACATCGGTTACATCGACGATGACGATGAGTTATTCATCGTTGACAGGCTCAAGGAATTAATCAAATACAAAGGATTTCAAGTGGCTCCAGCTGAACTTGAAGCCCTTCTTCTCACTCATCCTAAGATCTCTGATGCTGCTGTTGTTCCGTAAGTCTTCCATCCTCCCAAATTAATTAAATACTATCTCCCATTATCTCTTTAATTAATTAAACTTCAAAATTTCAGAATGAAGGATGAAGCCGCGGGAGAGGTACCTGTTGCATTTGTGGTCATATCAAATGGTTATACCGACACAACCCAGGATGAAATTAAGCAGTTTATCTCCAAACAGGTTATTTCCCCCCTCCATATATATAACACACGTTATAATTAATTACTTTGTTATTTATTTTCATATGATCAAATATATTATTATTTATTCTTTTTAAAAGTAAACTCATTCCTATAATTTCTCAAATTTTCTTATAACTGACCCACCTAATTTTAATTAAATGTCACGGTGACTTTCAGACATAAATGTGTTTTTTAGCCACAAGCACAAATTTAGCAATGTAATGAGTTGTGGAATTGTGCAGGTGGTGTTTTACAAAAGAATAAACCGAGTATTCTTCATTGATGCAATTCCCAAGTCACCGTCAGGCAAAATCTTGCGCAAGGATCTAAGAGCAAAGCTAACAGCAACTGTTCCAACATGAAATTAAAGCAGACCCACCCTTCACCCATCATATCATCATATAGATATTATACGATGCCCGCTCAAGCTTCAGCAGAAAAGGAAGAGGCGCTGTTGCTTCATCGCTAGCTTTTACGTATTTTCTCGTACGTAACAACCATGTATAACTAATTACGAGTGTGATTTTCTTACATGGAAAATATTCAATCTGTCAAGGACTTTCACCTTCATCAAATTATATTTTTATTTATAAAAATATATTTAATTGCATTGTTTAATCTATTGTGATTGAGATAGCAAAATTGACCGTCAGGTTGAAAAAAAATTCCTTTTGCCAATTGAAGTGATAAACCTAATTGTCATTTTGTTCGTTATTTATATTATTTCATTAAGGTTGAATTTTTATGAGACATTTACAAATTTAATTAATTTTACAGTTACAAAAATTAAATAAACTTATCTTTTATATTTTTATTATTAACAAAATAATTGTTATCAATTAATAATTTCATCAATATATTTTATTTATAATTCTATATCTTATCTATATTTATAAATATTCGACCATGGCAGACCTATTAATTTTCGATAGATTTAATTATCCATGCACTTGCACTTTACTTAGGCTATGTTGGATTTGTGGCATATGATGAAATGGAAAAGAGATGGAGTAAAATTAAAAGTTATTCTATTGTTTGATTTGTAAAAATAAGAATAAAGCATAATGGAAGATGGAAGAGGGTCTATTTCATTGCTTAATCCCAATTTTCTCTCCCTCCAATTTGGGGTGCACTTGATTCAACAAAACTTTTAGATTATAAAATGACTTTTATTTGTGCAAATTTTACTCTCTAAAGATAATACATTTATAACAAATACAATATAGGATTGAAAAGTTATAACCCATTCAAATTTGTCTTTTTTTCAAACAATAGAATGAAATTTTTGTTCTATCTCATTATTAAATATCCCAATAATGAAATAACATTTTTAATCCATTCCATCTCATTATATCCCTAATGTCCATTTCATTTCATTCTCAATCATTAATCCAAACATTGATTTAGACTAAATGCAATCTTATTCTATTGTTGCATTTTTTTTTTAAGAAACGTTGTTGCATTTATGCAACTATATTATGTGGGATAAGTTATTTTGAAAAAAATATTTTTAGCATGGTTGAGTGTTTTGAGCATCTATACAAGTCACAAGGACAAAGGGCTATGGCAAAGGCCTATAGAAGTCCTCAACATGAGTGCTTTGTAGTTACTTCTTTAAGCTGCAACAGTTTCAATGGAAATGAAACATTTGGTCAGGTCAGGTTAAACTCGTGCACACGATAATGGGCTTTTGATCATGGTTTTCATTTTTCTTTTTATTAATATGCATTACCTCTCGTATCTAACCTGCAGAAACGCCTAACACTCTCAAATCCATCAATTTTCCAAATGTGATCCCAATTTACATCCTTGAAGAGAATAAAAACCTTTTAAGTAACTTTATTAGGCCACAGTAACGTCCTCACCATGCAAAGGAGAGGGAGAGACACCACAAGGGGGGTAACTATAGCCGTAATATCCCAATTCCAATTGCCAACATCACTAAAAAAGTCCTTTACACGCCAACCCAGCATCAACTTGTTAGGAGGGATAGGATGGTCTAAGTCAATTATGACAAATTCTTACTAAATGTTAGGAGTTTTCTCTCCTATTTTCTGTGTTTTTCTTACTAGACAAAAAAAATTCTTTCTCTCCCTTCTCCTTATATTTCCTAACGATAGGGAATTTGCATTAACGATTCCTTAGAAAAACCTTGATCTCCTTTAATTTTTGTCTTGCTTCTTTCCAGGTCGAGTGCTAAGCCTTTCTATTATGACTGTATTCATATCGAACTTATTTTGTTGGGAGGAAAAAAGCACATAAGTTTGAGACCTTAAACCTTATTATACATAACACAGAAAATATGAAAAATACATAGTTATACCTATAAAATTGTCTGAGTTCCTACTGTATCAACATTCCAAATTTCAAATACCCAATTCTAAAAACTAAAAAAAAAAAAAAAACAATAACGTCATCGTATGAACCACAAAATAAAAAATGAAAGAAAGCTTTGCAATGATTGGTTGCTTTCAACGTGATTCATTGGAGATTAGAGCCGAAAGGCTACAAGATTCTATGGTGAATGAATGAAAGCTATGGAGATAAAAAATAATACCGTAACACATACTTTCAAAATTCAATATATAATACAAGGCTTAAAATTTTCAGTACGGTAAATTGCCCGTGATCACATCGGGGGTTCCCAGGTCTTGTTGAATGCAAGAATCTTCCTGAACCCTTTCAAAAACCCTGCTTACTACCTTTTTGTTACAGAAAGTGGTAAAGAAATGCAGCATTGACAACTGCCACACCTACACTAAATATTTAGTCATCACCTGTACCAGATTCCACAAGCAGCATTACAACAGGCCAGGCATATGTCAAATAAAAAGCCAAACATAATCCTATAGAAGTTTCACTTTTTATAAGCAAATAGCCTGATGTAGAACTACTAACCGTAGCTAGACGACTAGATCTATAGTCAAAACTGATTGATGCCAAACTGTCAGAAGCCAAAACGTGCACATTCTAATATTTTATCTAGTGGATAACACTATATTTACCATAATATAGATCCCTCTATCTTCACTTCTAATAAGGCCAAAAAGATTGACAACAGTGCAGAGTATATCAGAAAAGATAAAGTGATAAAATCAGTAGGACTTGATGAACAAACTCCAATAGGCAACATGATGTGGCATGTGAATAAAATACTACATGGGTTCAGTGTTCCAAAAGGCAAGTTCAAGGAACATTTCTAAGTGCAAACATTTGTTTGTGTGGGGTGGAGGAAGTGTCTACTTAGCTAAAGCATTTGGAAAGAAATTCCCCTAGCTGAAAGGTTCTAGAATTTTATCTTTTCAACAAAAATCTATTTGTCTCCAAATTGATTAGGCAATAACGAATAAGCATATTAGATAATAAGAATATATACTACTAGGGATTTAGTGATTTACCCAAATTCATCAGTTACTCTGTTTAGCAGAAATGTGGCACTACTAAATTCACTTTTGATATCACAAATTCAAACTAGCTAGATGGCATGTCATAAATCTGGAAGGGTCCAAGTTCTAATACCCAGAAGTTCATATCGTTTAACAGAAGATAAATGCATATCTTGAGAAGCAATGGGGAAGAGACAGGTAGGTGGATACATCAAAGAAGTGAAACATGAAACTAAGCAAAAAGAGAAGTAGAGGAGATTCATCTAGATTCTGCATTATATAACTCTACTGTGAATCTGTGCAGTATATTCTCAGCAACTCACCACTTTTAGGGTCTACATGTACGAAAAAACTGGCAGCAACTATTAGATAGCATAGTATAAGCATCAACCCTTTAAAATAATTTGAGGTTCCTTCCTGCAAGGAATAACACAAATTAAAGATGGTTGTCACAAACATAAATAATAGTGGCAACAAAAAAAAATACTCTACATATAAACCTATCACACACAAATCAAGCACATGCAATAAAAAGCTAATGCTTCAACCAAACATCTTAAAAGAGAACTAGCTTCTGACCATTGATTGTTTATAAGTTGAAAAACATTAATAACTGCTACCAACACCATTTATAGGGGCAAGAAATAACATACCTGCATCATAAATGCAACTACTAACACAGTGATAAAAAGTGTGGCAGTCTCAAATAGTTGAAAATTTAAGTCCATTTCTTTTCCCATGCACCATCCAACAACCACACAGAAAGGGATCTACAATTTTCAAGAGAATAAGAATCATCAACTTTCTCCTATGACAGAGAAATCCAGGATAGTTTATTCACAAAAAGATATAGTAAATGTACACCCCAAATAAGTTAATAACATTTAATAACAGTTGAAGGCTATACCACAAACATAGATATCTGTGTAGATGATCCAATAGCAACTCCAATAGTGATATCCTAAGGAGAGATTGAATTCATTAGCAGATTAACAATATTCGTAGAATAAAGAGTAGGCTTTGAAAACCACTTACAAGCTTGTCCTTCACGGCAAACATGATAGCACTGGCATGTTCTGCAGCATTGCCTACAATTGGAAGCAAGATGACAGAAATAAAAGCCACTGACATATTCAATGACTCAGATGCTCCCTGCAAGAGACCAGAAACACAATATGTCTATGAATGAACTTATGACGCAGTGTTTATGGACAAGAACAAGAATAGGAATATTAGAAGCTTTAGTTGTACAATAATAGAAATTAATGATCAAGAAATTCTGAAAATGATATAGCTATACCTGTATGGCGTCTACAAGGTATCCAGACAATATAGATACCCATGCTGTCAAGATAGCAAGCCAGATTATTGCCTCCCATTGAGTTAATTCAAGATCTTCCTCCACATCAGAATTTTCACCATTCTCTCCTCCCTACATTATGAAGTGTGGAAATTTTGTGAAAATGCACTGTCGAATAATAAAGAAAAAAATGCATTCAACAGGCACCAATTCACTCACATAAATTCTTTTATATTTCAAAATATATGCAACAATTTAATACTCTGATCAAGTTTAAAATTAAAAAAAAAAGCATTTTAAACCCCCGCCAGAAGAGTGAAAACGTAAAAGAAACAGGATGCTTTTTTCCTTTTTCTAATACATGAAAGGACAATCCACTCTAACTGACATCTATCAAAATGTAAAGCCACATACCTTTGTACCTTTGTTATGTAGTGGCGGATCTTGGTTATGACAGGAGTCATGCCCCAACTTTTTACACTAAGATTTTCTATAATATTCTCGAGTACTCTGTAAAGTTGTTTATTTCTCCATTATTAATGATTTTAAGTCATTGAAAGAGCATACAGAAACACTTTAATTGAAGGTAATTTTTAGTCTTTTTCTTTATTATAGACAATTTTATGTCTTAAGAGTGGTAGTCTTTTCTCAAATGATGAGTATTTTTTTAACCTTGAGTGCGTCTTAAATCTAATTTCTATAAGAGAAATGAGCTTTGGTTCTTTGTTTTATGTTCCCTTGGTGATGATAGTTGTTCGATTGCCTTTGATTCCTTGTTTTTTGTTTTATGTGAATTTAGAGCATACTTTGGTGTTATCATATACCGTTAGGACCATGGAGTATTATTTGATTGGGTAAAATACCTTTTTGGTACCTTATGTTTTTTAATAATTCTTGCTCTGGTCTTTTATCTTAAATTTTTGTTTTGGTCCTTTAAGTTTTGTAATGTTACATAAAATGGTCCTTCCGTCAATTTTTTTCAAGATTTTGCTTTTGATAACATTAATTCTTAAGGAATTAATCCTTTTAGTTTTGTTATGTTACTTATAATGGTACTCAATTGCACTTCAAGATTTTGCTTTTGATAACATTAATTCTTATAGCTGATTTTAAACATCAATAACACTTTTCATACAACTATTTCATTAATTAATTTCCTTTTCAAACAATAAACTATATTTTTTTCCGTTTTTGAAATCATTTTTTCTCTGACTTTGATATCCTCATTCTGTACAAGACTTGTATAATATGACTAGAACCTGTAATTTTTTCTTGCATCTGGAGTATTCATGCAAACTTGTCTATAATTTTTTTACAAATTATTTCTAGACGATATTTCATAAACTTTGCAATGACTTTGGAGAAAAAAATATTATTATTTCCTCAAAGTTTTTTTTTTTGAACGACCAAAATATCATATATTATATAAGGATAGTACCAGGGGTACTACAAAGATACAAATAAAAGCTATTTTTTATAGAATTTCATAGAATTTTTGTTTTCTCATATTCTTGATAAATATAAGCTATTTTTTATAATAAAAGTATATTGAAAATATCTTTAAAAATATTTATTTAGCATTTATTTTTTGCTTAAATGTTAGGAATTGATATTTTTCTTATTTATGGCTTGTAGATATGAAAAAAGAAGGGATTAAAAACAAAAAAGATTCAAAAAATATCAAAAATATAAATAAGGAAGATTTTTTGCACCAGGCCCAAGTCCACTCCATCAACTATAAGAACAGAGTCAAGCCCAAGTCCACTCTAGCGGCTATAAAAAGAGAGTCAAGCCAAAAAGAAATGAAACCACCCACACTAAGAGCTCTCTCTCATGAATACATCCTAAACCTAAGTATCTCCCTTTTCAAGTGTACGGCGTAGTTTTAAGGATTAGTCGCTTAACAAAGGGTAATTTCTAATAGAACTAAAAGTAAGGAGTATCTTAATAAAATCATTATTAGACATAGAGTGATTGCATTATGTCCGTGCATCAAAACAAACATCTAGAATTAGTATTTTGGGAGATAGATAGGTAAGATAAGTTTGTCATCGTGAGACATCAGGGACAAGTATTCTAACAGATGTGGGTATGAAAAAATTCAACGAATTGATACGTAGGCTAGATCCAACATTATCACATTCTGAATTTATCTTTCTTTATCTTCATCTTAATCTTTTATTTATTTTATCTTTTTTATCTTTTATTTTTTATCTTTATCATCTTTTAATTTAAATATTTTATCTTTTCTATTTTTTTAAATCTTTATCTTATCTCCTATCTTTAAAGTCTCTATGACTCGGACTTCCGAGTACTTTACTACTTCTGATAAATTTGGTGCATTTGTGAACGAGTAACAATTCTCATACAAATTAAAAAAAATGAATGCTTCTTAACAAATTATTTTTACGAAAAAATATAAAGAAAAATTCTCTAAATTTTTTTATTCAGTAGCAGATGAGGAAATAGAAATCAGAAAAAAAAATTAATTAAATAAAAGGAAGATATTTTAATATCATAAAATGAAATTAATTAAGAAAATGGTTAATAATAGACTTAAATTCACTTTTGGTTCCTACAAATTTCATGATTGTTCAATTTTGATCCTTGAAAAATTGTATTGCACATTTGGTCTCATGTTTTCAAAATTGAGCAATTTTGGACTCCTGTTAGACCATTGACAATTTTTTTACAAAAATTGTTGTGACACTTATTGATGATGTTGGAGTCACACACTAATGTGATGCCAGCATGTCAATGCCAAGTTAACACACTATCAATGGAACGTTAGCATGTGTCAAATTGTCACATTATTATGTCACCGATAGCATGTCACATTAGTGCCTTTTGTTATAAAAAAAAATGATGTCAAATTAACTGTGAACCAAAATTGCTCAATTTTAAAAATATGATGATAGTAATGATAGCAATGGAGGTGAGAGGAACGGAGGGAGGGTGACAATTCTATCTTATTGCTTTCTAACATAGCTCCTACCTCAGGATAAGAAATACATTGCATCAACGCCAAACAAGTGATTACAGCAGGAGCAGGATAAGGTAGTTATCCTGGCTACCAAATGAGCCCTAAATGTATAATACTAGTTAACACAGTATAAAGACAATGACTAAATGATTAAGTAAATGTAACTAGTGGCAAATACATATTCATCTCCTTAAATAGTATAAAAACTCCAAATATCTAATGTGCCTCAGTGCAGTGTATTTGCTTAAAAGGAAAAAAAATATTATAACAAAAAATAGATGGGCTTCACCCCTTGCAACACACTATAATTATACATCATAAACCTAAAAGAGAAAAGGCTAAAAATTATAATAATAAAAAATGGGGCAAATGAACTAACCTCACCAACCGGACTATAAACATTTTGCTGACTTCTAAGTTGAAAGAAAAGGTAGCTTGCATAGGCCAGTAGCATTATGCAGCTGCTAAATCTTGAAAGAGACAAGACTGACTTCCCTTGATGAACTTCGGAGTGAGTAAAGTAAAGCACAGCAGGAAATAGTATTCCCATAACAGCCATCAAGAGTAAGCCAGAATTGACAACAGCAGCCGCCTGTTGCAAAGGCGGAGTACAATGTGAAGTCTCTGTGACATAAGGAGGCAGCAATAACGAATGAGGTGATGATGATACGTACCTTATCAAAAACCTGTACTTTTTTGTAGTGGGCAAGGCCACCAGTAAAGAATGCACAGCCAAGAACTAGAAGCATATTTGACAAGATTGAACCGAGTAGGGATTGCTGAACAACCCTTATCATATTGCTTTTCAATGCATAAATTGATATAATCATTTCAGTTGCATTGCCAAAGGTGGCATTAAGCAGACCCCCAACTGCAGAAAGCAACACGAGTGAGTTGAAAAGAGGATACGGGCCTTAAGAGAAAAAGGGAAATAAAAGAGGGATACCTGTGGGTCCTGTGTAGAAGGCAAGCTGCCTGGATGAAAGAAAGAAAAGGGAATGGGGGGGGGGGGGGGGTGTTAGTAGTAACAGAGAGTAAATGGGAGATGGTGTAAAAGACTTACTCGGTAGCATAACCGAGACGTTCTGCCGAAGGAGTAATCCCCAATAAGGTGAAGAAGAAGACCCATCCCTAAGAAAAGAAGAGAGAGAGAGAGAGAGAGAGATGAGATAGGAGGAGAGGAAGGAAAGGGAAAGGGAAAGGGAAAGGCTTACATGGTGTCCAGTTACGTAATGTAGGAGAATGGCGAATGGACCAAAGGGAAGCAAGAGGTTGATCTTGGCTTTAATTAAGACAAAATAAATACTCCTGCTCATACGTGTTATGTTAAAGATGGATGAGCGCCGCAAATCTAGAACACTTGTATCCTCGAAATCGAAGCTATGGAATTGCTGGTGGGATTTAGAAGAGGCAGATGCTAAGGGAGTATCGTCGAGGTCGAGGTCGTGGTCGAGGTCGTGGTTGTCCTCCACCACCGAACCCCCCATCAGAGAGAAGAGATCTGGCAAGCGAGGCAGAAGGCAGATGCGTTGAGTTGAGATTTCCCTCACTATTCCTATTTGGCGTTCTATTCCAAGTCCCACCAGTCACACACCTGCGACGCGAACCTTCCCCGAAATCTCCCCCTTTTTCCACAAATCATTCTTCATTAATATTTATTACCATTCCCCATTCCACAAATTAGCTACGCTTAAGCTTAATTCCTTATACGTCGGTCAATACATTTTCCTTTTCTTCAAGCATTATCCATTAAATAAAAAAACTACTTCCCGTTACACCATCTATGCCCATATGTCTTGTCACCCCCATGTCCTACACATTATTATACTATTAAACTTCCTTATTATTACCACCCCTACCTTCCATGTTTTTCTACCAAACTTTCTTATTTTAATTTTACCCATATAACAACAACTTCCTTCCATATTTTCATTCGCGTTTTTTATACCGAGTAGGGAAATTTGGTTAATCTATTTTTTTATACCGAGGCAGTTTAGTTTTAAAATATAATCACCTGATCAACTTATTTTGCAATATCATATAAGCTATACAATCAAAATGATTTTAATTGAGAACAGAGTAAACACTTTTCTTTTCAAGAGAGAGAGCACTTTAATTTGGAACTAGAACATAAATATTGGTCATATACGAAAAAAAATTCTACTACAGTATAATTTTTTGCAGAGTGATGTGGCATGTTGATTGATAGTCAGATGCCATTTAATTTCGTCAAACAACCAACCTGAATTTCTCTTTAATAAGATAATAGCGAACATTAAAGTCATTAACAATCAAGCTATATTCGTAAAGTACATTTCTAATTTCTCACAAAAAATTCATATTGTAGATGCTAGTGTTGGTGCTAAAATGATGTACGGATGCCCATCTTCTCATGAATGTTTTCCTCTTGTTCAGGCTATATTGGATTATAATCTGAAAGGTGGTTGCTATTCCTGCAGGTTACATATTTATCGCGAAGCGAACCAAGGCGCGCGTTTGTCTAAGCATGGTTTATCCATTGATTGGCAGAGACATGCATATGCTACTTTCTTTGTTACTGTTCCTGACTTTATTACTTTGCCTTTATTGGCAAATGTACATCCTGTCAGGGTTTGGATTTTCTCAAGTTACATTTTAATTTGTCCTCTTCTATAGAGGTTTATTAATGAAAGTTAAATGGATTTTTTCCCACTCTCTGACTGATAGGGATAGTACTGATACGGATACTACTGCAAGAAGTAAAACGTGTTATTTAGATAGGTCGTTAGAAAAGAATAATATTGTTAGGATATGTTGTGATTCTGCTTATCTTTTTGTTAGTGTTGTTGGGAGTTTGTTCCCCAACACTCAGCTTTATATATATGTACGAAGGTGCTTCCCATTAGGGGCATGAATGGATGAAATAGCAAGCTTCCTTTCTCCCTTCTTCTGACCCTCCATTATCACAACCAATGTCACTCACCATATGAAGCTTCCATGGTTATCTTCCATGGTTGTCACTCACCATACGAAGTTTCCATGGCTGCCTACCACCCACACTACTCTCGGAACCCTCCACTACCCCCCACAACAATCACCACACCATCTGGAATTTTCGTCCGACACCAAGGACCGCCTCGAGGCCGTCCTGGCTAAACTTGATGTTGCTACACGCCACCAGGACACCCGACTGGACGCTCTTCTCCTATGACTACCTCGGCAACCCGACCACCTCTACCCTCCTCAGTCTCCATGCTTCGTGCCCATACCACCAAGTCTCGCACCATTACTGCCTCTGCCGCGGACTTCGCCACTGACTCCACCGCTGTCTCCGCCGTTCGAGCTGACTCCATCACCCATGCTTATCGCAACCACGATCATGCAAACTCCACCAGCCATGCCGCCTCCGTCGCCACCTCCACCATCACCTCCACTTTTTGAACCCATACAGCTGCCCCCCACAACCTTGTCGGGTCCGCTTCCCATTGTGGTTGTTTCCCTCCTTGCTAACACCAACCCACACGGATCCTCCGACCGTCGCGGGATCATCATTTGTCGAGTTCGCAAGGAGCACTTCAGCCGCTGTGAGGAGTTCGACCACTCCTTCCTCCTCACCTTTTACTCTGCAAAATGGCTCGACCTCTGCAACACTAACCTCCATTCACTCATTCTTTCACCCATTTTAATTTGGGATCCCGGTTTGAAGCCCCAACACCTTGAAGACAAGGTGTTTTTGATAAGGGCGGGAATGATAGGGATAGTAATGTAGGAAGCAAAACGTGTTATTTAGATAGGTTGTTAGAAAAAAAAATATTGTTAAGATATTTTGTGATTCTGCTTATCTTTTTGTTAGTGTTGTCGGGAGCTTGTTCCCCAACACTCAACTTTATATATATGTACGAAGGTGCTTCCCTTTAGGGGCATGAATGAATGAAATAGCAAGTTTCCTTTCTCCCTTCTTCTGGAGGCATTGGCACCCTCAAACCAGCTTACAACTTATCTTCTTTTTCCTTATTATTCTGGAGGTGTTGGACCCTCGAAATTCAGCAACAAGCCGCCACACGTAACAATTACCAAAAAAAAAAAATGATGTACAGACACAGAAACACGCACGTGATTACTTCACCAAATACTTACTCCGATTCATGGACCAATAGCAGACTTGATTAATATTATTATCGCCAACTAAATACTGAGGTCCAGAAGGCAGCAAAGCTCTATGATGTGCTCTGTTTTCAGCAGCAGCCAATGCAGTCTGGCGAAGTCATGCATGACAAAGGTGGCTGCTGCTGGGAGAACCCACCCAAACGTCTCCCATAAAGGTCAAATCCTTTTCCTGTGCTACTAATTCCTTTGACCATCTGTTCTTCACATTCCTACAATTGAATAGGATCTGAACTAAGTATACAAATTATCTATGACCAATGCCTAACTGCATGTGTATGCATGCATGCGCTTATGTATGTATGTGCCCCTTCTAAAAATGCACTAATTTTTGCATCTATATAGACAAGTAAAAGCATCCGTGCACTACCAATATAGCTTATTACCATAATTCCATAAATTGGACATTTTTCAATATCTAAATCCAATTGAAAACCTCTTGCACAAGGTGAACAGATATACCATTGCAAAGCACGTGTATATAGTATAAGTCTAATGAACAAGAAGAATACATTTATAGTTAGTTGTAGACAGCATTAGCAAACATATATTGTCGGGGAGCAAAAAAAACTTACGTGCCTTTCTAATTTCATCCAAGAGGTTATAAAACTGAGCATTGTGGGGACCATGTTCATTATGGCAAAGCTCGTGCAACAATTGTATGAAGAATCTGCTCATAAGGGAATTAAGAAATCCCTCTCGCTGTTAGGCCTCCGTAGTCTTATCTTTATATTTCTGCACCTGGTCCTATATTTAGCCTTAAAAAAAGTGATGGATTTGGCTGCAGGACTGCACTCTAAAGTTTTAGAGAACTAATACTTGCAAGCACAGGTGCATAACATTAAAACATAAAATTAAATGAAGGGATGTAAATAAGCACGTACCAGAACTCAGAAAGAATATTGACACTTTCCATTTTCTTTTCCGCATTATTGGCTGAACCTGCTTAATTAACCACCTTTTCAAGAATCTTCCTCGCTGATCATCTTCTCCAATTCTTTTGAGCAGCTTAATTTCCCAGACCTTGTTAAGATCATTAAGGTCCATGCTAGCTGATACGCAAAAGGTGTTGGAAGAAGAAGAATATTTTATTTCATTTGCCACACCAAATATAAGAGTATGATCCCCTATTTATACTAAAATAGAGTGATCACTCACATAATTTGCTTATTCAAGAATACTAAATGCTCACATAATTGTTTATTCGTGACTTTGTAACTCACAACCTTACAACTTTCATCTTCCACAATTTAAGGCTCATAAAACTTGTTATTATTATTTTTCTAATTAATATCTAACATCCTCCCTTAATTGGAAAATTCTTCTGCACACCAAGTCTTGCTCGCAATCTTCAAATTTGAGAGGCTTGGTGAAAATATCCGCAACTTGATCTTGAGTTTTCACATGAGTCAATTCTACTTCTTTCTTAGTAATGCACTCTCTAATGAAATGATACCTTGTATCTATATGCTTACTTCGTTCATGGAACACCGGATTCTTGGCAAACTCTTGTGCAGATCTATTATCAACATAGATCTTTGTGCTTTCCTTTTGCAACAATTGAAGTTCCTCCAACAATCTTCTTAGCCAAATGGCATGACATGTGCAAGAAGTTGCAGCTACATACTCGGCTTCACAAGTAAAAAGTGTCACAATGTCTTGCTTCTTAGAACTCCATGTAAAAACACAATCACCCATAAAAAATACAAATCCGGTAGTACTTTTTCTATCATCAACATCTATAGTTATTGGAGGGAGAATAAAACAATCCAAAATCAATTGTACCTTTCAAGTAACGAAGAATTCTTTTTGCGGCTTTTAGATGAGGAGAGGTAGGAGCTTCCATAAAGCGACACACAACTCCCACCGCATATAAAATATCGGGCCTTGTATTGGTTAGATACCTTAAACTCCCCACAAGACTCTTGAAGACCGTGGAGTCTACCTTTTCTCCTTCATCAAACTTTGATAACTTCAAGTCACCTTCCATAGGTGTGTTCACGGGATTGCAATCAAGCATATTAAATTTCTTCAACACTTCTTTTGTGTAGCTTTCTTGTGAGACAAAGATATCATTCTCCGTTTGCTTCACTTCCATTCCCAAGTAATATGACATGAGTCCCATATCTGTCATATCAAATTCACGAGACATGGACTCCTTGAAGTCTTCAAACAAATTTGGGTTATTGCCGGTAAAGATAAGGTCATCCACATAAAGACAAATAAATAAGACATCACCATTATTAAAAGTTTTAACATAAAGAGCATACTCATTTTGACAACGAACAAACCCATTGTCTTGGAAGTACTTGTCAATGCGAGTATTCCATGCCCTCGGTGCTTGCTTTAGACCATACAACGCCTTGTTCAATTTCAAGACTTTTCCTTCTTGACCTTCGATGACAAAACCCATTGGTTGTTCAACATAGACATCTTCTTCAAGATAGCCATTTAGAAATGCCGATTTTACATCAAGCTGGAAAATTCTCCACTTCATTTGAGCTGCCAAGGAAATAAGAAGACGAATGGTTTCCATGCGGGCAACCGGTGCAAACACTTCATCATAATCAACTCCATATTGTTGCTTATAACCTTTAGCTACAAGTCTTGCTTTGTGTCTCTCAACCTCTCCTTTTGCATTCTTCTTGATTTTGAACACCCATTTGACTCCAATTGCTTCATGACCTTTGGGAAGGCTTGATAACTCCCAAGTGTTGTTCTTCTCAATGGCTTTGATTTCTTCTTCCATGGCTTGTCTCCACCTTTTGTCTTTCATTGCTTCATCAAAGTTTAAGGGTTCACTGTCAACAAAAAGACAAAACAAATCATTTATAACTTCAGTTTCATCATATAATTCTTGAATATTTCTCATTCTTCTTGGCCTTTCACTTGAACTTCCTTCGGAAGATGATGAGGCTTCATTGGTTGAAGGAGTTGGTGAAAGTGCTGGAGTTGAATCATTTGGAGTCAAGGCTTCTTCATCTATTTCTTCAAAGTACAGGAAAAAATCATAAGTGTCTTCTTTCTCCTCCCAATTCCATATGCCTTCTTCATAGAACTCGACATCTCGGCTCACAATTGTCTTTCCATTGTTTGGATTGTACAATTTGTAGCCTTTTGAGCTTGCATCATAGCCAATGAACACATGTTTCTCACTCCGATCATCAAGCTTGAATCTTCCTTGGTCGGGTACATGAGCATATGCAATGCTCCCAAATACTCTCAAGTGATCAACTCTTGGCTTCACTCCACTCCATGCTTCTTGTGGTGTTTGATCTTTGACATTCTTTGTTGGGGAGCGATTGGAAAAATAAACGGCACATGCAACAGCTTCGGCCCAAAATTCCTTTGGCATATTTTTAGCCTTCAACATACATCTAGTCATATTAAGAATAGTTTTATTTTTTCTCTCCACTACCCCATTTTGTTGTGGAGATCTAGGAACCGTTAGAGGGCGACGAATCCCATATTTTTCACAAAATTCATTAAATTCTTTTGATGTGAATTCGCCACCTCTATCAGATCTTAGAGTTTTGATTACATAACCACTCTCCTTTTCCACAAGAGCTTTAAAATTTTTAAAAGCTACAAATGCCTCAGATTTTTGCTTTAGAAAATAAACCCAAGTCTTTCTACTATAATCATCAATAAAAAGCAAGAAATATTTATTGTTACCACATGAAGGAGGATTGATTGGGCCACACACATCGGTGTAAACAAGTTGGAGAGGCTCATTTGCTCTTGAATTAGCTTCTTTTGGACAACTCTTTCTTGCATGCTTTCCAAGGAGACATGCTTCACACAATTGATTAGGATGGTTGATGTGAGGCATCCTTTTCACCGTCTTCTCCTCTCCTAAGGATTTTAGTGCTCCAAAATTCAAGTGCCCAAATCTCATATGCCAACACCATGATTCATCTTTTATGCTAGCCTTCAAACATTTTGCTTCATTGGTTTTAATGTTCAAAGTGAACATTCTATTTCTTGACATAAACACATTGGCAATCAAATTAGAATTTTTATCTCGAAGCCATAAACAACAATCTTTCATATGAATTTCATACCCCTTTTCAACAAGTTGTCCCAAACTCAAAATATTGCTTTTTAGTTTAGGAACATAGTAAACATCCGTGATTAATTTGTGAGCACCATCTTTTAAAGAAATTAAAATGGTACCTTTTCCTTGGATTTGCACCTTGGAAGAATCTCCAAAAGAAACATTTCCTTTCACCTTCTCATCAAGTTCCACAAATTTCTCTTTGCATCCACACATGTGATTGCTTGCTCCATTGTCAAGATACCATAAGCATTTGTCTTCCTTCTCACCATTATTAAGTGATAGTAGTAGTGTTGACTCTTCAACTTCTTTATCTTCTTTATCATCAACAAGATTGACCTTCTCTTCAACATTTGTTCTACACTTCCAAGAGTAATGGCCATATTTATGACAATTAAAACATTCAACATTAGATTTATCATACCTCCTTTCATATGCTTTTTCATAATTGTTTCTACCTCTTCCTCTTCCTCTTTCACGACTTCTAGTGGATTGATGGCTCCTCCATTCATTATTGTCAAAATTATCACGATCTCCTCTTCCTCCTCTTCCTTGGCCATGACCACGTCCACGACCACGTCCACGTGCTTTTTGACTACTTTCTCCTCCATTTCTTTCAAATAAGCTTTGGCTTTGAGGACTTGCTCCAATGGCTCATCATGTCTTCTATTGAACCTTTCTTCATAGGCTTGAAGAGAACCCATCAATTGGTCTACGGTCATTGAGTCTAAATCCTTAGACTCTTCAATAGCACAAACCACATAATCAAATTTAATGATTAAGGAGCGAAGGATCTTTTCCACCACACGAACATCTTCCATATTTTCTCCATAACGCTTCATTTGGTTCACAATAGCCAACACCTTGTTGCCAAAATCTGAGATAGATTCAGATTCCTTCATATGCAATGATTCAAACTCTCTACGTAGAGTTTGTAGGCACACCTTTTTTACCTTATCAACACCTTCAAGGGAGGTTTTCAAAATCTCCCATGCTTCTTTGGATGTGGTTGCATTTGACACCAACTCGAACATAGCTTCATCCAAACCTTGATGAATGAAAGTAAGTGTTTGTTGATCCTTCTTCTTCGACTTCAACAAAGTCTCCTTCTCATTTGGTGACAAAATAGCCTCATTTTGAGGTTGGGTATAACCTTTCTCTACAATCTCCCATGCATCTTGAGAACCTAACAAGGCTTTCATGCGACGACACCAATTATCATAATTCTCTTTGGTAAGACGAGGGAATTGAAACCTACTCAAGTCATTGCTTGCCATCTCTCAACTCACAAAGTGTTTCTCTCTCAACACTCTAGAACTCAAGCTCTGATGTCACTTTGTTGGAAGAAGAAGAAGATTTTATTTCATTTGCCACATCAAATATAAGAGTATGATCCCCTATTTATACTAAAATAGAGTGACCACTCACATAATTTGCTTATTCAAGAATACTAAATGCTCACATAATTGTTTATTCAAGATTTTGTAACTCACAACCTTACAACTTTCATCTTCCACAATTTAAGGCTCATAAAACTTGTTATTATCATTTTTCTAATTAATATCTAACAAAAGGTTCCTGAGCTTGCCTCTGAAACAAAATGTGAAGTCTTGGATCAAGTTCTCCATTTACATTATGCAGAGAAACACAAGTATAACCAGATTTTGTGAGCCTAAAAATCAGAAAGGAATAATGAAAACCAAAAGTCCCTTTTTATAATCTTATGTGAATGTAGTTCAGCCCGCAGCAAAATGAAGTTAAAAAATGAGAATGGAAAAGTAGGAACAACATCTGGTATTGATCCAAAAGTGAAGCAATCAAAGAGATATATCTATAAGATTTACTGGAAAAAAAATTAAATATATTAAAGATTAATTTTGTGGGTATCCATTTCACACCTCCTTTTAAATCTAACCTTTTAATTCAACAACTAGGTATAATTAGAGTATTCATGTTAGATAATACCATCCACTAGGGAGTCCTAAGGCCTTAGAAGGACTCGAGAGAAGGTTTAGTAATGAGTATATCTTTTTATAATTAACTAAAAATAGTTATTAAAATTTTAATATTTTTATAATTTATTATATATACTTATGTATTTTTAGTATAATTCTATCTATTAATTTTCAATTAACAATTGTTTTTACTCTTTATCTATTAAAGTAATAAAGAGTATAGGACATGTATGATAATCAAAACATAGTAATTAATCTTAATTTTTATCTATAATTTTAAATTGACAATTATACTCTACCTATAATTTCATTTAACAATTATATATAGCAAATTTTTAAAAGAAGCTTTAAAGTATTACAATATTTGTAAGTTGTTAAATGAATAAAATAAAAATAACAAAGAGTGTGATAAAGAAGTTCCGTGTATCACGTAGAAATTTTAGCTTTATACATAATTAGTACAAGAGAGTAATTAAGACGGATGCATTAATTATGATAATATCTACGTTAACGTTAAATCCAAAATAAATTAAGTTTAATTATCGTTATTGAATATGGAGTTGTTTAACCCCAGTTTAACCAACCCTAAAGATAATACATAGAACTGAAAAGAATAAAAAAGTAACACTGACAAGCTTATCTCCGTTACACATTTAAAACAATATCTTTGTACGTAAAACAACAAAAATAAAAGGGGAGAAGAAAATTTGTCTCCTGGTTGGCTTTACATTAGAGTGTTGCTAGGTGCACCCAGCACTTAAGCGGAAATAACATATATATCCCTTCCTAATTTATTTAAAAATTGTACACCCAGTAGTGCCCAGCTTTCTTCGGCGCCTATTGATTTCCTTCTTCCTTCGACCATGCACCTAGCAACTCCCGTGACCTTACTGCTTCTTTCTCTTCCTCCTTCTACGCAACCTTTGTTGGCAGCGTGGGTTGATTCTTCTTCTTTCTCCTCCTCCTCCTGTGCGACCTCGATTGGTGGTGGTGCTTCACCTTGCAGCGCGTTCTTCTTCTTCGTTCTACTGCTCACCATTGCTGACGACGTCGAGGTAAGCACGTTCTTCTTCTTCTTCGTTCTGCTGCATTTCTGGTATTGTAGTGTAGGCTAGTATTGATCCGCATAGGGATTTAGGTCTTCCGTAGGTGGTGTAGGTTAGGATTGATATGATCCGCACTAGGAAAAAATAGATCTGCAAGCGTTTTTGGCCATCTAGTTCCTTCGGATCAAGTTGATCTGCAAGTTTTGTGCGGATCAACTTGATCCGCAAGAAGTTTTTTAAATTTTAAAAAGTTTAAATTAGGTTTTTAAATTAGGTTATAATTGATGTGGACGAGCCTAGACATGCAGTTGTAAGTGTTACTATTTGGTTACATGTATGTCATTTACTTGAATTATTTTAATACTTATTTGTATAATTCCTTTGTTTTCAATTTAACAGGAGGCATGTCATCGCGAAGACGTTGGAGCAGCATCTAAATGAAGTCACGCCAGACACATCGACACATGAGATCATCCAAAAATGTCTCAGGATTGTCAGGGTTGTCACAGAAGACGACAATCTGTATGTGAGGTCTCAACGTAGACGGTGCACGGATCAGCCATAGTTTATTCACACCTTTAATATTATCAGTTTTGGACGATGTATTTGACTGAACATTTGTATATTTTAAGTTATTATGGTTAATAATATTAGTATTAACGTTTAGATGTTATTTATGTTTAAATTACTTGATTGGAAATTCATTCCAAATTTATCGAAATATTATGAATGGAAGTAACTAAATTAGAAATGTTATATTATTATTGCCTTAGTAAATTAGAAATGTCATTTAAAAATTAAAACGTATCTACATTATTTATTACTAATTAATTAATTTAATGAAAAATTATTTAAATAAAACTTAAATTTTTTAAAAATACAGTCTTTTATTGATCAAATTAATCCATAAAAACAAATAATGTAGGGACAGTTTTAATATTTGTTAACGATGCTGGGTGCACCAGCAATAATGCTGGGGCACCTAGCAACACCCTTTACATTAGCATTTGTAGCCAAGCCAAGCTAGATCAAAGACAAAGTGTGTTGCATAACATCTTTCACTAAATTAAACAGAAAAATTAACAATGGCAGGTACCAGCAAAGTGGCCTTCACCTTCAGTTCGTGCGGTTCACAGCACTGTAGAGGCAGCGGCATGAGCAGCAGCAGAAGAGCCTCTGGCTCTAAGATTGTTAATTTCATTCTTCAACGCCTTGGTGATCAACAACAATGTTTTGGACACGTCGAAGAATAAACCCAACAACGTTGAATGCGCGTGGTCAAATTATTTAATTATTAAGTTGAATCAATTTATTGAATTTTGAAAAAATAATGAATAAATCATTAGCCATATGCAAAATAAACTGATGGATTGGATTAATCTATTTAAATTTTCTTTTGTGATGAATAAATTGGACAGATTTACCTGTGGATGGATGATGGATAAATCAACCCAACTCTAGGTACGTCACGAAGCCTAACCCGAATTTAAAAACATACAAAAGCAAAGAGGGAAGGGACAAAAAAAGGAAGGTTGAATGGTTAAAGACCCGATTCAGAAACGGAGATGGCGTGGCAAGAAACCATAATCAATTCTCATCTGTACAAATTAGCATTTCTCATTCTTTATTATCTTCTAAAAGAAAAGGGAATATTATATCATTTTGGGAATGTGAATGTGAATGTATTTATTTATGATTTATGATAAACAAAGCAGAAAGCATTGCTTCGCACGACTCTTGTTCTTGTCCTCAATGACAATGAGTCAGGTCAAAACACTGCTTTCCCATTGCAGTTCTTGACTTCGTTTACTTTTTCTTTTCTTTTCTTTCAGTCGCCTTAATATAATATTTATTTTTTAATATATTAATACTTGTTCTTTATTTTTTTTGTAAAATTAAAAAATTAGAGTCTTGAGATTTAAGGCATGCTTGATAATTAAAGACTATACTAGATACTTGTATTTATAGTAATTGATCAACTTGAACACTTAAAAACAAAATGGACAATGTCATTTTGTACTTCTAAAATTTTAATAAAATAACAATGAAACTGTCTATTTTCAAGTTTAAAAAAAAAGTAGAAATGAATTGGTCGACTTTTCTAAATTAAAAATAAAAAATTATACTTTATTAAATTGACATTCTGATTGTTGATTTACGTTACTTTTTAGCAAAATCTTTTTCACTTGCACCATTTATGCAGATAAAAAAAAAGCCCAGAAAGACACTCAAGTTGAAACACCGACAGCTATTTAAAAAAATAATTTAATATCAAAACAAGTAACTAAAATTTATTATATAGGTTCAGCTTCTTATGAATGTTCAGACTTGAGATGTGGAATTGGTTCGCTTTTTTGGTTCTTTTGTTCAAGTGACTTGACTTGAGTAAACGGTTGTTCATTCATGATATTCAGAAACAGGGATGGCAACTGAAACTGCAACTGGCAAGAAACTACTCGAACTAGCATTATTTCTTTTAAAGGAATATCATTATTAAATGAATATGTGAATGTGAGTGTGAAAATTTGAATAAATGAGACACCGTTTATTTATGACAAATGAAACGGACAGCAGTGCCTCAGTCACATGAGTCTTCGCCTCGTAGTTTCTTCACATTTTCAACCGAGAGTCAGAGCCCAAAACTCTTCCTTACCCCCTTGCAGTTTGCAGTGGTGCTTGCATGTAATCTGCAACCAAGGTAAGTAGGGCTTTCTTTATGCTTATTTATCTCCCTCTCAAGTAAAGCAAAAGCAGAAGCTGTTCTCCACCATGTCCATGATTTGGATTGTTTTCTTTTCCTTGTCTTGCATGTCTTGTGCTGTTGTTTCTTCACTCACCTCCGATGGGGTGACTCTCTTGTCACTCTTGAGGCACTGGACATCCGTGCCTCCTTCCATAAACGCCACCTGGCTTGCCTCCGATACCACTCCATGCTCCTCCTGGGTAGGAGTACAATGTGACCATTCCCACCATGTCGTCAACCTTACCCTCCCAGATTATGGTATTGCTGGTCAATTAGGACCTGAAATTGGAAATTTAAGTCGCCTAGAGTACTTAGAACTTGCTAGCAACAACCTTACTGGTCAAATACCTGACGCCTTCAAAAACATGCACAACCTCAATTTACTCAGCCTTCCATATAATCAACTGTCTGGTGAAATTCCAGATTCCTTGACTCATGCTCCCCAACTAAATCTTGTTGATCTTTCTCATAACACTTTAAGTGGATCCATCCCCACAAGTATTGGGAACATGACTCAGCTCTTGCAGTTGTATCTTCAGAGTAACCAGTTGTCTGGGACAATTCCCTCATCCATTGGGAACTGCAGCAAATTACAAGAATTGTTTTTGGATAAAAATCACTTGGAGGGTATCCTGCCTCAGAGTCTTAACAATCTCAATGATCTTGCTTATTTTGATGTTGCCAGCAATAGACTTAAGGGTACCATTCCTTTTGGTTCTGCTGCCAGTTGTAAAAATTTGAAGAATTTGGATCTCTCATTCAATGACTTTAGTGGAGGCCTTCCCTCAAGCTTGGGGAACTGTAGCGCTTTATCTGAATTTTCTGCCGTGAACTGCAATTTGGATGGCAATATTCCTCCCTCCTTTGGTCTACTGACCAAGCTTTCTATTCTATACCTTCCCGAGAACCACTTATCTGGAAAAGTACCTCCAGAAATTGGCAACTGCATGTCTTTGACAGAGTTACATCTGTATTCCAATCAACTTGAGGGAAACATTCCAAGTGAACTGGGAAAACTAAGAAAACTAGTGGATCTTGAATTGTTTTCAAATCAATTGACGGGTGAAATTCCACTCAGCATCTGGAAGATTAAATCTCTGAAGCATCTCCTTGTGTATAATAACAGTCTTTCTGGGGAACTTCCTTTGGAGATGACAGAGCTCAAGCAACTGAAAAACATCTCATTGTTTAGCAACCAGTTCTCCGGAGTCATACCGCAAAGCTTGGGAATTAACAGCAGTTTAGTTCTTTTGGATTTTACAAATAATAAATTCACTGGCAACATCCCACCAAATCTGTGTTTTGGCAAGAAATTAAACATCCTGAATTTGGGCATCAACCAACTTCAAGGCAGCATTCCTCCTGATGTTGGGAGATGTACAACCCTTAGAAGGTTAATTCTTCAACAAAATAACTTTACTGGGCCTCTTCCTGATTTCAAAAGCAATCCAAATCTCGAACATATGGATATCAGCAGCAACAAAATCCATGGTGAAATTCCATCAAGTTTGCGAAATTGCAGACATATCACTCACCTAATTTTGTCCATGAACAAATTTAATGGGCCTATACCCTCAGAGCTAGGGAACATTGTCAATCTTCAAACTTTGAATCTCGCTCACAACAACTTAGAAGGTCCTTTGCCCTCTCAGCTGTCAAAGTGTACCAAAATGGACAGGTTTGATGTTGGATTTAATTTCCTAAATGGTTCATTGCCATCAGGTCTGCAGAGCTGGACAAGGCTAACCACATTAATTTTGAGTGAGAATCACTTTAGTGGGGGCCTCCCAGCTTTCTTGTCGGAATATAAAATGCTTTCTGAACTACAACTTGGTGGCAATATGTTTGGTGGCAGAATTCCTAGATCGGTTGGAGCATTGCAGAGTTTGAGGTATGGTATGAATCTGAGTTCAAATGGGCTGATAGGAGACATTCCTGTTGAGATTGGAAACTTGAACTTTTTGGAAAGACTGGATCTGTCTCAGAACAATTTGACCGGAAGCATAGAAGTTCTTGGTGAACTCCTCTCCTTAGTTGAAGTCAATATTTCATACAATTCTTTTCATGGTCGTGTACCAAAGAAGCTAATGAAATTGCTCAAGTCTCCCTTGTCATCATTTTTGGGCAATCCTGGCCTATGTACCACCACCAGGTGTTCAGCATCTGATGGCTTGGCTTGCACTGCAAGAAGCTCTATAAAACCATGTGATGACAAATCTACTAAACAGAAAGGCCTCAGTAAAGTTGAAATTGTGATGATAGCTCTCGGGTCCTCAATACTTGTTGTTTTGCTGTTGCTGGGATTAGTTTATATTTTTTATTTTGGAAGAAAAGCTTACCAGGAAGTCCATATCTTTGCTGAAGGGGGTTCTTCTTCCCTTCTTAACGAAGTCATGGAGGCTACAGCAAACCTAAATGATCGGTATATTATTGGCAGAGGAGCCTATGGAGTTGTTTATAAAGCCCTGGTGGGTCCAGACAAAGCCTTTGCTGCGAAGAAGATAGGATTTGCTGCGAGCAAAGGTAAGAACTTGAGCATGGCCAGAGAAATTGAAACCCTTGGGAAAATTCGGCATCGAAATCTGGTCAAATTGGAAGACTTTTGGTTGAGAGAAGATTATGGTATAATTTTGTACAGCTACATGGCAAATGGAAGTCTTCATGATGTTTTGCACGAAAAGACACCACCACTAACCTTAGAGTGGAATGTCCGGAATAAGATAGCTGTTGGAATTGCTCATGGATTGGCTTATCTCCATTATGACTGTGATCCTCCCATAGTGCACCGAGACATCAAGCCAAGCAATATACTTCTAGACTCTGATATGGAGCCTCACATTGCTGACTTTGGTATTGCCAAACTTCTGGATCAGTCTTCTGCTTCAAATCCTTCCATTTCTGTTCCGGGTACAATTGGTTATATTGCACCAGGTAACTCTTGTACATTTATTTATTATTTGATTGGACATTTCTTTCCTTTTCTTATGGATAAACATGTTTACATTGGCTTGTGACAGAGAATGCTTATACAACAACAAATAGTAGGGAGTCTGATGTATACAGTTACGGGGTAGTTTTGCTTGAGCTGATAACCAGAAAGAAGGCAGCAGAATCAGATCCTTCCTTCATGGAGGGTACTATAGTAGTGGATTGGGTTAGGTCTGTGTGGAGGGAAACAGGAGACATTAATCAAATTGTTGATTCAAGCCTTGCAGAGGAATTTCTAGATATCCATATAATGGAAAATATTACCAAAGTGCTTATGGTGGCTCTGAGATGTACTGAGAAGGATCCACACAAGAGACCCACAATGAGAGATGTTACCAAGCAGTTAGCAGATGCTAATCCACGGGCAAGAAGTACAAAGGGCTAGGTAATGGTATGGTATCTATGAGAATGCATTTTCCTCCTTATCTGGCACAAGCGTGGATGCAATTTACATAGGCAAGCTGTAGCTACTAGTTGTGCTTGTGCCATTTGAATCTCAGTTGCTAAATACTTCTTCATGTGTTTGATTATCTCACAAACTATATAAATAATAGATAGTTATCTGCGCAATCGCTCCTTACCGTTTGGTTAATTTGGACTTTGGTCAATTAAGTTAGGATTGCATAGGAACATTGCGGTAGAGGTTAGCTACATAATCTTGAGTCTTGACTATCCTTTCATATCCTCAAAAGGAAATTAGGGATTAAACATATAGTAATTTACTTCGTAGGATTCTCATTTTACTTCATATAGTTAAAAATTTATTGAACCGGATATACTATACGATTAAATAAATAATGCAGTAAAGCAAAAAAAAAAAAAAAATCATAATGCATAGGTTTTTTTTCTTTTGTCTAAACCAAAGATATCATCTACTTGAAGTAATATTGTTTGAGTCAGGTATGCTCATTATAAACGATAAATCTCTTCTTCTAAGTATTTAATACAACTGCTTATTGAGAACACAAACTCCAAACATCTAGTTATGCTGAAACAATCGTACGTTAGTTGATTCACGTGTTTGATTATTAATGTAGAAAAGGTTAACAATCAACGATAATAGTAGAAATTAAACTCTTAAAAAATAATAGAAATTAAATCAATAACATTTGTATGTATATAAATCAATTTAATAAAATTTGTTTAAAAGAAAATCAATTTATAATTTTTTATATATAAAGAAAAATTGGCAAATTCATGATATGTATGTGCATAGAAATTAAATTATATGTTTTAAAAAAAATCTAAGAATTATCATTGTCATAACATGGGTCATGACAGGACGGTGATAAAAAAGGTCTTTCAAAAAGAAAAATTAAGAGAGTCGCTACCAACGTTTATATAAGAAAAACGTCGAAAAATCCAAAAAGGATAAGGAATGGTCTACCGTTTGAGAAAAAGGATTCGAGAGTCATTTAGGTGCGAAAAAGGTATTAGCACTCCACGCACTCGTCATAAAGACGACAACCTTTAATTGAATGTTCTAAAAATAAAGTGACTTTTTAATTATTTATTTTCCCTTGAGAATATGAGTTATGTTTATTATATTTTTGTTTATTTAGAAAAAGAAAGTGAATTTTTATTTTTCAGAGAAAAAGGGAATTTTATGTTTTGTTAGTTGTTTAGGTCGACGATGGATTTGTCATCGCTCCTACGTATCCTCAAGTGTAATGAAAAAATCAAACTTACGTAATTCTTTAGATAGAAAACAGTTTGTGTGTTGGATTGATTTTTTTTTAAAGATTTGTTTTAATTGTGTGACAAAGAGTTGTTAAGACATTAGACCTTGAAACAACGTTGAATTTTAAGAAAACATGAGAGAGAATCGTTTAAGGCATTGGACCTTGAAGCAATCTCAAGTAATGTGCATATTTTGTAGAGAAAAAAGAAGAATTGAATGATTATTTGTTTGTGGAGAAAATGGAGAATCTCAAGTATACTTTGTAAAATCAAGTAAGTCGGAGGCCCAATATTACTTTCACGAAATTTTACTCACACATTATTAAAATACCACCATGCAAGTTAGAGACCCAACATGAAGTGCACAAAATGTGAAAAAAAGACTTTGGATTTGCAGTAAACTTTGCGAAGTCAAGCAAGTTGGAGAGCCAACATAACATTTGTTAAATGTGAGTGTGTACTAAAGAGTACTAACATAGAATTTCAAAATGATTAACATAATGTTAAGTAATCAATAGATGAGACATATATAAATAAATCGAATGATAATAGAAAGAGATAAAATAGAAGCGGGGAAGATACTTAGTAATTAAGGGTGCATGGTTAAAACATGGGAAAAATAAATAAGTGACGAAATATTTACAATACATTATGAACTAACCAAACAATGATAAATAAAAAAAGAATAATAGAGCCAAATCGGAAAAAGGGTGGTGTAAATAATTTTTTATACTTCATTTGAACTATGCCGAAAGAAGTAGGGGTGTGGTAACTAGTGGTATTTATTTTATTTACAATTATTTTTTTTAAAACCTCGGTCATGCACAAAATGAAAGAAAAAACTGTATATATGAAAAAGATGGTGTTAATAGCAATTTTTATTTTGTTTTCATTTTTTTGTTTTTTGTTTTTTTGCTTTTTATTATATTAAAAAAATGGACAACAAATATTTACAAAAAAAAATAATTCTAAGAGTCTCATCAGCGACTAAGGATTCACCGACAAGTTGAAACAAATCAAGTAGAAGACCAAAAGAAAAAGATGGTGTTAATAGCAATTTTTATTTTGTTTTCATTTTTTTTGTTTTTTGCTTTTTATTATATTAAAAAATGGACAACAAATATTTACAAAAAAATAAAAAATTCTAAGAGTCTCATCAATGACTAAGGGTTCACCGAAAAATTGAAACGAATCAAGCAGAAGACCAAAAGAAAGAAATAGATGAAATAAAAGGAACGAGAGGATTTGTGCCTCTTCGGCTCTTCCTTTCCGTGAACTTATTTTACATTCTTATTTGTGCCTCTTCTTCTTATTTTTTATGTGTTCTTTATATATTTTTGTGTAATTCTTTTATTCTCTATAATTATGTCTAGGTCAATATGTTCATAAGTCTTCCTTTTATAGTATTTTTTTTCCTTCTATCCTTTATAATTCTTTCTCTTTTTATTATTATTTCTTATGTTTTATTTTTGTTCTTCTTTTCCTTTTCTCGTTTTTTTTCTTATTTTCTTTCTTTCCTTTTTTTTCTTTCCTCTTTTTTTTTTAATTTTTGTTTTCTTTCCTTTCTATTTTTTTTTTGTTTTTCTTCTTCGTTTTTCATTTTTTTTTTCATTTTCTATCCTTTTTTTGTTTTCTTTCTTTTCTTTTTTCTTTTTATTTTTTATTTCCTTTTTTTCTTTTTATGTTTTTCTTCTACTTGTTTTTTCGTTATTTTTTTCTTTTTTCTTTTAATAATTTTTCCGGATAGAATTAGGATCTCACAGTCATAAACAAAAAGTTAATTAACATTAAAAAAAATTGTGTGCTTGAAATTGTTGTCATAGTTGCTTGAAACTAGGAATATATAAATAAGTGTTTGAAAAGATAAATTACATGTCTCAAACTATTTTTATTTGTGACAAATTAGGCTAAAGTCGTTGGTAATCTTGAACAATTAACATATTTTGAGGTGTTATAATTTTGATTTTCAATTAATTTTAACCTCCTATAATTTTTATTTATAGATATATTATTTTTTATATTTTTAGTTTTAATTATTACATTTTCATATATTCTATTATTAATCTTATACTACTTCGCCTTAAAATATTTTTAATCAAGTTTAAAATAAAGTAAAAAAACATAAACTTAATTAGACATTGTAATTTTATTAACAATTTCTTGAAGTATATAAAGTAGAAATAATAAATTAAATATTATAAATAGTACATTCGTTAAATTTAATAGTATAATATGAAAATATGTATGAAAAATAATAGTATAATGATTAAAATATTTAAACATGTTTTATTCAAAAGGAAACTCAATAAGGAAATTTAAGAAATATTTTAAAAATAAATAAGAAATTAAATATAAAAAAATGGAAGTTAGTTTTTAAAAAATAATTCTAGAAGCTACTAAATTTTTTTATTATTAAACAGTCAAATAAATTTTTTTAGCTTATAAAAAAAACTAAAAACTAATTGAAATAGATTTTCCAATATAACCTAGATTTTAAGATATTGCATGCTTCAAACAAAGTGTACTTAGAATTGAAAGTTTTGGTTAACTAATTCAGTAGAGTATATTGTTAGTATAGAGGAGTTTGGGTTAAAAAAATGTTGAGATCATATTGTAAAATAGATCTTGATATGATTTACAACCCTTGGTGTAAGATTGTTATTGACATTGATTCTTAAGAAAAACACATATCGAAAATTGACTAAATATAAAAAAAAACTGATAAAAATTAAGAAAACTTTCCTTGAAAAATTATGGTTATGTTTGAAAAAAGTAATTGACAACTAAAGAATCAGTTAATAGTTGATAACGGAAAGGTTTTAAATTAGTTTATTGAATCATAAATACTTGATAATTATTTGTTTTGGTAACTAAAAAATATAAAATGATATAAATGAGTATATTTATATAATATTTTTATATAAATTTAAATATTATTTTATGGATAAAAATATATTTTGAGGTGTTATAATTTAAGTTTTTTTAATCGATTTTAAACTTTTCAATTTTTTTATTTATAGATAAATTATTTTAATTATAGTTTCAATTTTTATATAAATAAATCATAATAGATTCTACTAGTAATATAATTATTTTTAATCAAGCTTAAGATAAAGAAAAAGAATATACACTTAAATTGACATTATACTTTTATTACATTAATTAGTGTTACAGTTGAAATAAGTCTTTTAATATAAAATTATTCAAAAAATAATAAAAAAATAAATAAATTTAAAACATTTATGATTATCAATTTCATGAAATATAATTTTTAAATAATAAATTAAATATTATAAGTAGTATAATGGTTAAAATAAATAGTGTTATATTAAAAATATAAATATAATAAAAAAATAAAATAAACCTATCATTAATGGTTATCAATTAAAAAATTCATTATCAATATCATGATGTGTAATGCTAAAATTATTAGTGTAATAGTTAAGTTAAAAAATTTAATAAAAATGTAATAAATAATATAACCCTATATTTTTATTTTAAAAGATGGTAAGAAAATTTAATAAATATTTTAAGATAAAAAATATAATAAACTAAAATTAAAACCTAGCATTTAAAAAAAACTTGAAATAACATTTAAAAAAAAGTTAAAAGCTATTAAAAAAATTATTTAGTAAATAACCAAACAAACTTTTCAGTTGATAAAAAAGTTAAAAGATAAAAACATATTTTATATTAAGAGTGTTTGTAGGTGAGATTCAAACTAATTTGACCAAACCCATGACCGACCTAATTAAATTTGAATCAATTGGGTTAGATTAGGATTTTAAAATTTGTTGTGAAGTCTAACTCAACCCAACCCGTATACGAGTGGATTGTTTCACGATAGACAAATGGAAGATCTAAATTTTGTTTATAATATTTTAAAATCTAATATTTTTGTATAAGCTAAAAACTTTATTGAAATTAATTTGAATTCACCATAAAACTAGTATCGTATAATAGATGAAGATATACTTTATTTGTCCAAATTTATATGCTAATATAAAAGGATAAAAAAAATACATAAATAATAATAATAATCTTATAATGTGTTGTCCACTAGCCCTTATTACGACTAATATAATATATTAGTAATAATATTTAATTTTTAATTTAAAAATATATATAACAATAATAATAATTTAATATAAACACCAAGTTCACATATTGAATGAACAAGTCAACATTACAAATCAAAACATTGATCCAACAAAAAAAGTCAACAAATTTGAATGGGTTGGAGTCCTAATTCGACGTAAATTCACTAAATATTCAACATAAATTATATGAGTTGGGCTGAGTCAATTCGGATTCCCGGATAATACATACCATAAACATCTTTACCCAATATAAATTTAGATTTGGTTTAAATAGAACAATTTTTTTTACAAAAACAGTTATATTAGTTTTTTTAAAAAATTTAATTACTATTTTAATCCCTGAATTTGAGTGTGTGCTTTTTTAGTTCATGAATCTTGAAAAATTATTTTTTTAGTCCCCCATAACCAAAGTTGGGTTAGTAGTCGGGATGAGATTATTAATACCGGTCCCGAACCCGTCCCGTTAATAATTAATTTACAAAAATATCATTAGATATATATAACACATTAAAACATAAAACTATTATATTGGATTTTATGTTGTCACGTACAATCTAAAAATATATTATAGTTGTTATTTAAAATTATATTTTTTATTTTATGAAAAATTATATTTTTTAATAAAATTTTATAAATATGTCTGGGTAGAATAAATCTAACCCATCGAAGACGAGGATGGAAATAAATATACATCCCGTCGAATTTCGAGATAAGGGTAAGAAGGAAAATGAGAAGTCAGAAATGGAGATGGGTAAGCAAAACTCGACCAAATCCACCCTGTTGCCATGCCTAAGGATTATGCAGTGGCAGCTGATAAATTGCCTTTCCTCGATGCTTATTATAACGTTTGAAAGCAGAGAATTGTTAAAAGCAAGAACCTCTTCTTCAAGGACCGCAGGAATAAAAGCGCAGTTAGATTAGTTGAGAGATCATATATTCATTGTTAAAGAATTATTACAAACACCACTGTCCATGTGTGGTGGCCATCCGAAATGAAGATTTTCAATTAAAAAATAATGATGGCTCTTAGTTGTTACTAGCATTTGGTTTTAGTAATTAATGAATATAAATAAGTGAGCAGTTCACTTGAAGCACACGTCACATATAATAATACAATTACTGCTCTGGTAATCGCGATTTGATCTTACTGCTTACCTTCCCCCCACCTCCCATCAATTATCTTCATTAATCATTAGACAAAATTTAGACTTGATTATTTAGGTGTTTTAATTATAATCAGAATGTCATTTCGATAATTTATATTAACTTGTAATATTAAATTTTTACTATGAAAATTATAAAAATGAAATCCAATTTTAGTTTAAAAAAATAATGCTAAAAATACCTAAAAAATTGAATCTAAATTTTGTTCACACTCGATTTTATTTTTTAAATTCGTGTATTACCAGTTGACACTTGCATTCCACCCGCAGTCCACGGCATAGCCAAATCCTTGAATAAATTTCAATGAATGAATATAAACTGGTCTATTCACACCCGTTAGTTAGTTGCTTACTTGCTTTTATAATATCTTTTATATTTTTTATTTTTAATAAATTAATAACTTTATTTATTATATTGCATAAGAATATTTTTAATTTAAATAAAAAAATAAAGCAAACTAGAAAAACATATCATTACTAGTATTTTAGCCCATGCATTACACATTAAAAAATTATACAATTAAAAGTTATAATTTATAATAAGCAAATATTTATAATTAAAATCTATAATAATTTTTTAACATATAAATTATATTTTAGATTTATGATAAATAATTTATGTTGTGATATATTGTTATTTTTAATTATTGATAATTAAAAAAAACATTCAAATCCAAGTTAAGATTAAAGATGTTGAAAAAGATAGAATTAAAAATATTTATAATTAAGTTAAAAAAATCTAGTTGATATTAAAAATATAAGATAATATATTAGATACACGTTAGGACTTAAGATCATATTTGAATTTTAAAGATGATATATATATATATATATAATTATATTATATTTTTAATATTAAAAAATTGATTTTTTTAATTTGACATGATGTTTTAGAATTTAAAATTTAAAATCTAATTGACATTAATTAAATTTAAGTAATAATATTTAAATGAATAAACAGATAAAAATGGAATACTCAATACATGACAAACTGTATGGTTTAATGAGGAAAATAATATCAATCACTAATGTTACATGTATATTCATAACAAATAATGAATTTATTAAAATTTAGTTTTTAATTTTCAATTAATGGTTGAGATTCTTTAAATTTTTTTCTCTAAACTCATAAATCACTGGTTTTAGAAGAGATAAATGTGGGCTATATATAGCTATAAATCACTGGTTGATATTCTTTAAAAAAAATTGTCTAAACTCTAGTTGTCACGATACAAAAGCCAAGTTATCCTTTGCTTTCATAATGTATCATTTATTTATCTTTATCAAAGAAAAAGGAAGGATACCGCGCGAAACTGACCAGCGAACATGGTCTAAGTGACTAATTAAATCTAGAATTAATTAATTTTTTATTCATTAAAATTTTAAAAATTTGGTTTTGAATTCTTAAATTTTTGTTTGATTAGTTAAGGTTTCTCAAAATTTTTTTCATTAAAATTTTTAATACCTAAATTTTTGTTTCACCAGTTATTGTCTATCAACTTTTTTCATTAAGTTTTTTAGTTCATAAATTTTTAAAAATTCAGTTTTTAATTCTTGAAACCTTATTAAATAAATAAAAATGATGAACTCAAACTTTTGTTTAGAGACTTAAAAGCTGAAATTTCTAAAAATTTTAAAAAATTTATCAATCAAAAGACTAAAAACTTTAATGGAAAAAAGTTGAATAACCTTGATTAGTTAAATAAAAATTTAGAGACTAAAAACCAAATTTTTAAAAAATTTAAAAACTAAAAACTTAATTCACCTTAAATCTAATAATCTATTGATTAGTTGTTTCACAAATTGTTTATAGTTTGTAGGTTGCAGTCACTTTCAATAATCGCACACTGTTTACACTAAAAAAAGCTATTCAAGACTTGCAACAAACTTACCCAGCCTGATATTTTACCTACCAATATGAAAATAACAAATACCAAATGTATTAGTAACATCACGTATCAAAAAGGGTTGAGACTTTAGTCTGAACAAGTTGAGATGTCTTTGTACATTTCAAAAAGTTGAGACTTTAGACTGAACAAGTTGAGATGTCTTTGTACGAAGACATGTAACCACAGCACATATATAGAAAGATTTCAGTGGAACATAAGAATAAATATAAATAATTATGTCTTATTTAAATAGTTAAAATTAAAATAATATTAATTTTCAATTTTAACTATTATGATTTATGATCTAAATTTACAGTTCTAACGTACACGTACTTAAAGTAGAATAATATTTTTAGAGCATCAATTAGAATAATTTATATTATATATATATATATATAATAAATAACATTTTAAATATGAACAAAAGTTAAACTTAGTGAAAAAGGATTAGTCTATTAGTATTCACAACATAGTGAATTAAAACTCAAATCTCCAGTTAAAAAAGTGTCTACACTCAATATTTAGTAATATCTCAAACATAGTTAACTTCATAAAGAATAATAAAATATTTCCCCTGTTTAACACATCTCTCTCTCACACACACATATATAAATATATATAATTATCCATTACATACATGATTTTTTTTTAAAAAAACTTTATAATTTTTAGTTAAAAAGAAAGAAAATTACATGAGATTTATAATTAAATATGCAATTAATTTGAACTATCAGTTTTAATCTAACTAGGGCAATAATCTGTGTGTTACATAAATTTTAATTATTTTATAATTTTACAAAAAATATATGTTAGTAGACATAAGTATAAATGTTTTAAAATATATGTGAGATTAATTATGAATGTTTATATATATATATATATATATATATATATATATATATATATATATATATTCATAAATGTGTTATATTATTTACATTTATATAACCATAATTTTTATAATATATTTATATTTATATAACTTGTGATGCTTTTACTTATGAATTTTTACAAAATTAATTTAAAAAACACATGAGACAAAAAAAATGAGAATTTAAGAATTTTAGTAGAATAAAGTTTACATGTATAAATAATTATTGTTTAATTATTACTTGTATAATTTCTAAATGTATTCTAGAATGAATCCATGCTTCATGAAGAGATTTTCGATATCAAATTGTAATAAATAATTTATTGATTAAAATAATATTCAGAATCAGTTTCAAAATTAAAAAAAAAAAACCCGACAGTTGTAATATGTATATTGGGTAAATTATATTAACCACCTATGAGTTTTCGTAAAATTGTATAAATATTATTTACTTTTTTAACCACTAGTGAGGTTAGTGTAATATATAAGGGATGCTGTAACATTTTTAAATATAAAATAGTGGTATTATATGTAATTTGGAAGAAAAATTATGTGAGTGTAATTTATTTGCATAATCATTAAGTATAGTACCCTGTAAAATGAATGAAATATTATTTTTTGATAACCAACATAATTAGGGTGTGCACAAGCTGAACAAAAAATTATTTGTTATAATACGAATTGAATTTAGGTAAAAAAAAAATCAACTAAAGCTAATTTTACAATGACATAAAAGGTAGTTTTTCATCGCTATTGTATTCAATCAACTATTCCTTAGTAAATACTCCAGCGACGTCTAAAAAAAACATTAATATTACCAACTAAGTATGCATCGTTTTTACTAGTTTAAAAAATATCCATATATGTTGTGAAGATAAACAGACGCAAAAAAAAAAAAAAAATCATCGATTCAGACTTACCTATAATTTTATGAATGATTGGTTGTCTTGTATTTGTACTTGTTTAGCGACATTGTTAAGTTTTTTAGTTTGTAACATCTTTCCTCCATTAATATTGTTTTAAATTTATCAGACAAATTACTTCATATAATGCATCTAATGTTTTCTAGTAACATAAAAGAATAGTTATGAAAAAATAATATCGCTAATACACAAACAACAAAAAATGTTTAGGAATACTTTCCCATCTGGGATGACCATTTCAATAATTTGTTTTGATCTAGCTGTCTGAAGTATAATATAATAGTATGTTTGGAACTACGTCCAACGACACAGGTCGACACACGTAAATCTGAAGTAACAAAAGAATGTTTCTGCATTTTTTATAATCTGTTTTTTTTTTTTTTTTTATATGTTAGATGTGGAGAGAGAGATATGATCCATGTTATATAATCTATTTCAAAGACACTAAGAATATTCAAAAACACCTTAAAAAAAGAGATTTCAATGACAAACAATTATGATTTGTAATTTCTAGACCTTATAATCGTTTTGAACATTGATACTTGCAATTTAAATAATTATTTTTAGAAATACCTTCTCATAGATACTTATGATCATTTAGGAATACTTTCTCATTCATTTGACCGGCCATTTAAATAAATTTATTCTGATATGGTTCTTCGAAATTTGAAGGTCTCTAAAGACAAACAATTCTAATGCAAACTTTCTAAATTTTGTGATCGTTTCAAACATTGATGCTTACAAGTTACAATTGAATCAAAATTAAAAGATATTATATAATAAAGGACAAAGTTATTGTAAGAATTGAAAATACATGGTGGCAACTTCTATCTTGTGGTTTGCTGATAATTTCTCAAATTATCGAAGCGTAGGTTCGAACATGGCATAAGCCTGGGTTTAAACATGATATCTGAAAATGCATGGTCTAAATCATTGTGCTAATAGTAATTATTCACAATAATTGGTTATATTTTTCAAAAAAAGGAAATTATAATTTTTATCTTTAGGCACAAATATTATAAATATGAAATAACTGAGATTTTATTTGAAAGTATATACAGTAATGTGTACATTTTATTCATTTATAATTTTATATGTATATATTCAAAAAAATGTCCAAAATTAAAAGGTAAAAGAAAGTTGTCTAGTCGTAAAAAATAAGATATATGAATGAAGAAAAAGAGAGAGAGAAAAGGAAGGGTTTTGGACATGATTTTAATTTTGTAAATTGTAGGGGAAGTGTCGGTGGTGTAAAAAGTAGAAAGCTTTATTAATAAATATTAATATTAATAAATAGAAAGTGAGGAAGTTGGTATTAGCGTTGTATATGTATCATGTATGTATTTGTAGAGTGAGAGAGTTTGGGTTGTGGGCTGCTCCAGCCTCTGTCTGTGGTTGGTCTTATCTTTTGCTGAAACTTGAAATTGAATCTCTCTCAAGCTTCCTTTCTTAAAAGGTTAGGAATTTGAAGCAGAAGTAAGAACTAGGAAGAGATGGGAGTGGATTTGAGACAAGTGGTGGCAGGTGTCCTCACCCTCACAATGTTTGTCATGCTTGGAAATATGATCAAAAGAGACCACTTCGATAATTCACTTCAAGTAAGCACGCCATCTTTTTCTCTGGGTACTTGTTCTTTTGCATTTGCCCGCTCACACCAAAAAAACACTATAACTAAGTTCATCTTAATAATGAAAACCAAAGCCTTTTTTCCACTGAGCTTATAGATCCCTTGTTTACACTTACAAACTAGAACTAGGAGAGGAGACCATAATTGTTTTCAATAAAAATGCTTTATAGTTTGAACCTCTTCTGCACCGGTTATTGATTGACTTCAATATCTGAACTTGGCAGTCCTTCCAGTTGGGTGTGAATTCGATTCCTATTGCTAGCCAGTCAATTTCTCTTGCCAAATATATTGTTTAGTTGTTAACTCTTCCTACTTTTTCTTCAGAACACACTGCCAATTTTTTACTTCATTTCATTTTTGCTTTTTACTTTTTAACTATACAAGGAAAAGCTTCCAGGAGGATCGGAAGATGCCAACTTTGAGACTGCTACGTTTGATGCTACTCATGTAAGAAAGAATATAGGGCTTTGGAAGGGAGATGTGGATGACCTAAAACCGTGTTGGGTTAAGCCATCTTCTGGTAAGACTCACAAATTGTTGACTTATATCATATCATATATACTAGACAGACACTTATATTGTCATGGATGCCAGATGATGTGGAGCAGACCCAAGGATTTGTTACTTTTGCGTTAACCAATGGCCCAGAGTACCATATTTCTCAGGTAACTTATTCAATCATGTAATTGCAGCTATTATTTCCTTATTCTCTGACACTCTAGTGATGCCTTATTCAGATAGCAGACGCAGTGATTGTTGCTAGAAATCTGGGGGCAACGCTTGTGATGCCTGACATCAGAGGAAGCCAACCTGGTGACAAGTGGTTAGTGTTCATTTTATTCTATAAAAGATGAAGGATATACTTGACAGAGGTGTCTATTAATGAAAATGTTTATTTTAAACCCCTCCATATTTTAACCTCTGCATAGCTTAGTCTAAATTGATTTTGTTTTCAAATGAGTAACCATAACAATGTTGCTTTCTATGTTTGATGTTGATCATATTTTTGTGTCATCAACCAATGTGCGCAAGCTGTTGATGTAAACAATAAGCCAAAAGTGAGCTAGGCTTATTTCTCAACTGCCAAAGAAATATTCTGTTCCTGCTTTTTTGTTTGCAAATAATTAGGGTCTGGTTTGACATAAGTAATGCACTTGCTAGTCTGTTTTAATTAATCATTCTCTGGACATCTATTGTGTTGCCATTATGAAACATTATACAATTGATGGAAGTAATTATCACGTGGAAAAGTGGGGGTTGTTTGATTTTATCAGCCACAAGATCAAAATTCCTGGCAAAAAAAACTTTCATTTGTTCTTTATTGTTATAAGGTTTATTTCTCATTTAGATGCCCTCTCACCCTTATTTAAACATACTAACACATTGTTGGCTGAGGTGAGGGAAGCCAGGGCTGGGCCAAAATCCTTGGTCAAGTTGTAGGCTATTTTTTTTTTTTTTTTTAAAAAGCTTGATGCACTCTATTAACCAACAACCAATGTCCAATTGTCATCTTTGTTATTGTAAGCTAGCTTCAGAGGCAGCTCAATATGAGCATGCTTAAACGTAGATGTTATTGATGAATAGCTCATGTTAAACTCAATTTTGAATTCAGTCTAATTTACTTTTTAAGTGCAATGAAGTACATTTTCCTAACTAATATAATTGAAATGTCAGGAATTTTGAGGATATTTATGATGTTGATGTGTTCATGAAAAGCATGGAAGGGGTGGTCAGAGTGGTAAAGGATCTTCCTACTCGTATATCAACACGAAATATTGCTGCTGTGAAAGTCCCTAATCGGGTTACAGAAGATTACATAGCTGAACATGTGGAGCCAATATACAGAACAAAGGGAAGTATAAGACTTGGAACTTACTTCCCTTCAATAAACATGAGAAAGGCAGGGAAAAAGGGTGACACTGATTCTGTTGCATGCTTAGCAATGTTTGGAAGTTTAGAGTTGCAGCCAGAAATGCATGAAGTGGTTGACTCAATGGTTGAAAGACTAAGAACTTTAAGCCGAAATTCAGATGGGCAATTCATAGCTGTGGACTTGAGGGTTGAGATGTTGAATAAGAAGGGCTGCCAAAATAGTGATATTGATGGGGAGAAAAGCTGCTACAATGCACAAGAGATTGCAGTATTTTTGAGGCAGATTGGTTTTGACAAGGATACCACAGTTTATGTGACTGAATCAAGGTGGGATAGCAGCCTTGATTCTCTCAAGGATTTGTTCCCTAAGACTTACACAAAGGTGAGTTAAGTTGTTCCTCTCTCTTTTTCGCACAGACACACTCACAAGTGCTCACGCTAACACTCATTTTTCCATTGTGACATTGAAAGGAAATTATACAAACTTGAAGCATTGTTTTGTATGAACTAGAAAGTAGAAATCTAAAAAATCCTTGTTGGTTATTGGTTGGTGCAGGAAGCCATCATGCCGGCAGATAAGAAGAAAAAGTTTCTAGATTCTGAATTTGAGAAAGTGATTGACTTTTACGTAAGTGCAGAGAGTGATGTGTTCGTACCAGCAATTTCAGGTCTGTTCTATGCGAATGTAGTTGGAAAGAGAATAGGTTCTGGAAAAACACGCATACTGGTTCCAGCTACATCTGCTTCTGCCTCCAATTTCCTCTCTCCTTATGTCTCCAACAAAAACCACTTTGCTTATTCTTGTTACTGTTAGCAGCAGCAGCAACAACAACAACTTTATTTATTTATTATGCTCCAAGACACAATCTCAGTTTCCCAAACTACCTGCCCGTTATGGCTTTTTGCTTTTCCAGGCGTTCACCAAAAAGGGTTCACCGTCAAATGTGTACAGAGTGCTTTCTATTCATCACATTTTGTTGTAAAATTCTGGTTGCCTCAGTTTTTTATCTATCATAATTGGTGGTGGTGAAACTAAAGATAATGTATTTGTTTGATCTCCATGGTATAATGGCATCGCATGTATTGGAATTTTCTTTCGTGGTAAAAAGGTATATTTTTTCTTGGTAGTAGGATAATTTTTTTTCGTGGTAAAAAGGTATTGTGTTTGAACATTATATCATATCAAATCATAGTAATCATTTATGAAAAGATTTTTTTTTCCTAACCCCTTTAAACTTATTTTTTGGTGACGTAATGAGGGGACAATTCCTCAATAACCATACCATTAACCATGGGGAAAATAGTCCAGCCTTTATAAGCCAATAGCCCGAAAAATTGAAAATTCTAAATTTGCTAAGGCAACCAGTGTTTATGAGCGTTAACCACGGGTAATTGCTTCCTGCACCCTTTTAGCCTTCCCAAAAGCCTAATCCAGAATGTAATTTTACATTCAAGATTAGCCTTTACGAAATGTAATCTGGAATGTAATGTAAAAATTTATTCCGGATTAAGGTGCAGAAAGCAGTCTAGAGGTGCAGGAAGCAAGTGGCTTAACCATTACTATCTTGAAGCGAAGACTCTTGCCAAATTGGTAGGTATGAATCCAGGAGAGACTAGTTAGAGAATTCTTTTCTGGGGAAGCTTCAGAGCAGTTTTCATACGAATGCCATATCATTTCTTGCCAACCACATAGTGCCACTACAACGACAAAAGTTACGTCTCACTACGTTTGCCAGGCCTCTTCAGGTTAGTCTCTAATAAAAGTTGACCCGGCACATACATACATGATTGAGGAGACTTTCTCAATAAAATGAAGTTTCACACTTCTTTATTTATTTTATTACAATTAAAACTAGAAATATTGAAGCCTAAAAAAATCTATATATTGTTTGATTTGACTTGATGTAAGTTATGTTTGAATGTGCAAGTGGATCCATTTCTATTGCGACTTGGACTTGCTGAATCTCCTGAAATATCGGGACAGTGGTGTTTTGGGAACTGGAATGAATTTTCCAATTATCGCAAGAGGCCAGCTGTTAAAACAAGGTAATTAATTTAATCATGAATGAGACTGAGCGAGAGAGCTTATGTAAAATGAGAGCCAACCAACCTTAAAAGCCCAATACAAAGAGAAGCAAGCCACAGCTTCCAATCAAGCTTCACTGTCGTTGTGAATTTTCCAAGGAACTCTATTATGATTATCTAAACATTTTGACGTAGCCAGAGTCAGTCAGAAATTAAATGCACTCAAAATTAAGAATAAATTAATACTCATTCACCTGAAGCACGAAGGTCATTCCAACAATTCCCATGAAGAGACCGTTCTTAGTCACTCCCCGGAAGACATTCATCTCTTCTGGTTTTCGAGCATTGAACTCGTTGAATATCTGTAAAATCAATTGATTATAGAGGGTTTCAATCCATCAACCAGCCAAATACTACTATCTCACTTACTTGGCAAAAGACGAATGCATTGAAAATTAAAGTATTCTTCACTTGTATGGTATGGGCTACAGAATCCTGATCATTACGTAGAATACTTTCACCACCGAAGTTAAGAACGAGAAGGACAGTGACTTGATAGAGAGCCTGCATTGCAATACTATTCGATCTATATATGCAAGTTTCTCCGATTCAATGATCTTAACTATTGAGTATGCATGGAATTTACCTGTACGCCCAAGTTCCTCCACATGACATTTGTTATAAGAGGTTCCCTGAAAGCCAAACATAAGATGTTAGTAAGCCCAAGTCTGCTTTTAATTTGAAATAAAAAGCCAAACAAACCTTCGGCCAACTGGTGATCTGTGCATAAGGTTGTCTGTTGGCGGTTCCGTAGCCAGTGCAAGAGCCCCAAGTGTGTCCATGATAACGTTGACCCACAAAAGCTATACACAAATCGAATATTGTAAATGTGACTCTTATCTTGTTATTTGAATCATATCATATACTATTCAACAATAGAAGATGACAATGCAGGGTACCTGTACAGCATTTAAAGGAACATCACCAGAAGATATTGCGGCCACAACATTTATTACAAGAGCAGCTACATTAACAGTGAGCTGGAACTGAATAAATTTCTGAATATTTGCATATACAGAACGGCCCCAGCGAACAACCTACACAAAGTGAACTACACATCTCAGATAATCTGCTGAATGCTCGTGTTGTGTCTCCATGAAATAAATTTATCTCTTAATCCAAGATGAAGCCAAAATCAAATCACAACTAGTCCTCCACTCCAGCCAAAATCAATCCGTGAATTAAAGTTTTAAAATATATCTACATAATTTGGAGTTTTTAGGGTTTTTTATATTTTTAAAAGTTTTTAGTAAATTTTTATAATTTATTTAATTTTTCGATCAATTAAGTTTTTGATTATAAATTTTATAAATAATTCTTAACTTTTTTTACCAATAACACCGAATGTCATATTGATGATTCATGAATCATGATTGTAAACATACATTGACTTACTCTAATAAGTCGTAGGCCGGTAATAAGAACCTATTTAATCATTTTTAGAAGTATACAGAGCACGTTAAAAACTTTTATAACCTATTATGACCTACTTTTAATAAAATTTCAGGAAGCTACTGAACAATTTAACATAAAATAAAAGCTAGGCAAATCATTGCCAAAGAAATGTATATAAGTTCTTAAGTTGAGCATGTGAAATCATGTACCAATGACAGACACCAAAAAAAAGACAACAAGCTTACCTTTACTACTGATGCAAAGTTATCATCCAAGATTATAATATCTGAACTTTCTTTTGCAACTTCTGTTCCTTGGATGCCCATAGAAAGACCAATATCTGCCTAAATTACATAATAGTAAAACATTGTATAAACTATAATAAAAAAATGGTAAAATTACATTTTTGATCCCAGTTTATTTCCAGTTTCGGATTTGGTACCCCAATAATTTAATTCACGAATTAGGTCCTTTTATTTTGTAAAATCATGCAATGTTGGTCCCCCATGTCACAATTGGACGTTAACCGTTAGCAAGTGACGTTGACGGTGTCACGTGTCACTTTTTTATTGGATGATAACTGTCACGTGTCATGTTCTGATTAAATGTCAACTCCATGAAAGATGAAATGCATTATTGTTTCTATTGACCAATCAGAACATGACACGTAACAATCATCATCTAATAAGAAAGTGACACGTGACAATCAACCTTCATTTGTAACGGTCAACGTCCAATTGTGGCCTGATGGACCAATATTGCATGATTTTACAGAATAGAAGGACCCAATTCGTGAATTAAACTACTGGGGTACCAAATATGAAACTGGAGATAAACTGGAGGATAAAAAATGTAATTTTGTCCAAGGAAATTAATAGAATTGATAAACTCTAGGTTTTGATAATGAATTTTAAATTTCAACTTTTAAGCACACAAACAATCTGTTTGCATGATTTAAGTTATTTGATGATTAATTTTTCAGCATGACCCTCATATATTTTGAATTTGAATATAGGTGTTTTATGGTTTATAAAATTCTTTGATGATAGCTATTATTATATGCATTAACAAATTCTTTTATTATTTTGTTGAGAAATATTAAAAACACACTTAATCTCTAACCTTCTTTTATGGACATACTTTCTTTTATTGGTTGAAATCTATTGAATACCACAAAAATTTGTGAGTCTCATATTCTATTTAATAATTCTCTTTCTTAATTTTGTAATTTTTAATAAATTTTAACTAATAGAAAAAAAGTGTCTTTAAAGAGTGTTATTCACTTGAGTAAAGTTTTTGAAATGTACTTATGATGAAATATTCTCAATTAATTAATTTCCTTGACTTGGTATAACTATTTCTCTATCTTAATTAGAACAAGCAATTACACAAACAACAACAGAAAACAACTCCTATGAACAAATTAAAAAAATAAAAAATAAACAACTACTAGAATTGCAGGTTTGATTTTTCATTAATTTCTAGATAAAGAAACATCAAACTTACTATTATTTGTTGAGCAGAAGAAAAAAACTCTCAAAATAAGTAATATAGGATTTGACTTTTCTAAAGTATGAAGTGGATTTTAGAAATTAAATAAAGTGCAATAATAAATATTGATTAGAAAATTCATAGTTATATTAAAATAAAATATATGCACATGTAAAATGTCAAAAATTTATGTTTTCCATACTTTAGAGGAATCAAATCTATCTAAAGGTATAAATCAAATTACAGAAGCTCCAACTCGTATTATAAATATGTGTGTCCGTGCACTTTTTCCATGCAGTATTCTTATGAAAGAAACTAAAAAAAAGAAGAAAAAACTTCAAAGTATTTTCAGGCCTAAAGACCTCTCTACATCCAAGAAATATACAGACCTCATGAAGTGCAGGAGCATCATTGGTGCCATCTCCTGTGACAGCAACAACTTCACCACCTGTACGTAGTGCTTGCACGAGCAACAGCTTGTCAGTAGGAGAAGACCTCCCCATAACCTATACATATATATATATATAAATATTTGCAAATCAATTCAAAAGCATATATTAAACATGTGGGGGATTTATTGTAGTATGGATAATAAGCGTGGACAGCATGTAAGGATAGTAGTGGATTAATAATATTCTCGAATATTTTAGGGAATGAATACCACAAAAAATCACAATGAAAGAACCATACTGTTATCTTTTTTGCAACTTGTTCCCTTTCCTTTTCAGATAGTTCACGGAATGTCTTTCCTTCAATTATATTTGGCTCAACAGCATCATCATTTGACATCAGTATTCCACACTCAAAAGCTATTGCTTTTGCTGTTTGAAGATTGTCACCCGTAACCATCCGTACCTGTGAGTTCACAGATATACAATGTGTTGGGTTGCCTTGATTTTAATATTTAGGAATTGAATATGGATAAACACTCATGCGCAAGTTATAAAGGCAGAATCCACATTCCAACACGGCCATTAATGATTTCAATGAACATCAATCTAAATATGAAAAAATCTTCTTGTTTAATCAATATGAAAACTATTCTCATCAAACATAAAATTACGTATTACCTTAACACCGGCTTCGGTGCATATTTTCACAGCATCCTTGACTCCAGGGCGACAAGGATCCTGAACATGCAGATTAATGTGTGAGATGAAGGACTAAAGAGGCCTGATTTGAAAGTATTAAGGACAAAGTAAGCTCCAAAGCATAAAGTACATATAAAAATACCATATTCATACTCAATTTTTTTATACCAGAATACTTTCAACCTCAAAATTTGCCATCTTCACTAAACATGTGATATTTAAGTACATTTGTAGAACAGATCAAGTGAGAATATGAGAAGAACTAATCTTGAGAGTTTAATCTTAGTTGATGTTCTAGAATACTTCCTTTCACCACTTACAGTCTCACTTGATATGTTATAAGCATATGAACTAGAACACAAATCTTGTTGCCCTATTTATTCAGAGAAATGGAAGTTATAGAGCACAAAAAAATTTCAACAACTTTAACACATTTTAAAAATGAAAAAGAATCTTGCATTTTACCTTTATTCCAACAATAGCAAGCAAGACAAGCTCGTGTTCAGGTAAGGACCACTGGTCTAATTCCTCCTCATTTGATGGAATTTTGTCTAAATCATACGATCTGTATGCAATGGCAACACAACGCAAGCTCTGAGCAGCCATGTCTTCGATAGAGTTCTTGAAGAATACCTGGAATTTATAAATAAATATAATAGGAAAAGGAAAATGCTGCAAATTTAATTAACTGCCATGAGTCGCTAAGTTTTTGGAAAAATGAGTCTATTAATATCCAATATATAATTGCATAACTTGGCATTGGAGTAACTTGAAAAACAATTCACCGCATGGATATGGATAAAGTGATTTGGTGGTAGCCTTATAAAGATTTTAAATTTTAGTTAGCTATCAACCAAAAGAAGTTTTTTTTTGTTAATCTCCATTGGTTCGGGTCAATGACTTTAATTCCCTCAACAAACTTTCTATCACATGAAGCTGTTGTTTCTAACCTTCTCTTCTTCAATAGATTTCAAGTGACCATCAGAATCAAGATATTGAGTACATGTTCCTAAAACTATCTCCGCAGCTCCTTTCCAATGTATATGTACTGCAGAGTCCGGCTGCCAAGCAAATTACATTCAGTACTTCTGATTATCATACGAAAGATGATGGAAGACATCAAATGATTCGATATTAGAAAGTAAACATAATAATCTACTTCTGTAAATCAATAAATAGGTTCAAAATGAGAGCCTAAAATTGAAAGCGCATGGGATGGATATTTATTTATCATAATGGCAATAAGATACAATAAATAAGCAATGATTTGCAAAATAATTGTATCAAATGATTACCAGTTTCAGAGCAAGGCCTCCTCGCTTTTTCTCAGAATTGAAGGGGAAGACGTGTAGAATTGTTGAATTTGATCTAATAAGATCAAAATTCATCCCCAACTGCCAAGAGGGCTCAACAGATCAAAATCATTACCAAGCTAAAGCAAAGCAAAAAAAATAAAAAAATGGGGGGAAAAACAGTAAGGGTACCTTCACTGCCCAAGAAAGAATTGCTTTCTCCGTAGGAGACCCTGAAACCTCCACCTCTCCACCATCCTACCAAAGCAAGTGCACGCACAGAATGTAATGATACATAGATATTAATGCCATGATTCAAACATTCGTGAAATAAGAACCAAAGATGTAACGCCAGTTAATTAAAAATACAAGAGCAGGTTAGTAAAGAATCATCAATCAACTTGTATGTCGTTATCATTCACAAGAAGACCAGTGCAATCTCATATTAGTGAAAACAAATCAATAAATCCAGTTTGTTTATTATTTTTTAGCTTATAGAAGGTATTTGGTTCATATTAGTCAATACAAAAGAAACCGGCCACGATCACACTACACCACTAGTCGTAGTCATAACTCCCATTTTTAGAGTAACTTAAGAAGGACTTCACTAATATGCCACAGGCAGACAAAATTTACAGCCACAGGAGATATTTTAGTGCTTGCGACTGAACAGTTATTTTTATATTCAATTATAAAGCTTCAAACCCCGCATATAAATTTGAATAATCTTTGCTTCTGATCTTGTTATACTATAGCTATTTGAATATTAAAGTGTGATGGGAAATATAATAACTAAGGTTTTATTTAATTTGTAAACCAAATCTTTTGCTTAGAATGTTAAAAAATAAAAATAAAAAATACATGTATTTCATTGTTTTTGTTCTATTAAATCTTATCAAATTTGACACAAATGAGTTTAGTTTAAAAACAAGAATATAAATTAACCAACTTAATTATCCATATTCAATAACCTATTTAATAAAATAAAATATAAATTTGATCTTAAATTTATTTAAATTCTATATATCTTATAATAAATTTTAAATAAATAATTTTATTTTATATGAATACGACTAAAACATAAATGAAAAAAATACAAACAAGCATGATTTATGACATTAAAGGAGATTACATTCTTCAACATAACCAAAAAAAATCTCATAATAAAAAACCATAACACATAAATGTTCAATCATCAATATTATAACACTTAAATATGGTTATAATATTACACTTTAACAGTTTCAATCTCATAATTTCCATGTCTATTCATAGTACACGCCTCTAATTAAATTTGAATCGCTCTTTACTACGTTCAACCCTCTCAATCCATTGTTTGTCTTGTTACCAAGTCTCCTAATTTTTTTTTATCATTGTTTTGGTCATTCAAGTCTAGAAAACTTCAAGCAAATGGTTCCTCCACTTTCGAATTTGCAATCCACATTGCGTGAGTCCTATCAACTCAGCAAGCATGTTACGGTGTTTTTTCCTAATAGAGTCAACAATCGGACTGAATTTCCTTTTGATATTGTTTTTTATGTTTGGGTTCTTAGTTGTGTTCCTTCTTTATTAGGATATATGTACGATCTCATCTAACATTAAGAAACAGTCTGTTGTTGTGAGGTTGAGAACAAAAAGTAGAGTCAGTGGCGGACCTAGGCTCATTTGAGGGGGTACACTTGTATTATCTCATTTTTTAAAATTTATCAAATTTGTAAATAAAATTTTATATTTTTGTATTTTATTTTATCTATATTTATATAATTGAATCCCCTAATTTTGTTTTTTATAATTTAGACCCACTGATTTAGGGTCTTGGATCCACCATTAAGTAGAGTATAATGTTATAGCTCACGCTACTTGTGACCCCTTCTAGCTAAAGCATTTGCTTCAAAAGTTTAAGTTTTGTGAGGTTGGTCCTATGGTATTTGCTTGAGACAATCAATCAGCCTTGTATCTTTCTTCAAAGTCAATTTTTCATGAGAGAACTAAGTACATAGAAGTTGATTGTTGTTTCATCAAAGAGAAGATTCCCTTAGACATTATCAAAGCATCTATGAATTCGACAGACCAACTAGCAAACATCTTCACTAAGTCAATTTTTTATGAGAGAACTAAGTACATAAAAGTTTATTGTCGTTTCATCAAAGAGAAAATTCCCTTAGGCATTATCAGAATATCTTCTATGAATTCGAGAGACCAACTAGAAACATCTTCACTAAGTCTTTGCGGGGTCCTTGGATTTTGTATATGATATACTACCATCGCTTGATAGCTAAAATTTAGGGAAGTTTGTTACATCGTAGGATTAGGATATTAGTTTCGTATGTGCACCTTATCTCTTAAGGGATAATTCTTTCATGATTTTCTCTAATCTCTTGTATCTACCTAGTGCATTGTTCAAGTGAAATCAATACTACTTAGTCTTTCATCAGTTTCAGACTTTCAGTTTCCGAATTGTCCTCAATGTACTTAAATTCTAATTAAGTACTACAGCATTTGTTCCAGATCTTCTAGAAAACAACTGAACGCATGCAAGCATCTACTATAAATTTGTGTGTTTGAAGAATCACATGCAAGATACCATTCTCGAAGAATAAATCCAATCAAACCCTGAGAAACAGTTAGTATTAGATTATGAGAATATCTTGAGCTAATCTAGTCCCAAATGTCTCAACATAAAAGGGAATTTTAGACATTGTTGTCAAGTAAAAGGCAGACCTTAGGCACAAAAACATTGCCAGTTGTATTTTGTGCAATGCCCTCATTTATCAAAGATAAAACTTCCGGATGCAATTTTGTCAAGTCATCTGGTGGGTTTAGTTTCTTCCTTCCAACACATGCCTCAACTACAGTCATCTATAATTCAAAAAATAAGTTACAATTAAATACTGATAATTCAAGGATTTCAAGTAAAATGAAGTAAGAAAATGCAGGTAGCTAGGTGTTAGCAGAATGAGCAAACAGCTTGTAAAACTATTAGATAGATATGTCTGCCAAAAATTATGGATATACTGCCAAGCTTTGATCTCAATTGGCATTGGGTGAGGTTCAACCCTGTACCAAGTCATCATTCTCTTTTCTTATCCACGTTCTTGCACCTCTAATTTGACCCAATGGGTCTATCATACAATTGAAGCCATTTACTGAACTGCTGATATGTTTTATGAGTTCCTTCTCTATTTTTTCTCCATATAACAACAACCAAGCCGTTTTCCCCTGGGTCTCTTTCTCCAAATTAGCTCTATATACACAATATATTGTTCTTCCGATCATATATAGCAGCCTAGCATGTGGAAGCAAAGCGCAAACAAAACAAAAAAAATCTCATGGTATTAATCTTCATGAAGCTAGATTATTTAAATTTCTAGAATCCTAGTACCAAAATAGATTATGAAAACCATTTGCATTTTTACTTAACAATAACATGCAGTGGACCACAAGAAAGCAATTTTTTTTTGGAAAAAAGTAATGACCAATCTGTTATGCAACCAATACCAACAGAGCTGCATCAATTAGATAACTCTTGGGAGCTTTTATTCATATGCATAAATGTAAATTATGGCCATAGCTTCTCTTGGACTATCCAACCCTCTGGCCACAGAACCCACCTGATTTAAGGTCAAAGTTCCAGTCTTATCACTGCAAATTGTTGTAGCAGATCCCATAGTTTCGCATGCTGACAGCCTTCGCACCTGCACGGAAGTAAGAAAATATGTTTCAAAACTGAATATGAAAATTAACAAATAATTGCAATGTGTTGACTGTTGGAGAACAAAAAGATACTTGCCAAGGCTTTGTCTGCCATCATTTTCCGCATTGAGTATGCCAAGCTATCATGGGTGTGGTCAAGGAGGAAAATTACACAGATTAGAATGAAACATCGGACAGCTTGGTTTTGGCTACGCATGTGTTGTACAAGGAAATAACTAGCAACATTTACTTACGTTAAGGTAACTGCTAAAGGTAGACCTTCGGGCACTGCAACCACCACAATTGTTACCTGCATGGCTCTATATTGAGTTGAAAAAACTATTACAAAAGATGTTTCAAAACATAATTCAGAATTCACACTTACTGCAATGGTAAAAATTTTGATGACCCCATCTACTGCTTCGCTAATACTAGTCTCTCCAGCAACAAATTGTACTCTTCCATCTAAATCTTTCGTATGGCCAGAGAAATATCTAGCATTCCAAAATCATTACACAACTAGCCAAAGTTGGCACTGAGCTTGTATTAATAAGTTCATAACCAACAAAAGAACAACTCATGTTTACCTTCCCAAGAGGACTGCAAGTACACAAACAGCTACAGTAAGCCCAACTATGCCAATAAAAGTTGCTACTCCATTCAAACGAACCTATTAAATGTCACTAAAAATATGTTAAAAGTTTAAACGTGACATTTATCTTTCTTTAAGGTACAGCTAAAGCAACAGTCTTTTCTTGGTTTTGGATGGGGGTAGGGGGGAACCTGTAATGGAGTCTCTTCTCCAGTATCCTCTGAGATACTTGCCATCAACAATCCCCACTCAGTATTTATACCAACACCAGTTACCTACAGATGACAGTAAAAAATAAGTCAGGGTGTAGTAACATTCTGAAAAAATTTGTTTCGTGTGCTTAAAATATGCCACTAGAATCATAAAAAATTCAAAATAGGAGTCCACTAGAATCATAAAAAATTCAAAATAGGAGTACATAAAACTTGCACATAACCATAAGGACCATGAATGACAAAATGACAATTTATATTTGAATAAAATAATTATTGAAATATGAAAGAATCAAATTTGTTGCATTAGAAATACACAAGCAATCTAATAGAATAATAATTAAAACAAAAAAATATATTAGGAAGCAGTTGAAACCAATGAAGATTCACATTCAAAATAAAAAATAAAAATCTCTATTACCAATTTAGAATACTTTTATTGATTTAGATATTGAGTGAGGAAAAGGAGAGGAAAAAAAACTATTTGCAGTGTGTATTGATGTGTTATTCAAATTCAATGTGACATAAAAGACAAAATATGAATTCTTAAAGTTGTACTATACTTTTAATCGTAATAAAATAAGAAAATAAATCATAAAATAAAAAATAAATATGAAAACTAATCCAAAAATATAATAAGGAAAAATAGAAATATGGCAATAAAAAAAATATAATAATAGAAATATGCCAACATTCCGGCTTAAACTCAAGTAGGAGCAGAGGGAACCAACTTGAGTTTGAAAACAAAGGTACAGAAGCATGCAAGGTCAAATCTGATTGGTAGAGATGGGGTCAGACTGCATGAAGGATCCAAGACAAGTCAAACTACATTTGGAAGTGTAGACAAGGCCACACTACACATATGAGAGAGCTAGACTTTATTTGGGGTCAGAGATGGGAACAAATCCAATCTACAAAACAGATATGCTGAAAAAATGAGCCAATCTACTAAAAGATGGGCTAAAACAAAGAAAATTTGTGAAAAGACAAACTTAAACAGATCCAATCTGTGGAAAGAAGTTGGAATGGTGGCAACAAGGCATTGCAGGATAGTTTCCTAAAACTGAAAACTCAAAGTGACAAAACTCGAAAATGAAAGATCATGGTTCAGTGATAATCAAGTTTCATGAACTCATTAGGACAGAAAGGAGGAATTATTCTCAAGAAATGGATACCATAACTCTAATACCAAGTCTAAATTATGCAAATTTGTGTTGATGTATTATTCAATGTGATATAAAAGATAAAATACTAATCCTTATTTATAATTGTACTAGACTCTTACTAGTTATTCCTAATTAACTAAAGAAATAAATCATAAGTTAAGGAAATCTAGAAATTAATCCTGAGAGATAATAAGGAAAATAGAAATGACAATCAAACCAAAAAATAATGATAATATGGAAATAAGCTAACAATAATCAACAAGGTAAGACAATCAGCGTTCTCATGATCAGCTGGTGCAGCCAGCATATCATTATGTTAAAGAAAATATTAGCATGCATGCTGCTTAAGATCAGAATGTAGCATGTGAACTACATAAACCAGAAACTTTTTGCACTAAAATAATTCGAAACCATAAAACCAATCATGCTTATGTCAACAAAGACTTCTCATCAAATAACAGGCAGAGTAGCATAACAGGATATAACATCACATTATACCAGCATAGCACCAACTCCATCTGCTACTTTGCAACCAGACATCAAAAAAGGTGCTTTTTGATCCTTGTGAATCTGCAGAACATTTATTGCTTAAAAATCATAAGGATTAAAAACTAATAATTAGGTCAATAGAAGATATGAACAACATACAATCTTGCTTTCACCAGTCATACTCGATTCATCAATGGCAAGCGAGTGACCAGTGATTACAACTCCATCAGCAGGAACCTGAGAACATCCATATAGTAGTTCACATAGAAAACTAGTCAGTCCTTGTTTGGTTAAACACTAAAATCAATTTCTCCCACCACAGCACATGTTCAAATGTAAAATTTACAGCTGAGATTAATTTAACCGCATCTCAATTATATTCAACTATTCAAAATCAATTCTACCCCAACTAAAAAACAGACCTTCAATTTGGAGAGCAACAAAATGAAATACTTTGCAAACTCACCTGATCTCCTATTTTAAGGGGCACTAAATCACCAACAACAATATCAAATATGGATATTTGTATTGTTCTGCCACCTCTAATGACCTGTAATGAGTACAATAGTGCATACTCAGCTTAACTTCCACAAGATGTTTTAATAGTATAATGTTACACACCTCCAATTTTATATTTTGTTTCTCTGCATTTAAATTCTGAAACTGCAAAGATTGCCGATAATCACTGACAGCTGGCAAACAAAAAGGCAAAAGTAAAAACATAGATATCTGAGTAAAAGTTAGGGACCTTCCTGACCTTCGTCTTCAGGGATTCTAATAACCTTTATTAAATCATACTAATTATTAAGTAAAACATGTTAAATATTTTTAAATTCCCAAAATATTAAATATTTTCATTTCACAATAGTAGTTTTATTTTATTTCTTTGATCAACAACCTTTCATCCTTAAATTTCATAAACTAAAACTTGTACTAGATTAATTAATATACGAATTACAGATTGTTAAAAGGAACATAAATAATTCAAGGACAAATAAGCTATTCCACACAGTCACGTGTGCATAGTTTAGGAGAAATTATTTTATAGACATTGTTATTTTTAACAGAAAAAATAAATAATATGAGAACAATCTAAACAATTTGGATCCTTCCTCTCATCTTTCTATCTTTTTCTTAACACTTTATATGATCTTTGACTCTCCTAATAAGATTGCTAACTGAATTACACTCATTTAATTCTCTTTTCTTCTCTCTCAAGTCATTTCATATAGTATTGATTTTTCTTTTTTTTTTCATTCTCAAAGGTTATATTGAAACTAGTTTCTGTAATAAAATTTACTTTCTACAATGTAACTATTTTTATACATTAGCAATGATGTCACACTTTCTAAAGTTTCGGAAATTAATTTCTAAGAAAAGGTATTTTGAAAAAGAAAAAAAAAAACCAGCTCCCAAGTACAAGTAGCAGCCTGTTGGCATTGGCGTATTAAAAAATAAGCGTTCATTCCAAACCAGCCGAATGGACACGTAGAAATATTTTGCCAAGATTATATACATCTAATTCATTAAAACAATAAGAAACTATTAAATAAATTACCTGTAACTATAATGACAAGAAAAACAGCGAAAGCAATGCTGCCCCCGTCGTACCACCCTTCTTCCAAGCCCTAGCGATTAGAAATAAAGGAAAAATATAAGCATTCGTGAACGTTGTCAACGTCAACATAATGTAAGAAACATTACACTATTACATTGATACCAAGCACACCATGAAGAAACATGCATACTGAGAGAGCCACAGCAAGTCCCGAAATAAACACTTAAAAATATTCATTTCAAATCACTTTGTTTTGTACACGTAGTCAAATGTTGAACAATGCGAGGAAAAAAATTCTAAAGAAGAGTGTAAAATAATATAATAAATATATAAAATAAATATAAAATAGCAATAATCGTTTCACATATTTGTAACTAATTAAAATCATCTTAAATATAATAGTTAAAATAATTGTTATAGAAATTAATGAATTTATAACAATATATAATTAGGCCACAGAATAAAAAACTTATCCTATCCGTATACTTTTAATAAATTTTATTTTTATACTTGTTTTTAATAAAAATTATACTTATTTTTTATCTCTTGTAACATGTGAGAAAATATTTTGATGCGAAAAAGAAGGTCGGAAAAAAGAAGCAAGAGAGTGTAAAAAGAAGGAAAATAAAATGAAATAATCAGCTTTCAAAAGTATAATATATTAATGATATATATATATATATATATATATATATATATATATATATATATATATATATATATATTTTATAATATAGTTTAATTATGGGTTGTCTCCAAACAATATTAAAAGACATTGATTACGTTCTTTTTGGAGTAAGTAGTTAATCTACTTAGTAGCATTTTTTATATTCTTTTAAAAATCTATTCTTATGTGATCTTTGAAATTCTAGGAATATTTGAGAATGAAGTAAAATGTTTATTTTCGTTTGATTGGAATTTATTCTTTAAGATTTTGGATAAGGTATTTAAGAGTGGATATTAGATTTTATTTATTTATTTATTGTGAGTTTATAATCAATTATCATTCACTACAATAAAGAGATAATATAACCTATGAGTCGAATACTCATAGTATATGTTTTATGTTTGCTATAACGAAGAGATAATGTAGTTTATGAGTCAAATACTCATAGTAAATATATGTATTTTTTTTTGTTTGCTGCAACTAAGAGAGAATACAACCTATGGGTTAAATATTCATAGTTCCTAAAGATCCATTTGCTGCAACGAAAAAATGATGCAACCTATAAGCTAAATGTCATAGTTCTATAAGTATCGTTCATCACAATGAAGAGATAATATGGTCTATGTGCACACAGTAGAATGAAAGTTTTTAGAAAGTTATTATTCTTGAATACAAATTTATATGTAGTTCCAAAAGTTTTCAAGAAAGTATATAATAGTTTCTTAAAGTGAGTTGTATTTATTTCGCTTTTATTTAAGGTTTAATTACCCATTTAATCCATGTAATTTCCAAACTTATCTCTTTTAGTCCCTATAATTAATAAGTTGATTTTTTAGTCCCTGAAGTTTATATTTTGATTTCCAAAAGATTCTTGCCATTAATTTTTTTTAACTCATAGTTAAAAAAATTTAACGACAGGGACCTTTTGGAAATTAAAATGTAAACTTTAAAGACTAAAAGAGATAAGTTTGGAAAATATAGAAACTAAATGACTAATTAAATCTTTATTTGATATCATTTAATTTTTTTTGGATGTAAAGACTCGTGTTAAGTTCGTGTTCTCCTTCTTGTGTGCTTTGTATTTTATGCTCTCACTAAGTCTTTGTAACTTATCCTTTTCTTTTATTATTTTTTTACTCATATACACATTGTAGTTGAGTAGTTGACTTCCTAGAATTTGTTGACTACCTAGAAATTTGTTTATCTTTTTGGTAGGTCTTCATTGCATTTAATGAAGAGTATTTTTTTTGTGACTCTAGTATTATGTAGCTATAGGGATAAAGGTAGGAATAGATATAGAGAAAATCTCTTTATTTTGAGATGTAGATGACCCTATTTTATAAATATGCTTATGGTGTAATTATGATATTTTGAGACGCTTGATTAGTATGTATGACCATCATAACTATTAGTTGATATTTTGGATAGGATGTTAAAGGCCGATGTTATGATTTGTGACCTTGATATCTAACTGTTGGATCTGGATATATGATATGTTTTCACAAGTTATTCAATATATTATTTATCCTGTTTTTAGGAAAAACTTTATGAAATTTTCAATAACCTCTTTTAATTGTGATTTGGAGTGACGTACTCTTAAACGAATCAGACTAAAAAAATTATAATTTGTGCATAGATCATAATCCAAAAGTGGATCGTGACCATTAATGAATTGTGAATGAAATGTGGTGATATATCTTGCATTTTTATGCAGTATGCCATGCTTAGGTATGGCAGATTCCTTGTCCCTCCACTTAAGAAGTAATGGGAGGTTAAAAAGTAATACTCTCTTTAATTTTATTTGTCACTAGTACTTTTTAATTGAGGGAACATCAAATGAAAACATGTGATTTATTTTCACTAAACAGGGGACCCAACCCACTATTACCGTTATGATTGATAAGAATTACCACAAGCAAATAAGGGTGTTAATGGTACCTCTGTTTTTATTCCAAGTACCAACGACACTACAGCTGCTATAATCAATATTATAAGAGTCAGATCTTGCCAAGATTCCCATAGAAACCTCTGTAAAACAACCAGACAGAATTAATAATATCAGCATAGCAAAGCAACTGATTCATCAACAAGTGTAATGTAATTAGAATGTAATTAGAAATAAAAAAAAAAAAGTAGATAAAAAAGAATATACCCAGAAACTTCTCCCCTTTTTCCGAGGGTATGTATTAGTTCCAAATGCATTTTTCCTCTTTGATAGATCAACATCATCTCCACTAATCCCCTTATCCGGATTTGATTTTAGTAAATTTGATAAGCCTTTAACCTGAATAAGACATAGCACTGGAGTATATTAGCAAAGCAGATCGCTTCAACATAAGGTCACAAACAAAAATGTGTTGAAGTAGACTTGCCCCTCCGTATTGTTGTAAAGCAGAAATATTCTGATTCTTAGTCATTGAAACAAGTTGTTCGAGCCCAACTGTATATTCACCAACTGGAGATGGGGATGCCACTGCTGCTTTACTTGTCACTATAATCCAAAATATTAAGTGAAAGAGGGTAATAAGTACTGTATTTTTGTTAAAACATTAGTCACAACTCAACGCAGTTAGGTGAACGTAGCGCTATAAGACTATATATGAAGAAACCAAAACAGAAGAAAACAAGAAACAAGATTCATATTACAGCAATACTATAACGGTGGACGACTTTCTGTCTCTCACCAGTTCATGTACGGCGTATCAACATAAGAATAGTTAAATTATAGCATACCTAGTTCCCGTTCACCAGCCAATCTGAAAAGCAATGCTGCCTAATAGAAGAATTGAATTGATTAGAAAAGAAGGTTAGAATGAATGAATGAATTGAATTAAGATTAAACATTAATTACTCACTCTGATGACTTGTGCGTGGGATCTAATCATGCTTTTCTTTTGCTCTTTCTCCTCTTCCTTTTTCAAGTCAAGAGTGTACCTAAAACGCCTGGACGCATTGAGCACGAAAGCTGCTTGCTGCAAATTCATTACAGTTAATAAGATAGATAGAAAAAATCATGCAGAGAGAGAGAGAGAGATTATAGTAACGTTATTACTCTCCAACGCTTGAGGGCCTCGGGAGGTGCATTTTTGGTATGCGTAATATCGAAAGGATCGTCCGGATCAGCGAGCAAGTCGTCGTCATCGTTGTCGTCGGTGGGAGGGTCGTCAGGGTGGCTGGTGCTGGTAATGGTGACGGTGAGAAGGCCATTGGAGGAGGAGGTGGAACCACGCGAGGTGGAGGCTATGTTAACGTTGCTCATGTCTCTATCCCTTCCTTCACGAATCACAATTCAATTCCAAAGAATGCTGGCTAGGCGTGGTCCTTCGATTTCCCCCTTCTCCGACTCCAACCAACCCAACGCAATGGCAAATTGGCAATGCTGCATCTCTCTCCTATTTCCTATTGTTGGCCAATGCTATGCTATTTCTATTGCTGGATCGGACCATCTCAATTCTCATTCATACATCTCTCTCTCTCCAATTGCTTCTATTCTAAATATAGAATTCCAAGACATCCTTCCCGCCAAATATATATACTGTTTAATATGTTTTCTATATATAAAAATATACAATAGCAAGATTTTCATATACTCCAATCAAATTTTACAATCACTTTCAATTGCTAGCTGAGGCTTGATTGGAGTGTTTTATGTTTTCATTTAAAAAAACAGAAAATAAAAGTGAAAATACATTTGTTTAAAACTTAGAAAATATTTTCTGATTTTTTTTTAAAAAAAAACAAAGCCCCAAACTGAAAATAACAAATCATTTTTTTCTGAAGAAGTGAAAACACAATATCACTTTAGAGTATTTTCTTCTCAATACATGTTTTTTTTTTTTTACAGTTTTGAATGTTCTTTTTTTTTATTCTTTATGGTTATGGTTGAGTAGTTTTTTTTTAAGGAGATGTGACAAGCTATTTGGGGAGATTATGATGTGTAATGAATTATGAAGTTATCTTTAAATACTGCAGGGGGGTTGTTATGTCTTTGGAGTAAGGAGTACTTTAGTTTGAATAATTCATTTCAAAGAGATGGATATATTGGCCTTGAAGGAACATGGAAGGAAGGTGGACAAAGTGTTATTTTTGTCAATGTTTATTCACCATGCGAGTTAGAGTTGAAAAGAAGGTTATCGGAGGAGTTGAAAAGTCTAAAAGAGAATAGCTCTTGTGATCATTGGAAGGAAGTTTACATGGTATCGATCAAATGGGTTGGCAAGGATGATTGACTAGAACAACTCGTCAGCATGTATCAAAACATTAACAAATCATCACCTCACAATACCATGAGTTATCAAGACTTGGATGATTATTGTTCAGGACTTGGTTAACCTAAGTCCAAAGGCAAATACACATCAACAAATCAATACCTCGTGATACCGTGAGCTACTAATTTGGGGGGTTATTATTTTGACTTGACTCAACCTATGTTTGATAAGGCTCATTTTCCCCAATCAGAGTCGAGATACATGAATAATCCGAAAAAGCTCAAGATTGCTTCCTATGATATTAATAATAGCCTCCCCTATCAATTGGAGGGATAATTCAAAGGCTTCTACTTTCCCTCTAGAAGATGATAATCCTAAGCTTATCATGAATGAAATAATGATCTTGTCTCAACCCATCTTATTAAGGCAGGCTTAAAAAACTCAACAAAGGTATACACTCTAGGTACATCCAAACCCTAACTGTCTTACCTTTTACTCATTTTAACTGGAGCATCAAGGTCCTCGTAGGTGGCCTCTTCCCCACCTTTTGACCAAGTGCTAGCGCATTGGAAGCATCCTGCCATAGTGTAGTTGAACTCAAAGATCGACTTAAAGACTCATAAGAAGCACACATATATAAACCCTCTTGGATCACATTGAACCAATATGAATCCTCTTATTATTAAATAACATATTATTTTCATGTTAAAAGAAATAAAAAAAGAAAAATATAAATGATAAGTTGTACAGCCATTTGTAAATTATGATAGTTATCTTTTCTTTTTATCTCTAACCCAATATGTTTTATTATAAGGGAAGGATACAAATCCTTAACAATACAATATTTGCTATTCTCTTTCTAATTTACTATTTATTACTAGTTGGAATTTATAAAATAATAATGAATGATAAGTTAGGCTTGATTGTTAAATAAAAAATAAACCTATATCATTTTGTGAGCTTTAATAAATTCAAATTAATAATGCATTATATGTTTAAAAGAGTATATTAAAAAATTATATTATTAATATTTACCTTCCCATTATATTCCAAACATATATACCTCTCTTTTTTTTTTTGGAAATTTTACTATTAAGTCATTTAAATATTAGTTAAGAAATATTTAATACATTTTATTAATAATTTTTTATTACAGAAAAAGGAAAACGTGAAATGCTTTTTTAGTATAATAAATATTTTTCATTAAATATGTATATTTTCATTTCCTTGATTAACATACTTGATTCAGGATAAATTAATATTATTAAAAAACTCACAAATAGATAAATCTTGAACTTGAACTATACCCAAATGAGTAAACCACGAATCATTTTTTTTCTTTTATATTAATTATAATGAACAGAAACTTTCTGTATGTTATGCCAATAGCAATAGTAGTTAATTAAATAATTAAAAGTTACTAGAGAATATTTTTTTGGTGACTCTCAAGGTAAAATAAATTTGTATTTTCGCTCCGACAAACCAAACAACAAACACAAATGATATGCCTTTGAAGATACGCAAACCAGCTTGCAGTCGTACACCAACAGTATAATTGCAGCAGCCATATACTTCTGCATTATGAATCTATGATGCTTTTGGATTCACAAAAATCTACCATGCTCTAATTAATAGATAGTCTCTCTCTTATTCCTATTATAAAGTCTAAATTAAAAACTTAATTCTTATTATATCTCTTGGAGTATTAATTATTTTTTTATAAAATATTTTTAATTAAAGTAAATTTTAGAATGGTGTGCAAATGAAAGAAAGATAAACCTTTAATGTTTATTAGTTTATTCATAGAGATAATATTGAAAGAATATTAATTTTAAACAATTTAAAACTAATAAAAAAAAGTAATAATAAACCAACAACAATGGCACGGTAACAAACATCGGAGAGAGAAAGGGAGGGGAGGGAAATAAGACCTGTCAAAAAAGAAAAAGGAAACTAGAAGGCAAAGAAAGAGAAAATAAATGCCGGTAACATGTGCTGGTGCCCTCGAAATTCCAGCTAAAAGCCAGTTACGGTTGCAAAATTTGAACTGATTCCATGGGCTGGAATTGAGTTGAGGCAAGTATGCACATATCTGTCTTCATCATTTTCACTCCTTATAAGATCAGATAAACTTTACAGTTGGTGTGCGGTGTGCCAACATAACAGAAAAGAGCCATTAAACTAGACGGCGCAAAATAATGTAAAAAGTAATTTCTTATTAATTGACAATATACAAGTTTTTATATTGATAATGTATAATAACTAGTATTTTTAAAAAGTCATATAATATATACTTGCTTATTAAAATCCATTTCAAGCGAAAGGTTGAAATTTGAAATCCTTACGTAAACTATGGTGTATGGTTTTAGGTGGTTGGAGAGTGTTTTTCGTATGGTTTAAGCGAAAATTACATTAAAATAAATACAGGGTTACGTATAATTTAAGTCTCTCAATCTTAAACCCATATCAATCTATGTTACCATGTCCATGACCGTGTTTTCCACATTTAATTATTAACTTGAATTATATATGATAAAATAAATCGTGATCAAATATTTAGTAAAATAAATTTGCCTAGAATGTTTTTTACTGTCAGTTGTTTTATAAACTAGTACATTAGTAACATTACAAGTTGTCACCTAATGGTATATAATTTAAAATTAGGTAAAATGTTGACAATACGACATGTTAGCGGAAAAAATGGGGAGAATAAGACAAAAAAAATGGTGATAGATTGAAAAAAGAAATGAAGTGTTTTTACCTACGTTAGTACTGTATTTAGAAGGAGGGTTGTAGTTATGTGGGGTCGGGTAACGAAGCGATGAGATAAAATAAAATATTGATTGATTAATGTATAGTGTTAGTTATGGAGAGGGGACGAGACAACCCAATTACTTACTTACCCAAACCAGTTGTTGAAGAGAGAGTAATTTTATTTTTTGTGGTGGTGATTGGGGAACTGAGAGAGTGAGTGAGTGGAGTAGCAGAAGAGAAGATGGGATCTGTGTGTATCTGAGACTGTGCATCATCCCTGTTCCTAACGATTCTTGTGGACAGACAGGTACACACCTTCTTCACTTTCACTTTCCTTTGTACAGATCTTCTTCTCCATTGCATTGTATGACTAGTACATTACTGCTATCTCAATTTTTTTCTGGATCTCGCATGAGAGATGTAGAGATCTCAATCTGTCCTGTTCATTTGAGTTGAGAATTTAGATCTTCAATTTTCCATTCACCACACTCACGCCTTTGTGTTTCAGAGATAATATTAACTTAATATGACGACACCGTCTTGGCTCTTCTCCTTAAATGCACTTTACCATTCTACATTTAGGCAATGTCAGTCATCTACTTATGATTTTGTTTTTCCTCTCATTCTTCATTCTTCACTTCAACTCCAAGCTTTCCTTCCCTTCCCTTCGATTCTCTCTTTGTTATCTTCTCCTACCTCCCCAATACAAAACCTATTTTCCACTACATCTATCACATCTTTATTTCTTTGCTACAATATATGTATTTTTCACTTGATTTCTTCAAATCCATGTCGTTTAAGCTTTTCAATCTCTCTGTCATTTTCACTTTGTTGCAGCGCACTGGTATTTTAAACAGGCCTGATGGGTTCTAGATTCCCATCTCATCAGCTCAGCAATGGCCTGTATGTATCAGGTCGCCCTGAACAGCCCAAAGAAAGAACTCCAACAATGACCTCAGTTGCCATGCCTTACACTGGTGGAGACATCAAGAAATCAGGAGAATTAGGGAAAATGTTTGATATCCCCATGGATGCTTCTAAATCTAGAAAATCTGGTCAGCTAAATAATGCTCCTTCACGGACTGGATCGTTTGCAGCTGCTGCTTCACATTCTGGACCTATCTTGCCAAATACTGCACCTCGTTCTATTTATACCACATCTTCTGGAGGCATGGCTGCTTCACTCTCAATGAAAAAGACCAATTCTGGTCCACTGAATAAACATGGGGAGCCTGTGAAGAAGTCTTCTGGACCGCAATCTGGTGGAGTGACACGCCAAAACTCTGGTCCAATTCCACATGTTCTTCCTACGACTGGTCTTATTACATCTGGTCCTCTAAATTCATCTGGGGCTCCAAGGAAGGTATCCGGTCCATTAGAGTTTTCAGGATCAATGAAATCACACACTTCTGTAACCCACAATCCAGCCATGACCACTCTTAGCCTAGATGATGAATATTCCTTCAGGAGGAACTTCCCAAAGCCAATATTGTGGTCTGTAATTCTGATTTTTGTTATGGGATTCATTGCTGGTGCTTTTATTCTTGGAGCTGTCCACAATGCCATTCTCCTTGTTGTTGTAGTAGTTCTTTTTGGTGCTGTTGCCGCATTGTTCACTTGGAACAGTTGTTGTGGGAGGACAGCCATTGTTGGTTTCATTTCTCGTTATCCTGATGCTGAGCTTAGAACTGCCAAGAATGGGCAATTTGTGAAGGTTTCTGGGGTATGTATATTAAATATTGACACATACATGTATATATTATTGATATTTGATTAATTAAGACAGAGTCATGCAAAAAGCATGATTGCATGCACAACTAACCATCCTTGTCTTTGTGGATAAGGGACTGATTATTATGTGATGGATATCGATGACTTGAATTGAATGGTTTCTGGGTGTCTCGTCTCTTTATCTGTGATTGTCCCATTCTGGTTGTTGTTGTGTGTGTGAGCATATATGAGAGAGGAATGCCAATGGTCTATTATTCATTTTGAAGGTTGTTACCTGTGGTAATGTTCCATTGGAGTCCTCCTTTCAAAAAGTTCCTAGATGTGTGTATACTTCTACAAGCTTGTTTGAATATCGAGGGTGGGATTCAAAAGCAGCCAACCCGAAGCATCGCCATTTTACATGGGGACTAAGAGCAGCTGAGGTAATTTCAATAATATGTTAAATCTTCTCTTTTCGGTTTTCCATTTTAATAAAGATTACCTTTGAATACTCTTGATATACCTTGACCATCATGGAGATATTAGCTTTTGTTTGTTCTGAACTTTCTTTACTTGTGCAAGAAAAAATCATTTTTTCCTTCCTATGGTCTAACATATCCTGTTGACCTAATTATGTAATCTTTCCTTCTATTTATAACCTTCAATATATCTCTATATTTACTTAAGTTACATTGTAATAAAACTATTCCTAGCAATGACTTGTATAGTACTATGATCAATTTCTGGGAGCTTATTGTTCCATGAGTATTCAAGCATTTTGAAAAGGGGGGGGAATTATTATTATTATTATTATCAACTTTCTACATAAGCATTTCAATGAATGCCTTTTTCTCCCCTTGCTTTTGATCAATTAATTCGTTGGAGCTTTGAATTCATACTTTGAAGGCTTTTATCTGCTATTCATTATGTGAGTATTCTCTAACTGTCACTAAGTATTATCTTCATGCCTGATGTGATAGGAATATTGTGTGTGTTGGGAAGTTTTGCATATAAATATGGTTAATTGAAGTTTGTCACCCTTCAATATTTACCTTGGCATTTGCATAATGCAGAGGCATGTGGTGGACTTCTACATTTCTGATTTCCAATCTGGATTGAGAGCATTGGTTAAAACAGGCTATGGTGCAAGGGTGACTCCTTATGTTGATGATTCTATTGTAATTGATGTTAACCCTGACAATAAAGATATGTCCCCAGAGTTTCTTCGGTGGTTGCGAGAGAGAAATCTTTCAAGTGATGATCGACTGATGCAATTAAAAGAAGGGTAAAGTTCTTCATCTTGCTGAAGAGTTGAAATTCTCCAGTTATATATTAGTGTAAAGGGAAATTGTTAAGATTAAACCTTTTCCAATAGTTGTTGAGGAGGGGGGAAAGTAGATATTGTTGACAGTACTAAATTTTCTTTTTTTTTGGGGGGTGGGGGGGTGAAGGGGTTTAAACTTGTTGCTTTGTGTCAAATATCTGGTCATGGGTCTTCCTATTGGTGTATACTGTATAGTAATGGTGTCAAATAGCCCTGTATAATTCATGTTATGCATCATGGTACTAATGGTGACAACAGCAACCTCTTTAGTGCATCAATACAATAAAGTTGGGATAACCCTCTGTACGTAGGATATTCTTATGAAACTTCCATTGATCTTTTTGTAGGTACATCAAAGAAGGTAGCACAGTCAGCGTAATGGGAGTTGTTCAAAGAAACGACAATGTGCTTATGATTGTCCCTCCTCCTGAGCCTTTGACTACCGGATGCCAATGGGCTAAATGTATATTTCCAGCTAGCCTTGAGGGTATTATTTTGAGATGTGAGGATACATCAAAGATTGATGTCATTCCAGTGTAGTTGCACTCTCCAGACACCTCTTAGGTATTCTTCTTTAAAGAAGTATTTTCTTACCTCATTTAAAAAAATGGTGGTTGATGTTTGTATTTTGTAAGTGTTATTGGTAAGCGTGATGAGTCTACAACTGACATCAGTGATTTTCTTTTTCCTACTCTCAACCCCTAGTTTGTTGTATAGCTAATGAGAATTCTTATTCGTTTATTATTCCTAAGGAGTTTATTCTTTTTAATGGATGTGGTTTTATGAAAGTGAGTTGTTTGTCGGTAGGACTAGCTGCTTTTAATTGTCATAGGTATATCATGCATGATATATATTTCCTGTTCAGTGAATTTTGGAAGAGGGTTACCATGAAGTAATACTTTTCCTTCTTTTGTCCCCTGTTTTGAAGTCTATGCCTGGCAGGTAGCCAAATGATATGCATTGTACAAACAATAAATTATATGCATGTTTTACTATTTCGCTTTTAGTAGGGATGTCATTGAAGTTGCACTATGCCGTTGCATTTTATTTTCACATACAAGACTATGGACCGTTCATATTGTGTATGGACTAAATAAGAGGGAAACCTTTCGTAACACCAACTTTTTTTTTATTATCATATTATTGATACCGAATATTCACATGTTAATAATTAATTTCTGTCAAGATACTTGCTTAATCACTTTCGGTAGAGTTTCTTTTTTTAATTCCATTTTTTCATTCACAGGACTTAGATTTTGGCTTAAACATAAGCTGTTTGACCAAAATAGGATAGATTTTGAAGCAAAATACTCAAAAAAATATAACAAAATATTCGTAGGTTGTTTTTGTTGCGAGACAATTGTTTTTATTATTATAAATATTTTTATTCCAATAATGTCAAAAGTTGACAGAATACTTGTCACATGAAATTGAGTAACAATTTTTAAAAGAAATCGAAGTGTGCCTTGTAATAGGTTCACATGAAGTGTCGCAAGTTCATGTGAAATATAACTTTTAGTTGAGAAAATTAATAGTTAATCTTCTAATTTTAATTTTGATTTTGTTTTTCTTCTTTAGTTTTTATTGGTTCAGTTTAGTTTTTTAAACTTTTCATTTGTCATTTTGTCTTTTCATTAATTTTTAACATAATGGTATTAAATTTAATTTTAGTTCATAAGAATTTCGTTGGAATTTTTAAATTTAATCTCACCATGATTTTTTATATATTGGACATGACTCATGATTACCAAACCAAGCAAACAAGCAAACGAGACAAGGCTGTCATCACAACCCCTAGTCAACATAAGGATCACTTGGGCGACCAAATTGACTAGCAGGATTTTTTTTTATTGAAACATAAGTTTTGATAAATAATGGGTAGAAGGAAGAGAATATAATAAGATATTTAGGGAAAAAATTATAAAATATTTTAAGATTTGTTGTATATTTCAAGATATATTCGTTATTTCATAGAAAAATAAAAATAAAAGTTATCCAATTCAAACCATTTTTAATTATATTGGATTAAATCAAAATTGATATTGTATTCAAATAAAACACATTTAATTTTATATTTGAATTAATAATTTTTTTTTACCTAAACTCCAATATAAATCAAATTGTTAACACCATTATCTTTACAGTCCGATTCTACCAATGAACTAGGTTCAGTTGAATCTAAGAAATATTGACCTAACCTCCCCTTGCAATTTGCATGATGGAATATATACATGTTCCTCAATTTGATTCAAAACTTCCTATTTTATTCTAGTCCTAATGTTCTAGTAACTTACTGCTGTTAAATAAACCTATAAGAACTTGTTATAAAATGGCTTTTGATACGAATTACTGCGTATAGCTTACTTTTATATATATATATATATATATATATATATATATATATATATATATATATATATATATATATATATATATATTGATTCCACTTGGAGAGTATTTTTTTTTCTTCAAAAACTAAGGATAAATTGAATCGTTTTCATTCCTTTTCATAGTCTTCTCTCTTTCCAAAAAAAATTTCTCGCATTTATCAGTTTAGCTTTTGGAGTAGATACCTTCATATAGGTAAAACTTCGTACCCCATTGCCCAGAGGCTCTTCGCTATGCGAAAGTATGGGGGAGGGATGTTGTACACAGTCTTACCCTTGCATATGCAAAGAGGCTGTTTCCGGATTCGAACCCATGACCAACAAGTCACCAAGGCACAACTTTACCGCTGCACCAGGGCTCGCCCTCTATACCTTCATATAGGTGTATGAAATATTTTTCATGCAGCTGTTAGTGTAATGTATAAGAGAATATCAATGTAATGTTTTCAAATATTAGAGGAGTGTTAGTGTAATATAAAGGGGAATTATTTGTAATTTGAAAAAGAAAAAAAAAATCAGGAAGTATTTGCTCTAGATTTAAAAATTTTGGAAAGGAAAAATCTACATTCGATTATAATATTTTGTATAGAAATGAAAAAAAATATTGTAAAATAAGTTACATCAAGGGACTTATACAAGTTACAAATACAAAATATCTCATGTTCATAGGATCTGCACCTTTTTCCTTTATACTCCACCAAACAACATTGATTCACAAGAGCAATTTTCTAGGTGAACTGCATGTTTCTTTCACAAGTTTCGCCAGAAAAATATAAATTAAAAATAAAGAATCAAAATAGAGTACAATAAACAACACCCATGTGGCTGTGCACTGCCAGTTGGTGCCCAAACAGCCATATTAATGGGGCATCACTCTGAACAGACCAATGTGATCTACAAATGTGAAGGGGACCATGGAGACAAGCCGCAAATACAACAAATTCAATGTGACTATGCAGAAGATGCATCCTGCAGTTAGAAGAGGAATACGGATGCTCTTATGACAGTAGTGATGCAATGAAAATAAAATGTAAGCAAAGAATTGGAATTCAAATTATGGGGATGCTTACATAGACAATGCACAAGAATGTTGCAAGCAAGGTAAAAATTTGATAGAGGTGCATTGTGGAGGATGATTTTGATGACTAACATTGGCATCAAAGAATTGGAATTCAAATTATGGGGATGCTTACATAGACAATGCACAAGAATGTTGCAAGCAAGGTAAAAATTTGATAGAGGTGCATTGTGGAGGATGATTTTGATGACTAACATTGGCATTTTAGATTAAAAAAAAAAAAAACATGCAACATTTACCTTCTATAAAGTGCTACAAAGAGGTCTGTACACAGATAATACATTAATATGGGTTGAATGAAACCAAGCAGTTTAAACCTAACATCTAAACAATGAAGAGCATAAATTTTAAAGAGAAAGAATGGGATATGCATATACCAACTAGTAAAGGCCCAACATCCTTAGCTCTGTCACATGGCTGGGGTCAAGTTCAGGCACATTCTTTACATGTTCTCGATCTTCAACCACATATTCCTAAAATTGAAAAGGTAAAGAACAACGTGAAGAGTTGAATGCCTAAAAAATTTCATAAAAGATAAATTGCTATTCCTTATAAAAATCAATTGTAATCCTTAAATGATACAAAAACAAAAATTTAAATGATGCATTTCCCTGAAAATGCATATCTTAAGACCAAGAGACTTGTTTAGTTGCAATCATATTACTAGTCTTAAATAACACGCTTTTGTTTTCCGGAGATTACAAGTCAAATTGATATTAATTCATGTATTAAATAGCAGACCTTAGTCAATTCTTGTTTGGCAAGAACATGGTAGTGGCGTTCATTGATTCTTTGACCACATATTATCGCTATGAAGAAGCCATAGAGCAAACCAACCAAAACAATGGCTAGAACTGCAACATAGAGAAATATAATGAAGTTTCCATTTTAGTGATTAAGATAGTATACCAGCGTACATATATACCATTTAGTTTACCAACTAATTGACAAACTTTAACATTCTAGCATAAAACAAACATAAAGTGAAAGAAAAGCTACAAACATTGCCCATGAAATTTCTTGCAGGGAAGCAATGGGTATATACCAGCCATTGTATAAAATCCATATGGATGTTCTTCATAACCAAACATTTCCCTCAGTTCATCTCCATAAAATTTGTACACAAGCACTCCCAAGAAAGCAACAACCTGTTAAAATTAGAAAAGGTAGAGTAACAAATAATCTTTCAAGTGAGTACTTTTAATAAATTTAAAATGCATAGCAATAGTGTCTATCAAATCAACCGCAAAATGAAACTTGAGAACAAAATCCTGCTTCATTACTTCCTTTCACACTTTCACTCCATTCTGATTTGGTTTTGGGTTAGGTGGGATATTTAACATTACAATCAACAAACATATGCTTTCTACTATGTGTCTATGTCTATAACACTTCACCCACAGTAAACAAACAAGTTTCAGTTTCAGTGAAAGCTATCATAAAGAATAATAATTTGTGATGTTACTGAGATTATAAGAAACTCTAGTCACTTGTGTATGATCAAACTATTATGCCTTTGGAACTAAATCAATTGCAGCTCTTGTTAGGTTACAAATTTTAATAATGTGCCATGTACAGCCACTGTATAGATAACAACTAATGTTAATTTGCTATTACATAAAACTAGGGAGCAGGGGCGGAGCTTCTTGTTTTGAGCTCCCCTACACTCCCAATGGCTACACATAACACTGACAAAATTTTTGCCTAATTGATTTTTTAGTCTCTTCGGTATCATGATTGTGCAATTTTGGTTTCTCAGATTTCAATTGCACCAATTGGATCCTTCAAGTTTTCTCCCATTTACAATCAAGTCTCTTCTTCGTGACTTGATCAAATATTTAACAGCATTAGCTGACAAGGTAAATTGGACATGACATGACAATTAGTAAATACAATATACCAACTAAAAACATAGAATATTTGAACTACAATGACCTAAAAAGGTAATCTGATTGTATTGATTTAATTGTTGAGTTCACGATACTTGTGGGTAAATTATTGTATTCATAATCATAACATCAAAAAACAACAAATGAAATGCCTTATCATTCTGGGCAAATTAATGACTTAAATACAAGCTTTTGAATAGCACGCCGTACTGGCAAAACAGTACGGAGCAGTCAAGGGTTGCTGTAGTAGAGTGGTTTAATGTAGTGGCTGTAACAGAACAAATTGCAACCATAGTGGCATCGTGTTGATTCTAAAATCCCTCTGAACAAAGACATTAGGCCTTTTTTGGGTGGTTATTTTTGGGATTTCAATTTCCAAAAATGAAATCTACAGTTGTAATGATAGTGAAGATGATAAAGACTTGGATTTAGAAGATGATTACCGATTCCTATCTAGGAAACTTGTATTTGACTTTTGTTGGTATTTACTTGTATGTTTTGTTTAAGATATCTATGATTTTTTATTGTTAATTATAAATGTCATTAATTTTGAGTAACTTTAACATTTTTTAGAATTTATAGTACATAGTATACATTATAAAAAACTATATAAAAAATTTCAAAATAGCAGCTATCCTGCTTCAGTGTTTTTGGAGCCGGTCACTACGCACCACTATCTGGGATTTAAAACATTGCTTAAATATTGGACAAAATAAGGATTGAGAGACTTGATTGTAAATGAGAGAAAACGTGAAAGGCTCAATTGCCCCAATTGAATTCTAGGGGACCAAAATCACACGATTACAATACTTGGGAGACTAAAAATGTCATAATACCAAAAAAATTTACATGCAATTTTTCCAAAGGAAAAAATATCTTGAACATATCCACTTCAATCGTGTTCTTTTACTTTGGCATTCCCAACCAAAAGTTACTTGCGTACAACCAAACTAAAATGCTTGTAATGCTAGATTTATCAGTGTGTGCTTCTGGAAGAAATTAGACACGCTACAAATATTGAATTACCTAGGGGTGTTTCCTTCCATAAAGCACTACTACTAATTAAGAAAACACATTGAAGTGAGGATCCATAAAATGATTTGTTACATCAGAGAGGAAAATTGTCAACTGAGATTTCTTCCTAGCATCATCACAACTATTTGCACAGTACACCTTCACCTATATGAAACTATATAGATTCCTAGGGGATATGGCAGCAATATCAATGACTGAGACTCAAGAGAACTACATAGGGGAGTGATGAACACAAATAGGAAGGCTCATGTCAACCAGCAGAAAATGAAAAACATCAATACAAATAGGATGATTGATGTCAACCAGCAGAAAACAAAAAGGGAAAGAAAGGGAAAAGGTAATGTCATCAGCATGAGTTACGACTTAGGAGTACGAATTTCACAATACATGAATGAGTAATCAATCTCATACCAGCTGAACAATTATGAAAATGAATGCATGATCTCTAGCAACAAGGAACTGAAATTTTAATCTCAACCACCACCGATCTGGTGGGACATTTGCACGTAATATGAAGACAGCTCTGCACTCTGTACAGTGAGAAAACGCGAACCCCTCCTAGTACCACAGAAGAAATGAGAAGTCAGTAAGTATTGCAGAATCATAAATACACCATACACCTTCGCAGAACAATGAAAGGAACATAGAATAGATCAACACTAGATTTCTAAAGCAAATAGATAGTTCTACTGCATTTGAATCAGATATTACTATTACTATTATTATTAATATTATTATTATTATGACCAAGAAGGAAAAATGAAGTTACCTTGGTGGATCTCCAATTATCGAGACATGATCTGTGGACGTACTTTTGCGTACCTTTGCAATGGCATGGAGCAATTAAATCTTCTCCTGAAAAAGGTTAGTAAAGAGTTTAAAATACATATGAGATGCAAGTTGGCTGTAAGTCTCTGAATATCTTGGGTTGTGAAATCATCTAAGGGAATGGATATGAATAAGTGAATAAACCTCCAATATCGAGGCATATTCGGCATTGTGGCTGATCTGCATTTACGAGATGACAAGTCTCATCAACCCGAACGTTTTGTAAATCATCATCGCCGGAAGCAGCAGCAGAAATAGGAATAATTTCACAGGAAAAGGAGGATTCTCCGGGTGGTGGCAAATGAAGATGGTGATGATTCAAGATGGGTTCGCTTTCTGAACATTCTTCCTTGTCACCATTTGACGCTAATTGCATTTCGGGAAAGGTATAATCAGAATTAAACAATGAGATTCATTGGCAGAACTATAATTACTAAAGACCATTTCAACAGAAGAAAGAAACCTACAAATTGCAAAGGGGAAAAAGTTAGTTAATGTAAGTTGTTCTAACTTCTAAGCCTAAGCCTAATTGATAACAATAATAATATCTGCCGCTAGAGCTGTAGAGAGAATAAAAACAAACAAGATCTAACAAGTAGAAGATGTGTTTCATTTTTCTGGATCGAAAAACAAAACGAGCTGGCTTAATTGATTGATTGATTGCATAAAGATAAGACTTACCTCACCTTAATAATAAGTAATAAGCACCAAATAGAGAGACCTGCAACTGCAATCGAATCCCGATTTTGATTTCATTGGTTAGATCAGATGAATCAAATTCAAGTTTGAACTTGAATGAACAATCAAAACAATATCAACCCCTATTCCTGCACTATTTTTGTTTTTGTTATTTTCAGGGGGAGTTGATATTGGCACTCCCTAAATTGCTATTGGCGCTACTATAACGTTAAAATTACTCGATTACCCTTCCTCACACTCCCTCCCCTTCCCCTCTCTTCGTTTAGAACCCTTCCTCACCCCAAACAACTCAACCGCCGCACCACTCCAGATCTGATCATCACTGCACCATCTGAGCACTATCAAGGCCACGGGCACCCCACCCATTTCCAAATTTGTCATGCACATCCCACCCACATAGAGGGTGCATACAAGGGAGGGGGAGGAGTTGCGGACAAGGGCAGCGGCAGAGCCAGAGATGAGGTACACAAGGCGTGGAGGGAGGGGGGAGGAAGGATTGTTGAAAAGTATACAACAAAATTTTATTTTCATTATTTCTATTTTAAATAATAAAATCATATTTTCATTATTTTTATTTTTTTACGGGTGTACAACGAAAATACAATTTCATTGAATAAATCTACAATGAAATTACATTTCATTTTTGATTGTTTTTTCAGCTCCCATATATGAAACGGAGACATGATTTTTTTGTATTTCGATCTAGGGGCAGTTTTAGGATAAACCAAAAAGGCACCACACCAATAGTGTCATTAGTAAGTTCCAATAGAAAATCCTTTTCAAGCTTGGACATTTGGAGCCCAACTAATAGGCCCAACATGGGTGGGGTCTTCTCAGGGTGTTGCTAGGTGCACCCAGCACTATTGATGGTGCATCCTGTACATTTTGAAAATGCCAATAATGCCCCTCTCTGTTTTTTCTTTAAATTGACACCGGTTGCTGTGTTTCTTTTGTGTTTGAAAGCTTGGTTTTTGTTATTATGGTCCGGTTTCTTTTGTTGGTGGTCGTTTTGCAAGTGTTGGGAGAGGTAGTGGTTCGGTGGAGGTGAAAGTTTACTATTGGTGGTTTTATTTCGGCGGAGGTACACATTTTTTTTTTTCTGGGTAACTGGTATTTTAATAGATCTAGTATTATTAACATACAAATAAACTAAATCCGTAAATTGTATGCATATGAAGTACATTCGTAAGTAAGAATTACAACATGCGGATGAAGTATATCCGTAAGTTTCAATTTATACCTACGGATGTATTTCATTCGTAAGCTTTATACATATGTACATCATCCGTATAAAGGATACGGATGTACTACATCCGTATGCTTTATACGGATGTACTTCATCCGTAAATTTTGTTTTTTAATTTTTTTTAGATTATTTTTAAATTTGTAAATAATTTAGATTTAATAAAATTATTAATAATATGTTGTATTTTTTATAACATATTTTAGAAATTGTAAATTATTTATTTATTACAAATTATATATAGTGTAAGTAAAAGATTAAATTATTTAGGTATAATAATTGTATTTATTTGAATTAGTAAAATGTTAATTTAGTTGTTAGTTATAATTTTGTATATTTTTTTTTAGTCCTTATAGTGAAATTTTTTTGTTAATTAGGAATTATTAAGTTATTACATGTTAAATATAATATAAGTAAAAAAATGATATTATGAAGGTGCAAAATTTGTATTTGTTTGAAGTATTTTTATGTTAAATTAGATGTTTCTTAAAAAAGTTTATTATTGTGTTTTTGTAATTCCTATCGTGTAATTTTTTGTAGAAATTATAAATTATTTAGTTATTATAAATTAAATATAGTATAAGTAAAAAGTGAAATTATTTAGGTGCAAAATATTTATTTAGTTTAAGTAAATTATTTAGTTCTAAATTTTGAATGTAGTTGTATTAGTTGGTAATATGCATGTAGTTAATATATTTTTAAGCCTAACCATAGATTGACATTTTATTAAACCAAAATTCAACATGTACTAGTACATATAAAAGTATTTCCAGTGTGGTTAGTTTGCTTGACTGAACATATGCGATCCCGCTTGTAATCTCAATAAGATTCATACATATCTTACATGCCAGTATATTAAAATAAGGTTCTGATCTAGTTTAAGTTCCCCTGAATCATATTCTCCATATAAGGAGAGCAAAGATCATGCACCTAATGAATTGCATTGAGTGGATGAATATAAAGACAACGTCTGCAGCTGATCCTCCTGATATAACTCCATATCCATGTTATATTTTCCTTACTCTTCAAAATTATTATACCTTTTACCTTATGACTCTGAATTTCCTTTGCACAAGCTCTTGTTTGCGAATCATTTAAATATCAATAGAAGATTGGTGACCGTGGAAGTATTTAAGCCATATTTGATGCATCTTCTGAAATATCTACTTATGCAAGAAAATATGTGTAAAGAATCTTCTCTTTCCCGTGCCCAAAAAATGGCATGACTCTATCTCTATACACAAATAGAAAAGGTAACCGATGGAACTACCACAAAAATATAACCTCGCTCATCCAGGTGCCAAGTTTTGTTAGTGGTTTTGATATAGAAAAGAAGGTCCTTCGTAGAAGCTTAGACTGTAAGTAATCCAGTTTTTCCACAATTAATAATAGACCCTTCTGCTTCTCAGTTGCGTAACCACGCCTACAATAAAAAAAGATTGATAACCAGAGATATAAAATTCAATATGCAAGGGCGAACATGCAGAAATAATGTGTATGGGAATTACCTAAATATTATGGCATTAGACTCATACGCTCTCTTCCAATCAACATACGTTGGCAAGGTAAGGAGATAGTCTGTGTTCAATGCAGACGTTAACATCAGGTCCCTAGCTGATAGTTCTTCAAATTGTGCATTTGAAAGAAGCTGCATGAAAGCTCGTTGGAAACGGGTAGCAATGGTAACTCTGCCAGCAAATTTGGAATAACGAGTCAAGGAAAGCACCGTTTTAAACCAAGAAAATGGTAATGGTGTGTGTGTGTGTTGGGAGTGGGACAAACCAGGAAGTGGTAGGTATGTCGAGAGATCGTAAAAGAGCGGTGAGGTCCAAAGCAGGCTGATAGTCATAGAGGTTTCCTTCCTCCTTGCCATTGGAATTGGACACTAGTTGTTGGAGTGAACTGGCATCAATATCATCTTGTATATAGAGGATGATGGCGTCTAGGAAACAGGGATGTGTTTCTGTCTGGCACTCGTATTTTAGAAATTCCTTCATCATCACATCTGACACTGGGATAGTTGTTGATACTGGTGGTATTGTGAGGATGTCTCCACCACGGAGAACAAGGAACCCTCTGACTCTGACTCAGACCCACACAGATACTGCCATGTGACTGTGGAATTGGAACAAGAGCCTTGCTCGCCAAAGTGTGTATGTGCCAACAATATGACATCTGGAATGGATTCAATTCTCTTCTCTTCTGATCAACAACATCGCTCACCTCTCCTCTCTACATTCTTTCTTTTTGTTGATAAGTGGCTATCCTCTGTTGTATGGTTCTCAAAATTACCCCCAACACAAACATCACACTCGTTAAAATCATTTTCCTTATTATTATAAAATTCAAATCATTCTGCATTTCTTAACCATTTACACGAAATAAGAAATTTATTTTAAATAAATTAAAATTCTTAAAATGATAGATAATTTAAAATAGAACAAATATTATTTGTCAAAACTCGTATTATATATATATATATATATATATATATATATATATATATATATATATATAATTAATACACTTGAGAATTTAAACTATAAATTAACGTCTGCAAAAAAAAATTTAGTACATTTTTTAAATTGAAATATGTTAAAATTTGGTTCGGAACTAAGTTCAGATAAATATAAACGTATATGACAATTTGTGTGTGTTAAAATTTATCATAAGTTGTAGAATTTTTTTAAAATGTAATTTGTAACAGTTTTTCTATAACTTTTGACGTTTTTTTTATAATTTATGATATTTTTTTATCCCAAAATATTCAGCCCTCACAAATTACAAAAAAAAAACATTACATATTATGGAATGAAAAACATATTATAAATTTTGCACAGATTACATTTTTATGATAAAGAAAAACATATTTTAACCTAAAAATTATATATAAAATATAACACATAGGGATGGATTTTTTTTCTAAAAGCAAGTATAAATTTTTGAGTCACTTCATGCAGACTAACAACTTATCTAAAATTACATTAATATCTAAATTATTATTGTGAAATTATATTTTTTAATATTATATATTTTTATCATAATATTTTTAGCTTAAATGACTTTGTTCATGTAAAGTTTATGGTTGTTACTTTTCTGACTTAAATAATTATTTTTTTTTACGAATGTCAAATGTTTGGGAAAAAATGTAACAAATGGAGATGAATATTTTTCATTAAAGTATGAAGAAAAATTTAAACTTTACTTACCATATTATATATATATAATATAAAACATGGGAATGAATTTTTTTGGATAAATTATATTTTTAGTCCTTAAATTTTTAGTAATTTTTGTTTTTAATCCTTGAATTTTAATTTGATGAGTCTTGATCTCTAAATTATTTTTCCATTTGGCTTTAGTATGTGTCGTTAAGTTTTACCATTAGTGATGATATGATAATTATATTTTGTGGTGACTTTTGTTTTAGAGGTTAAAAACTGCTAGAAAAATTATTTGATTGAGTCATCTAAAATATTTTAACCATTTTCTAAAAACTTTTTAGCTACTAGAAATTGCTTCTCTAAAAAACTAAGAGCTGCCACAACAATTACTTGAGAAACAACTCCTTCATTGAAGCAGAGTAGCTTTTGCACCTTCCACTGCAAGCGTTGTACGGATTACTAGAATGAAGCACAAGTTGCTTCAACAAGCAAGGGTCTTCGAGATTTTTCTAATAAAACAAGAAAAAATGAAGATAAATTCAAATTAGTAGTCATTATGCTTCATTTAAAATTTTTATGACCGTTTAGTAACGATAAAATTTAGGATAGTTTATATATTTTTTTATTTTACCATTATATATAAATAGGGGTGCTTTAAAAAAAATACACAACTAAACCTCTCAAATTTTTCTCACTTTTATCCTAAAAAGATTTCTCAACTTCTTTGATTTGTTTTCATTCAATGAATCCAAACCAAAATTCTTTCCATATGAATATGTGGTTTAATTTGATGTCAAATTATCAACAATCGACAAATTTAAATTTTCAAAATTCTCCAAATTTACTCAACCTATAAAATAATCCTAATATAGCTAATTTTGAATATCATACACCCTTATTTCATCCATATAAATTTTAATGTATCAACCAATTATTCATTTCATGAATCAAGGATTTTCAATGGATACAAGACAAATGTAATGAAAAAGAGCATGACACACCATTTGAGTTTGCGTCATTTGAGTTTGCGTTAGAGTCTCAAATAAAATATGTAACTTTTATTATTTTAATTAGTGTCTTCAATGTTGTGTTATTTGTGCAAGGTTAGTTATTTTTATCATTTTAAATAAATATAATTTATTTATGTTTTTTTATTGTGCCAAAAAATATTTTAAATAATAATAGACTAAAAAAAATTAATTAAAAAATAAATAAGATAATTATAAATTAATAAATAAGTTAATAATAAGATATAACGACATAAGCTTTTTGGTGGGACTTTGAAAGCACCATAAAAGAGTTGTTCCATGGTAGAGATATGGTTAGAGGTACTTGTATTGGATAAAGTAAAAATAAATTATGTGCACAAGCATGTCCCATTGGAAACAACTTTCCAGAGTTGTTCCATTGTGGATGCTCTAAAAAACTAAAAAACTTGTACAATGAATCTCTAACACTTTGGAATACCATGACCACATTCCTTAAGTTCACCAAGTAATTTAGTTAACCCTAAAATCACCAAAGTATAGTTCCCCATCCCCATCCCACATTATCAAAAAATTACATCATCACAAAAAATACCACACCTTTTTCAAATTCATCCACAAAAATTGTTCTTTATTCTTCAGGAAAGTTAAAGTTTATTAGTGGTCAAATTAATCACTTGAGGGATAGTAAAATCGGGAACAAGCAATGACCAAATTCACGAATCTATTTTGCTTGAACCCCTTTGTAAGGCTTTTGCCGGAGATATTGGTGGTGTAGAAGGAGATAAGAGAGACCATGGCACTCATGAAGAGTTGCGAGAAGTAGCGACAGTCACGGATGAAGTCAAAGCTGAAGAAACTCAAGATTAGCATCATGAGGTTTAGGCTAACGTCATCGACGATGGAGAATAAGGCATCAACGAAGGGACTCGAAGGGAGGGTGAGGGTGAGATGCAGAGGCAACATTGTTTCGAGATTTTAGGTTGAATGCTCATTTGAATTGTCATTAGCAAATCCTCGTCTTTTCTCCGATACCCCATTCCCAACAATTCCATAATTTTGGTCCCTATGTTTTAAAATTCAGACATTTAGTCCTTCCATTTTCTAACATTCTTAATTTTGTTCCTTCCATCCAATTGAGATGGTTGACTATTAAATTCATTCACATTGTTCATTTTTGTATTTTTTTAATTACTAAGTTAATAAAATAATTTAAATATAAGGAAAGGTCAAAATTACCCTCTTCTTCCTCGTCAACTTCTTCTTCCTCTCTTGATTCTTCTCTATCTTCCTGAACCTTAGAACTTGCAATAATCAAAATCTAAAATCTGAGTCAAGAAATCAAAAACCAACAAACATTGAATAAAATTACCAAATACTTAAGTTTATTCATTCAAAATTCATGCCCAATGAGTAAAAACATTACTCATATGAATACAAATTCAAGTCCATCAATGCCACCAAATTCATGCCCTTTCTTCAACCTCAAAAATTAGTTCTTCCAAAAGCAATGAAAAAAATTTGAAACAGGAACAAAATGGCAATGCCGACAACCTCTTTTTTCCAATTTTTTTTTGTTTTTGACAAAATCTGATAGGTACTCGCAGTTGAAAAATGGAGATGAAAAATGACATCCCCTTTCTCTTTTTGTACTCACAATTGACCTCAAAAATCAAATCTTTGAATTTTCATCTTCGATGGTGAAAACCTACATCTCCTTGTCGACATTGTGACGTCTCTGGTAGAGAGTCCAAATAGATCTTTAAGGGTGGGGAGAAGTTGTCGATGTGTGTGAAGTCCTTCCACGAGATCTTGATGAAGTTCGATTCAGAGGAACAGTTCGCATTGACAACAGCGAGGGAAAGGGAAAAGTCGCAAGTGGGAGCGAGTTGGGTGGGTTTAGATCTGGCTACTATGGGTTTGGGTTTTGGTGGAGTTGTAGTGTTGGGAGAGGATTATGAGGGGAAATAGAAAGGTGACGACGAAGCAGCTATCAACAGTGACAATGATTTAAGGATTCATCATAGTGAAATATGCTAGGCTCAAAAGCTTAGTAAATTGGAACAACATGCCTCCTATTCAAATCATGATAATAAGAGAGCTTACATCACACAAAACAATAAAAATGTCACAAAAATAATGGCCTAACATGACTGATAATAAATTGAACCAAAATGTCAATAAATTACAATTGAACAAAAATATCAGTAAGTTATCATTAGAAAATGTTAGTTTTTTTTTTTTTACCAAAACGCCAGTATGTTTTCATTGGACCGAAATGTCAATAAGTTATCATTGAACCAAAATATCAGTAATTTTCCTTTTGACCAAAATGTCAATAATTTTTTTGGACCAAAATGTCACTACATTTCCATTGAACTATTTTTTCAAACCCTAAATTTTGTTTCATTTTATGATAAAATATAATTTAATCTTCATTTTCTCCCTTTTTATCATTGTAAGCACAACATTAAAATTAACACTTAAAAAAATAAGAAACAAACATAATAATAAATATAATATTGATTAATAAGAATAATTACTTTAACAAACATTATAACTCAAATGCAACCACAACGACACCAATAACATATTTTAAAATTTTGATTAATTATTTTATTGATACTTACAAGTTATTTATGTTAGATATTACATATTTGTAGAATGAGATTAATTGTTCTCAATTTGTTCTCAATATGTTCCACAAGTTAAACAACCTCCATCTAATTTTGAGAGTACTTTACCTCCTAATGATGTAAGTGCTCCAGCTCCAACTCCAACTACCACTCAAAGTGCTCAAACTCCTAGTGTTGTGAGTGACTTTTACACATATTTGATTAGTTATTGTTAAATTATGTTATGCATAACTAGTCATTATTTATAATTGTTGTAGAAAATAATTTTCATACCTTTACCAGTTGTGTTTAGACCACCACCTTCAGTTAGGCCTTCAGCACCAATTCAAATTATATTCAATTACATTCCCAAATGTACATTCTCATAAGATGAATCAACCGAATTACATGAGCTTCATAGCCACACCAGGGCTGTCTCATCGCCAAGATTCAAAAAAGTGAAATATGAGATATACTTGTATTTCGTTTATAATAGATCGTGACTAATTATTATAATTTGGATAAATTTGTAATGATTTATACATTGTTACAATGTTTATTTTTGTACATTGGTAGAATGTTTATTTTGGAAAAATTATATTGTGAGAGCATTAGGTATTGACAAAATTAAGCTGAGTCTCATTTTTTGTAAGGATTAACTAGATGACTGTTCATTTTTGTTTGAGTCTAGTATTTTGGATAAAATACTATCACATTAGAATTTTCATATCAAGAGATAGATTATACTTATTAATCAATATTATACTTATTATTATGTTTGTTTTAACTTATGCTTGATTCCCTATATTTTTAAGTGTTTATTATAATGTTATATTTATAACGATAAAAAAAATTAAGATTAAAATATATTTTATCCTTAGATGAAACAAAATTTGGGGTCTAATAAATTAGTCCAATGAAAACGTATTGATATTTTTGTCCAAAATAAAATTAATGACATTTTGATTGAATTTTTTTTTCATACATGCAACAATTTTTTATTTACCAAAATGTACAACTCCTCCCATTATTTATACCAACATACATAAACACGATTCAGAGTGTAAATTCGGGTTGAGGGAACTCAAATTTACATTGTGATTTTTCACTTTTTTTCAAAAGCCAATTGAGAATTCGAGTCCCTCAACCCGAATTCTCAACGTGTTTTTTTAATTAAATTTTTTAAAAATATAAATAGAGGAAATTAAAGAAAATTAGTTAAAAATAGTAAGTTGAAGAATGTTTTTGAATTTGTACATAGTATGAAATGAAATACATTGATATAAAAAAATTAATTTGCTTAACTGAAACTTTCGGGATGGTGGGGACACCTACTTTTTGAATGACCGACTAGCCTGCAGATTAAATAATGTTTTGGTTGACCTCTTTCTCTCTCATCCATATTAATTTGTATTCTTGTTGACTTTGATCGATCTTTTTTGTTTTTCCTCATGGTTGGATTAACACATAATTATGGTCCTTCATATGGTGGCTAATAATCATAATGATGCATGCTAACAGGACTTTGTGGACTGACCAATAATTCACAACATGTTCAACTACCTTAAGCTTACAATTTATTTAAGTACCTATATCGCAACTAAAAAATTATATCATAATATTCTCTAATTTTATTAATTTCTTTTATTTATATTTTTTTTAAAATATTTTATTTTTTTAAATAAAAAAAACCACGCTCTCAACTGGGTTTGGAAAAAAAATTGTGAAATCACAGTGTAAATTTGGGTCTCCTAACCCGAATTTACACTGTGAATAATGTTTATGTATGTTTGTGTAAATATTGGAGGGAGATGTATGTTTTGGTAAATTTTTTGCTTTTATTGTATGTTATGGAAAAAAAAATTCATTTTGGTCTAATGAAAAATTATTGACATTTTGGTTCCATACTAACTTAGTGACATCTTGTTCCAATGAAAACATATTAACATTTTGGTTCAAAAATAATTAGTGACATTTTGGTGTAATGAAAAATTACCAACATTTTGGTCCAATGATAATTTAGTGACATTTTGGTGCAATCTATTCAGTGGCCATGTTGACAAATATTTTTATGACATTTTTGCCTATTTGTGTCACGTAAGCTCCTTCATTAACTATAATAGACATAATAGACAGAAGTTAACGAATAGATAAATTTATTTATATTTTTCATTTTTGGAAATTAAAATTTAAATTTTCATCTTTCAGAACAAATTTGTTAACATTTTACAAGAAACAAAAATAACTATTTATCCAAATAAAAAAATTACATAAATGGTTAAAATTAGTAAATTTACCAGTCAACCATTTCAGTTGGATGGAAGGATCAAAATCAAAATTTTTAAAAATTGGAGGGACTAAATGTCATAATTTTAAAACATAAGATTATAATTATGAAATTACAAGATCAAAATTACATTTTATCCAATAAATAATGTAATTTATTTGTTATGTATAAAATTATGTCAATATTATTTTTAAGGAGGAACTAATTTTTTTTAAATATAAAAACTAAATTGGATTATATAAAATTATGAGTACTATAAATAAGATTTCATGAAGATATAAGGTTAAAAACATTTTTAAGAAAAGAGACGAAAAAGGAAAACAAAATTCATCGTAAAAGTATGAAGCGCGCGAAATCGAACAGAAAAAAATAAGAATAAAAAACTGATGCTCTTACCCTAATTTTTTTTTCAGTCCTCAGGACGTCACCTTCTGAAATTAGGATCGTAAAGATAATCATTAGTTCATCATCGTAGTATTTATGTGATTCGAAATTTGTAGGATAAACCCTACCGTGTCATTGTCAATGGCGAACAAACTTGCTACTAGGCGGGAGCTACTGGATCGGTGGAGAGACATCGAGGGAGAAGAGGAGAACGACGACGACGATAATGCTGATCCTTCCAAACTTTGTAGCCTCCACCTCAACAAAGAACAATGGTTATCGCTATTTCTCCCTTTTTTGTTTTCAGCCCCAGAACTAATTCAAACTAGAGTCTACTTATCATTATTTGTTTTAATAATCATGGAATTGCAATGTTGATATTAGCTTTCCCTTGAACTTCGATTTTATTTTTAATGGGAATTATTTTGACTTGTTGCTGATAGCAGGATAAATTAGAGTGATTATACTTAAATCAGATGTTTCCTCTGTTTGTTGACAAAATAAAAAGATGTTTACTCTGTTTGGTGCATATGAATTATACATATTCCTCATCTCAAGCACTTGTTAAAATACGGTGAACTTAAAGAATAAGCAAATAAATTATTGATTATGAAACATAATCGTCTGTCATACTGGTGTGAGTACCTCTAGAATAAGTGATTATTGGGATTTGCGTTATTCTTTTTTTCTGCATGAAAAAGTTGTCATTGAAGCAGTGTTGTCTTGCTGGTTTCATATCCAATGAGCCTTGGTGTAGTTTCCATAACAACTTTAGTTACTGTCAGGTTTGCAGATGCATACAATTTTCTAATTTGTTTGCCTGGTGGAAGTCATATTTGGTGTGGCTTTTGGGATATAATGGGGCCCCTTTTGGAGACTTTTTACAATTACTTCAAAGATGATCGTCAAGATTCACCTCTGAGGCTGTTATGGAAGAGAATCTCTGATGAAATGCGACAGTGCCTGCAATGCATTTCTCAGCATCATCAAGCCCAAGACATGTATAACACAGAGTATGAGTCTAGCTCTATTGGTCCTCTTCTTGATGTCTTGCAGAAGCTTGATTGTGAGAGGGTGACATTTCATCTGAGAGATATCAACACAAAAATAGTAGGGGAAAAGTACAATCCCTCTTGTGATAATGGTGAAGTTGTCAATGTTTTGTATGAGGTGTGTTTTCTGGCTCTGTATGGTTGATATAATATTTTACAGGATTGCATCTTATGATTTCTCTTTATAAATAGAAATTTTTATTACTTCTGAATAAGTACATGAAATATGTTGATTGTATTGTTACATCCAAATATGTTTTCTGTTTTCCATAGTATATTATTACATATAATCTCTTGCATTGAAATTTTCTGTACAGGCTTGATTGAAAATATCATGGAAAACTGCAAATTGAATATTGTTAGACTGGAAAAAATGATGAATTTTATATGATGCTAAAATAGTTATTCTCTTCATGTTATTTTAAGTTCTAGTAGTTATAACTTTATTTCATTTTACTTTGTGTCTGGATTTTCTAATTTGAAGTTTAGAGTTTATCAACTCATTTTCCCCCTTCCATCATTTGACACAGGTATTGATGTTCCCAATCCTCTTAGATTATCAGCCTCTATTCACTGAGTTTGAGTTGTTTGTTGAAGCTATTGACAATAAGCATGAACTGGCTTTGTCTGGGCATCAACAATTTCCGGTATTTTTTTTATTTCTTTTACTTGCTGTGTATTTCTGCTAGCAGATTCACTGTTTTATATTGCTTAAACAGTGAATTCATTTTCTTCCAGGGAGTTTATGCATTACTTTTTTGCAAGAGAAGTGTTCGTTCTGTTGGATATCGCTTAGCAGGATCAATGGGAAAACTGAGGTATTTTTCTTTGTCTTCACTGATTGTGATTTCATATTTAAATCAATGGTACCCCATTGAACTTGGGTTTTCTAAAAGCAACTTCTCTGCATCTATAAATCCCTCAAAAAGTATTCATAAATATCTATATCTTGTCTCAAAACAAGGCTATTCTTTTATAGAGAAAGATATGGAAGACACATGAAACCTGAATTTTCAAATGCCGATAGCATATGGTCATTACCTTATTACCATTGATGGAATCATGGAAATGAACCTCATTGCTTATCTTGTCATCATCACTGTGTTCACATTTAGTTTTCTGCTATGAGATATTTAGAAGCCTTGCGGCCTTTTTTATATGATCTATGTTTGTCTATGTGTAGGAGAGCAACAGACTTGGAACCTTTGCAGCCATTGCTTAAGAAATTTATTAGCTGTTTAGAGGCAGATGCTTTGCCAGTGACTTTGGAGACCTCAACATCAAGAACTCAACTGGATCGTGTGTCTTTATGGATTGGTATCAAATCACTGTAAGAAGTGTGTTTTGAAATTTATAGTATCAATATTTAGCCTAGTCTGTTCTTTATATTTCACGGAACTTCTTTTATGCATGTCTTGTGAAGGCTTGGCTTCTTGGATCCTTCAACTTTTGAAGAAGGGATATTGGAACGCTATCCCTTTTTTGTTGATATTGTACTCAATCATATTAGTGGTGATTCACTTGAATTTTCACATGCTGTGACCTGCTTGAGACTACTATTTGAAATGCTTGGTATGTATTTTTCCTTTCCAATTCCATGTTTTTCTTAATTCATTTATATTTCTATTAGAAATATGAAAAATATCTTATGATATCATCTTAGAATATTTTAGAGTATCCTAGATGATCTCTTGGGATTCTTCTTTTATATTTTATCATTTGTTTATCTTTATAATTATAGGGATATCTTATTAGAATCCGATTATTAGAATCTGATTTATAGGCATATCATATCATGTATGTAGGAATAAAATCTCCTATAATTATTTGTATTTATTGCAATCAACTTATATAAATGGACTCTGTTATGTAATTAAGACTTTAAGCATCCTTTTCATCTATTTTTCTCTCTTTCAACATTGTATCAGAGTGGTACCATCCTCCATGACTTGTTCCATCACTATTTTGCTGTCCTGTTCCCAGAAACAAAAACTCAGGTGGTCTATCTAGTCTCCTTTGTTTGGTTTTGTCGTCAAATCATGTTCTCCATTGGGTTTGCTCTTCCGTCTGTTACTTTTTTCGCACTGATAATCATTCCAGTGGTGTCTCTTTTCCCACATATGAATCCTTTTAGTGTTGACCTTTTCCCCACCGATGATCATTCTAGCGGTGACTCTTTTCCCACATATGAATCATAATGGTGACTTTTTTATTCCATCGACGTTCATTTCGGCGGTAATACTTTTCCCTCCGACGATATTATTGGTTTAAAGCTTCCAAATGTGGTTTTGAGAAGGACTGACTTTCCTTTGCTTGCCATGAAATCTCTCTTAGGCTGAAGATCAGTCTAGCTATCTAGCTAAGCTATTTTTCTAGCAATTCGCTCTGGCTTCTCCAACATCCCTGAGTTGCTTTTCCAACTATTTTTTTGGTGGAGCTCAATTTTTATGTTTTCTATTTATTTTTCATTTGTGGGGAAATAAATAATTTTCTTGTAACAAGCTAAAAGCTTAGGCCCCGTTTGGGGTGGTTTTTAGATTTGAAATTTTTGACAACTAAATCCAGTTTCTGTTGAGTTTTTAATCTTAATTTTTTTTATTAATCTTTAGAAAGTTGTTGCAAATTATACTATTAACATGAAGTTAATATGGTCTTCATCAACACTCAAACCTCACCTTAAGCTACCTTATTGAGCCCCCCCAACCACCGTTGAGATCTTTTGGCCTGTCTTGCAGCAATCACCGCAGGCTTCCACTCTGAAACCATTTTTGGCAGTTTCGTTCTTTCCTACGGCCTGATTCATTTCTCTTTTTAAAAGTTTTCAGTTTTTTAAAATCAAAAGAAAACTCTTCTGCATTCCATTTCTCCGAAACAATCCTCCATGGACTGGAATGGCGGCACCGCTCATGCCACAAAGCCGCTGTGAGAAAACCTCAAACTTGCTCCCATCAGAAACCTCGGTGAAGGCCAGACCAACAAGCTGGTCCTCAAAGGCCCAATCTGCCTTCTTGCACCCTTGACACACTGGTCCATCAACAGCATTCTTGAACAGCGCCTCAAACGGGGTTGGCGGCATTGACCTCAATTGAGGCGACAGCGGTGGATGGTGGTGTCGTGGTCAGAGACGGCAAGGTGCACGAGGTGGCTTCAGGTGGCATTGATGATGGCGGCGATGAGCAGTGAACGCGCACAAAGCTTCAAAGAGGAACCTAGGCACGACCATTGGCAAATGATGGGATTAGACCTCTGTTTGGGTAACTTAACTGAGGGTAATTTTGGGTTTTAATAAAAAAAGCTTAAAATTTAATGTAAGTCAATTTTAAAAATAAACCATAACTTAACACCATTGCATGGGGGTGTGTGAAAGAAATGGTTTTAAACAGAGGGGCGCCAAAGAAATGGTTTTAAACAGAGGGGGCGCATGTGTAATTAGTGAAAATCTCAGGGGGTGTTGCTGTAATTTTCTCTTTAATTTAATTAGGATCTTTGTAATTATAGGGATATCTGATTAGAATCAGATTTATTAGATTCTGATTTTTAAGCATCTCATATCAGGTATATAATTATTTGTTTTTTTTGGGAAGGCATAAAATATAATATATTATTGAAATAATCAAAACAGTACAAGTGGTACTGAATGAAAAGGAAATACAAAGCACCTCTGGTGCTGCCTCCCAAAATAAAACCCAAACTAACCCATCAAGAAAGACATCTCCACATAGGTTAACCAAAGGAATCCGATATGTTAGAGGACCAATGGTTGAAACTAGTGTTGAAGCCTTTCTCTCTAGCTTTTAGCCAAGACCAAGCTAAAAACATAGCCTCTTCCATGACTTTAGAGGAGTCAAAATGTTTTCCTTGAAAGATCATGGTATTCCTATGGTGCCATATAGTACTAGTTAGAGCCACCCACCACCCACACCATCTGCTATGGTTTATATTAGCTCCAAATGCTCCATGGTATATAATTATTTGTATTTGTATTTATTGCAATCAGCTTATATAAAATCGACACCCTTTGTGTAGTCAAGACACACAGTTTTATCATCTCTTTCATCTATTTTTCATTCTTTCAACAATTTCTTTTGCTGACATTTTTGTTTTGTTGGTTTGGCTTGGTTTGAGGTTGTAAGCTTTGGTTAAGGTTTACATTGTCTCCAAGTGTAATGCGCAACACTCTAATTGGCCAATGCTTCCATACTTGCAATGAGAAAATCCATAGAGATATTTTTGGTCTATTCCAACCTTTACTACAGGCATGTATGCATAATGATTTGGTTTGTTTCTTTGTTGTGTGTGTTTATTGTAGGAAGGTTGTTCTTGTATTGACATTATTTAGATATTTGATCCCGTGTTACAGTCTCTTGAAGCCTTGCAAGACGGGGAGCTTGAAAAGCAGCGTAGGTATTTTCTCTATTTTTTGCTTCATCAAGTGCCCGTGAGCAGTAACTTCAGCGTTCTAACAAGAAAATTGGCATCTCAGGTTATTACATTAAGATTTTGCATGATGGCTGTATATAATGTGTAGCCTGATATTGCAAGTTGTTTTGGCTTATCTCAACTTCTATAATGCTATATATAAGATTGTCTTTTCAGATAGCGCTTCTTGTTGTACACCGAGGTTACAAGATGAACCCGCCTTGTCCTCCCTTCGAGTGTGCACATATGTGGTATGTAGTCAGCCCCCCTTCCTTTTGTGCGTTCAAAATTAAAATTATCAACTGTGTTATCGTAATTTGCTGTAAAAGGAAGTTTACCTAGCTTCAATTTAGCAATATAGAAATTTGGAACTAAAATTGACTGTAATGGAGAGAACTTCAGGGGAAAAGTAAATGGACATTTCTAATTAATAGAGATTTTTGATGAGGTGAGGCACAATAGTGGGCCTTCTTCAATTCTGCATTTCCATTGCCAAAACAGTAAGGTCAACTGGGGTGCTTACCTAGAAATTATGTGGATGTTAATGTATGTATGAAACTGTCTGAAAACTAAATACTAAACTGCTGCTGCCTATGTAATACATATGAGCTTCACTGCAAAGCAATGTATTTATGATATACTCGGATTAATCTTTTATTCATTAGTGTAGTTACCTGAACAGTTCTCAACATCTGTATTGGACAGGGGACCTGCTCTTGTGTCATCTCTGAAGGACTCCTCGCTTCACAATTCTTTGAGGCAACCTGCATTTGACCTTATACAGACTATTATAGTATCAGATGCTACTGCTTTAATATATTCAGTGCTGAATTGCTGTGCAACTCGAAGCACTGATAGTAGCATTGCAGATGAGGTCATTGAGTTGGATGATGAAAATGATAATTGGCTGCCAACTATTCCAGATGGTGAAGAGCAGGATAGTAGTAGTTCTTGGAGTCAATTCAGACTTCAAAGTGGAATAACTTCTCAAGAGTGCCAGGAGTGGATGTGCATTCCAATGTTATGGGTTGATGTTTTACTTGATATTAATCCCTCAATCCTTCCGATTTCATTTTCCAAAGCTGTTTTCTGGGCACGATCTCGTTTTCCGATGGTAGAATTTGAGAAAGGTGCAGAAATGGTGCTTCCAATCAGATCTTTCCTTTCATCTTATGCAGCAGAAATTTCCTCTTCATTTGGGTGGAAGGTTCCAACTGGATCTGATGACGGTGGAGATGGAAGCAAATCAAAAAACTCAGTTGAAGTGTTGACTATGCCTTTTCCTTTATTAAGAACATTTATTAGGTGCCTAACACCAGCTTTACTTTATATTTATGTTATGTTAAATCAAAGTTTGAGCATCTTGTGGTTTTAAGTTAAAAGCCGATTTTAGTTTCTTGACTAATTATCTGGAGTTGCACATCAGGTTAACTACACATTTTTTAGTTCAGATAAGACAAGGAGAGCTTCGAAGTCAGTGGACTTGGGAACCACTGATGAGTGAGAGCTTGATCCTTTCACTTTTGGATCCAAATGATGTAATATGCAAAATTTATCTAGAACTTGTAGATGATGTTTATTACCCTTGTTGGAATGTGATGAATTTTGTTTTCATTTTTTTCCTTATTTGTTTTTCCCATGCAGGATGTTAGACAATTTGGAAAATCGATGTTGGAACAAGTTTCAGATACTTGGGGTCTTTCAAGTGGATTGAAGTTTCTTTGTTCTCACAATCCCTCATTGTATGCAATTATTTTGGGCCTCAAACATGCTATGAAACTGGTAATATTTTTAGCAAATGTTTTCTTGATAATAATGTGGTTGGTGTCCACCCTTTCTTTGTGTGTGTGGGGTTGCGTGTGTTTTTGTGTAAAAGGAAATTTCATTAGAGAACTATGATTTAGGGGAATGATAAGGATCCTCTGAAACAGAAGCCAAATGGCTCAAAAAAGAAACAATGCCATCTATTCTCTTTGCATACCAAATCCTAAACTCCCTTAAGATAACCATGAATGGTCCCCTAGAGAGAAACTGTAACTCTTGTTGACTGTAGTGTTTGTTGGGGCCAAATATATGCCCTTGAAGGGTGTTCTCCTCCTATGAAGTTGAGACTCCTACACATACATGAACAATGTGGCCAACACCCAAATATATGACACTAAGACACTGTATATGTGTATGTGATAAGGAAATTTCATTAGAGAACTATGATTTAGGGGAATGATAAGGATCCTCTGAAACAGAAGCCAAATGGCTCAAAAAAGAAACAATGCCATCTATTCTCTTTGCATACCAAATCCTAAACTCCCTTAAGATAACCATGAATGGTCCCCTAGAGAGAAACTGTAACTCTTGTTGACTGTAGTGTTTGTTGGGGCCAAATATATGCCCTTGAAGGGTGTTCTCCTCCTATGAAGTTGAGACTCCTACACATACATGAACAATGTGGCCAACACCCAAATATATGACACTAAGACACTGTATATGTGTATGTGAAAGAGAGAGAAACTCAAATAAAATTAAATGAGTAACATAACACAATATCTAAATTGATAATCAAGATTTGTATATATTTTGTACATTTACCTTCTTGCAATGATGATGACCCTCACAAAAAATATTAACAGACATTATTTTATGATGTTAGCACTTTACCTCTTTATAAAAATCTCAACAAAAAGATGAATTGCGTCTTTCTAGAAAGGTATATTTGCTTCTTTTTTTTACACTGGTATATTCATCTTTTCAAAACAATTTGCTAATTTTTATGCCCTTCTATGGTTATTTGCCTCAAAAAAATAATGAAAGTTGTTATTTTTTTAGTATTTATTCATAGTTATCAATTGTCTGCGATAGCATTGTGATCATAAGGCAGTGGATTGGCACCCTACCGTTGCCTGTAATCAAATCGCATAAACTACAACATTTTGTAGCGAATCCGGTTGTTCCACTATGTTATCCCACCAAAGAAGATTGTGTCTGTCGCTGATCATGTCAATACTGAGTATGAAGCGTGGGAGGTTCAAGACTACACTCCTTGTTTGGCTCCAATCTACTCTTTCAAAATCGGTTCTGTCACGCGTTCTTGGTTCGAATCACTCTTATCAAAATAGTTGTTAGATTTTGCTAACAACACCTCCCTCTTTGCTATTAACAGTTGTACTATCTTAGTTCATAGTCCTATAAATATCTCTCTGTAACTAACTCTGTAACTAACTTTTGTGATATTCAATAATATGAGATTCTCTCTCTGTTACAACAAACTTTTCTCTCAATCTATTTTAGATGGTATCTAGAGTTTTTTTAGTGTGGTCATGGCTCTCAAATTTGGATAAGGATTTTAAGCTCCCTTTTAATCTTTGGTCATCTCACATCAGAGAAGGTTTTTTGGGCTAGGCTTCAGTGGCTCCCAGTAGGAGCTGCAGCAGATCTTTAGTTTAGTTTTTGTAGCCATTCTATGGTTCCTCTTCAAACTGGTGTAGTTTTTATTGGAACCATGAGCATGGAACTATCTCTGTATTTTTTCAGTACCTCTGGTACTTTTATAAATATAATATTTTTGCTGATAAAAAAAAAAAAAAAGATGGTATCTAGAGCCAATTTTTTGATGCGCTTCTCTCTTCGCAAGTTCTAAATCCTTTCGTCCATGGCTTCCGCATCTCCGAATTTCGTTTCTAAGTCCTTTCCTAATTCCATCGCTGAGAAGCTCGATGATTTGAACTATCTCTTTTGGCGACAACATGTTGATCTTGTAATCAAATCGCGTAAACTACAACGTTTTGTAGTGAATCTAGTTGTTCCTCTGTGTTATCTCAACGAAGAAAATCGTGTTGCTGATTATGTTAATCCTGATAATGAAGCGTGGGAGGTTCAAGACCAAACATTCATTGTTTGGCTCCAATCTACTATTTCGAAATCAGTTCTGTCATGCATTCTTGGTTTTAATCATTCTTATCAAATTTGGGAAAAAGATTCACGAGTACATTAGTCTTCAGATGAAATCTTGTGCGTGTCAATTGCAAACTCCGATGCGTGCAATTTCGCTTGAAGGCAAATTGATTGATGAATATCTGCGTAAGATCAAATTCTATGTTGATGAGCTCGCTAGTGTTGGAGTGTCAGTTCGTCACGAGGAATATGTTGATGCGCTTCTTGAAGGACTTCAGTCCAATTATGCACCGATGATCTCTGTTATTGAAAGCAAGAAGCGTATGCCGTCCATTGGTGAAATTAAAGCTTTACTCTATAGTCATGAAACTCGCCTTGTTCGTTACAACAAGGAAACTTAGGGGCTTAGTTCTTCATCCTTGAACTATTCTCAAGGTTATTCGCTCTCTAACTCATACAAATTTGGTGATTCCGGTGGTTCTCGGGGTTCATATGGTTGCGACGGTGGTAATTGTGGTGGTTTCGCTGACCGCGGTGGCGGTAGATGTGGTGCCAGTCACAACAATGGTGGCTTCGATAGAGGTCGCAGTGGTGGCAGATTTGCTAATTTTTAGTGTCAATTTTTCCGTAAGTATGGCCATATTGCAAATGTTTGTCACTTTAGGTTCGACATGAGCTTTCAACCTCATGAATCACTAAGGGTGTGTTTGGTTTGCATTTTCATTTTCTGTTTTTATTTCCTGTTTTCATTTTCCGAAAATTGTTTTCATTTTCAAAAGATTAGAATTCTGAAAACATGTTTGGTTTGACTTTTTATTTTCTGTTTTCATGAAATAAAAATACTGAAAATTTATGATATATTGACTTCTTGTCTTTTTGTATTTTTAAATTTGCTTAAAATCATATTCATTGCCACCGCAATTTCATTTTACCCGAAATGAAGTTTCTGTTCTCAACTGAAAACGATAATTTATTGTTTTCATTTTCTGGTTGTTTCCTGTTTTCATTTTCACTGAAAATGTTTTCAGAAATCCAACCAAACACATTTTCATCACCATTTTTTGTTTTCAGTGAAAATAAAAACAGAAAACAACCAAACCAAACACCCCCTAATCTTCTCTGATCCAATAACACTTCAACCTATTCCCTACTCCTATGGTTATGTCAGAACCTTCAATACTTGGATTAATCCCAATTCCAAATTTGGAACTGCTGCTCCAGCCTCAACACAGCCAAGTGCTATGCTCACCAATTCCAACTCATGGAAATGCTAACTCCATCTGGATTCCAGATTTTGGTGCTAGTTTTCATGTAACTGGTGAACCTTAGAATAATCGAACAATTTTCTCACTTTGATGGACCTGATAAAATTTTCATGGAAATACTAACTCCATCCCAACTTTCTTCTTCCCACCCCTCTCCTACACCCAGTGTTCCCCCTGGTTTTTCTCCTATTCCAGTCAACCCTCCTACAGTATCACATTTTGTCTCTCAACAATCTTCTACCTTTGAGTCCAATTCTTTGCACTCACAAACATCAGAGTTCACCACATCTAGTTTACTACCTTTTGAGTCTATGCTTGTTGCTAACCCTGCCCTAGTTAACACTCATCCTATGCAAACAAGGTCCAAGTCTGGGATTCACAATCCTAGACTTCATCCTTCATTATTTCTTGTTCATTCTGAGCCTAAAACTGTAAAACGTGCACTTGAGAAATTCTGATTGGTTTGCTGCCATGCAACAAGAATATGATGCTCTTCTGAAAAACAAAATTTGGGATGGGACTTAGTTCCTTTACCCTCCAATAGACAAGCTATTGGATGTAAGAGTTAAGGTAAATGTTGATGGCTCTATTAACAAATTTAAAGCAAGGTTGGTGGCAAAGAGCTTCCACCAAGTCCATGGTTTTGATTTCCATGAGACCTTTTCCCCTATGGTAAAGCCTATCACAATCCATATTGTTCTCACCCTTGGTCTCTCGCATGGTTGGGAGCTGTTTCAGCTGGATGTAAACAATGCCTTTTTAAATGGGCTTCTTGAAGAATCTGTGTTTATGACACAACCTCCTGGCTTTGAAGTTGGGGATAGGTCTCTTGTTTGTAAACTCAACAAGACTCTTTATGGCTTAAAACAAGCCCCAAGGTAGTTGTTTGATAGGTTAAAGTCTACTCTTCTCTAGTTTGGTTTTGTGGGCAGCAAATGTGATTCTTCACTTTTTATCTACAAGCATCAGTCTCATCATGTTGTCTATTTTCTGGTTTATGTGGATGATATCATCGAGAGGGCGAGCCCTGGTGCAGCGGTAAAGTTGTGCCTTGGTGACTTGTTGGTCATGGGTTCGAATCTGGAAATAGCCTCTTTGCATATGCAAGGGTAAGGCTGCGTACAATATCCCTCCCCCATACCTTCGCATAGCGAAGAGCCTCTGGGCAATGGGGTACGAAGTTTTTTTATGTGGATGATATCATCATTACAGGTAGTTCTACTTCTCTCATTTAGCAGTTAACTACTAAACTCCACAATGCCTTCTCTCTCAAGCAACTTGGTCACTTGGATTATTTCTTGGGCCTAGAGATCAAGTATTTGCCTAATAACTCTATAGTTATGACTCAGAGCAAATATCTTAAAGGTACCTTGTCTCATGGGATACTTCTTCAGCTTGCTTCTCTTACCAAGCCCTTGGCTCTTCGTGCATTTTGTGATGCTGATTGGGTGTCTGAAGTGAATGACAGGCGTTCCACCTCAGGAGGAGCCATCTTTCTTGGTCCAAATCTGATATCTTGGTGGTCTCACAAACAGAAGGTCACTACACGGTCCAGCTGAAGCTGAGTACTGTAGTTTGGCTCAAACCTCTGCTGAGCTGACATGGATTCATGCCTTACTAACAGAGTTGCAAGTCCCTTTTACCACTCCTGTTCTTTTCTGTGATAATCAGAGTGCTGTGTCAATTGCTCATAATCTTGTGTTCCACAGTTGCACCAAACATATGGAGATTGATGTCTTTTTTGTCAGGGAAAAAGTTCTGGCCAAGAAGCTCTCCATCTTTCATATTCCAGTTCTGGAATAGTGGGTAGACGTGCTGACCAAGCCTCTGTCTTCAGCTCGGTTTGAATTTCTCAGGGACTAACTCAATATGAAGAGTTTTTCCTTTGAAAACTCTTCTCCTTGAGTTTGAGGGGGGTATTAGAGTGTATATATGTATATCTGTTAAAACAGTTTAATAAGAGCTGTTAGCTTTTGCTAACAACACCTCCTTCTTTGCTATTAACAGCTGTACTCTCTTAGTTCAGAGTCCTATAAATATCTCTCTGTAACTAATTCTGTAACTAACTTTTGTGATATTCAGTAATATGAGATTCTCTCTCTGTTACACAAAACTTCTCTCTCAATCTATCTTAGAGGCCTGATCGTCGTGGTGTTTGCAGTGCATTTTGCGGCTATTTTCATGGTCAATAGTAGGCAGAATGGACTCTTTTCCAAGGTTCTGAATTTTTTTAGTTTTCTGGCGAGGTAGAGACATTTTGCAACTTCCAATGAGGCAGAGGTGTTAACTTTTGGCAAGGCAACCTATAGTCAAAGTTTTTTCTGCCCTAGATTTAGGGTTGTAGTAGCAACGAACATTAGTTTTTCAGAAAGAAAAGGATGGAGTTAGGGGGTGGCAGCTATTGGGAGACAGAGAAAGAGGCTAGTGTTTCTTTTGTTTCTTGGGTGAGAGTGGGTGTTGTGCCTGCACCCCAAATTGGGCACTCTCCACGCCTAAATAGTCCTACAATTATGGAGGTGCTTTTTCGCTGTTTATATCTCTGTGTGTGTATATATATAATATTATTATAAAACTATAAAGTACTCTATAATATTTAAAAATATAGAAAAATATTAATACATAATTATATATAATACAAACAAATTGTAACATGATAATATATAAATATATATAAACAAAATAAATAAACAAAAAGTGTAATAATTAAATAGGTTAATACAATAACCAGAAATATATATAACACTAAGTAGAAATAATATAAAATATTATTAGGCAATTGTTAAAATTGGTTAAGTTACTCCAAAGGTCCTTAAAATATTTGACAATTTTTATTAGGTCCTTGAACTATTTTTTTTTCAATTGGGCCCTTGAACTTGTATCTGTTTTTTAATTGGGTTCTTCCATCTAACTGTTGTTACAGAGCTTGAACCAGTTGTGTGAATTTGTAGCAAGGTTGTTGTAGGGTGAAGCTTGTGAAAGAATAGTTAGGTTGAGAGGACATGCAAAGGTGAGAATACTGGTTGAAGAACTTGGTTGAGAATACTGGATTTAGAACTTGCAAATACTAGCCTGGAAAGGTGAGAATATTATCCTGGAGAGGTGAGAATACTTCGTACAGACTTGCAGAGGTGACAATACTAGATTTAGGGACTAATTAGGTCCCTGTGGTTAATTTTCTGTAATGGCTGTTAGACAAAAGGACCCAATTAAAAAACAAATACAAGTTCAAGGACCCAATTGAAAAATAAAATAAAATATTTAAGGGACCTAATTAAAAATGGCCAAATTGTTCAAGGACCTACAAAGTAATTTAACCTAAAAATTTTCAGAATAGTTGCTATTTGCTATCCTGCATTAGCATTTTGCTCCGTGTCGCTATATGCTATTCTACTATGATTTATTTTATTTAGTTTGTCTTTGTTGAATGGTGAAAAATTGAATACACACACACGCTAGTGTCCTTTAAGTGTCTATCAATATAGAGGTGTCAACTTAAGTATTCAAGTTGTATAAAGGTGCTGGTTCAAGACTAAAAGTGTTTGAACTGATAAGAAATAATATTTTAATTGGATATGTAGTGAGAAGCATCTGACGAGTGTCATATTTGTGTTGGAAATGTGTTTGTGGCTTAGTGCTTCATAGAATATCCTTTAATCAAATGCACTAGAGAACTGCAAAAGTTAACTTATTTGCATCAGAATTCTGGTCTTTCCCAGAAGCCTGTTGAATTTAAACTACAAGTTTGTTCTTTGTCCAATTTGATTAGTTGAATTTGGTCTTCAAATTTTGTGGAAATTGCTTCATCGTGCCTTTGAAATATTGAATTGGTGTAAAATGAATTTTGTCTAGTGGTCATTTCATTTGACTGATTCCCTTTATTTTTTCCGTTTTAACTAATACCATTGTGTATCCATGTTAGGTGCAACTGGATTCTGTTCTGTTGAAGTTTCATACTCTACATCATTTTTGGTTTCTTTTATTGAAATTACTCAAAGATGAGGGTCTACTTGCTCCAGAGTTGCCTGAAAATACACACAGTGACCTAAGAATGCCAAAATTCTATTCACAAGGCGGCTTTTTAAAGCAGCCAACTTTCTTGCCTGAGAATGTTGGTAAACATGCTGTCAATGTTGAACAAAGAATAAAGGAAAAAATTGGTTGCTTACTATGTGAAATGGCATGGCCAATTTTCTGCAGGTGCCTGGTAAATGGCAAAAATTTCATTGATTACAATCTTTGCCAGGTATTATCTTTGTTTCTGCTGGTTATTTTCTCTGTTCAGTTTTTTTTTTTAAACTACTTGGTCATTTAAAAGGGCATGTAGCATAGTGCTTTTGTAGTTCTTCTGTCATTTAGCGCCATGCAGTTATGAAATTTCTGTTTCTTTGTTGTCATCAAACTTATGCTTAAAACAGCTTGTATTTTTTTTTTTTTTGCTCAGCAAAAGTAGGATGTTATTAATAATAATAGTACCAGAGGTACTAGAAAGATACATGTTTAAAGTAACTGAATATCTGGTTCTTGTGTATTCACAGAACCAAGCTATTGCAGTTGCAGGAAATACATGATTACAAAAGCTCCCAACCCCATCTAGCTAGTGAAAGCTTCTTTTAGGTTTGAGGACCATTGATTGAAATGTGTGCTAAAATCCTTCTCCATGGTTTTGACCCACGTCCAAAGTAGCAGAACCGCATCATCCAGCAGTCTACTTCCATTAAACGTGTGATTTTGGAACACTATTTTGTTTCTGTGTTTCCAAATTGACCATTCCAAAGTAGCAGAACCGCATCATCCAGCAGTCTACTTCCGTTAAACCGCATCATCCAGCTTGTATTGAACTCTATTTCTACTACTACAAAATTTATTAATGAACATTTCTTGTTTGTTAATTATTTGATACATTCAATTTTTGCTGCAGATTTCATAATTGAGGTTAAAATCACATTTGGGTTGAATTTCTCTTTTTCTTATCTTCCTTACACTAACCTTTGAAATTGTTTCTTTTCCTCTATAAATTTCTTCTTCTATATACAAATCAGTCTTCCCTTTAAAACACAACTTGGTGTCAAAGCCTGGTTTGTGGAGGTGTCAAAATGGGTTTGAGTCAACCCGGTTCACAGGTTGAACGGGTTATAAAAATGGTGGCTCTTTTTTTTGCGAGTTGTCCTAACCTGGCTCACTTAACATGTGAGTTGAGGTGAGTCCACCTGAGCCTGGCCAGCCTTTTTTTTAATTATAAATCCTTGAGATTATTTTATTTTATTTGTTTACTCTTTGGGTTTTCTATTATTAATTAGTGTATTGTTAGACATTTTGTATTTATGTTGTTCTATTTTTTTTATATTTCTCTTATATTTTTTACATTTTTTATTTTCTTAAATTTAGTTTGTCAACTCATGAGTTAACTCGTGAACACTAAATGCATTTTACCATGGTGATACATGAATATAATATTTACTAAGTGCATTAGCTACCATTATTGTCAACAGTATTTACACCATCTTGGTTTTAGAAGCAGAAAATTCTTCACTATATAGTTCCGTGTTTTTCAGATGACTTGCGTTCGGTTACTTGAGATTCTCCCTGTTCTTGTCGATAAACTCCATCTATCTGGTGATAAAGAGATTGGGAATTTCATAGTACTAGTAAAAACTAAATGGAATTTTCAATGGCTTCATGATCTTATGCAATGGGGAAAGTCATCACTTAAAGTTGTAATTGTTTATTGGAAGCGAGCATTTACTTATATATTGAATCAGTTCAAAGCTTCTTGTGATAAAACTTCTCTGTCAACTATCATGACCATAGAAAATCTTATTTTGAACGGTGAGTTTTGTTTATGTACTCAATCTCCCCACCACATGATTCTGTGAGTTCATTAATATGTTTTATTTATGCTTGTTCTGTCAATTTAGATGGTTATACTTTGAGAGAATTGATATATTTTATTTATGTTTTGCACTGTCAATTTAGATGGTTATACTTTGGAAGAGTTGACAGCACAAGTGTCATGCCTATCCGTTTCTTTATCTAGGGAAGGATCTCATAATTTTCTGGAGGCAAATGTGAAGTCCAAATCATTGGTATCTGAAAGATTGCCTTTTGAGAAGGATTGTTTTACTCCAGATATTCATTCTTCATCCATGGAGGATACAGGCGCACGAAATGTGGAGACTAAAATAATAACTGGCAAAAAAAGCAGTGACAGTGTAATTATTCTTTCAGATGATGAAGTGGAACCAAAAGTTTCTTCCAAGAAAGACTTTTTGTCAGTTAGTGAGGCTGGTCCCCACATATCTGATGGCAATATTATGCCCCCTGATGCTGGTAATAGTTTACCAGCTGGCGACCTTGTAAACCAGAATGTTTCTTTTATGAATACTTCTAAGAAAATGGAGCAGACCTTCCAGAAAAAGGCTAGTTCTGGTACTTTACATGATAAGCCTGTGGTGACTTCATTTATTGATTCAAAAGGCTCAAGCAGTTGTAGGACAGGAGTAAGCTCAAAATCCAAGGATATGGTCAATTTGACAAAATTTTCTGATGAAGCTGTCAATGCTAAAAGTTTGAATAAAGCTTGCAGCAGCATGGCTTCCAAAACTGGTGACACTTCATCAAGTACTTGTAGTAAAATGTTATGTGATATTCAGGATGCCGAAGATGATCCGCTAGAGACTGCATTGAAATCTGTGGGACGTGTCCAATTGCATGTACCAAAGCCTACAGTTATGAGAAGACAAGTTATTCAACTCAAAACACCTCTTGAAAACAAATCTGGTTATCTCCGTAAACTGGAGGACCCAATGAAAAGATTCAGGCCACCAAGGTTGGATGATTGGTTTAAAGCTATTCTTGAGATAAATTATTTTGCAACAGTCGGATTGTCATCCGCAAGAAAAGATGAAAACCGAATTGTTAACAAATTAAAGGAAGTTCCTATATATTTTCTATCTCCTGAACAATATGTGGAGATATTTCGACCATTAGTTTTGGAGGAGTTCAAAGCGCAGCTACAGAATTCTTTTCTTGAAATGTCTTCATGGGAGGAGATGTTTTATGGAATCCTTTCTGTGATGTCAGTTGAGAGAATTGATGATTTCCATCTTGTTCGCTTTGTTCACGATGATGGTGATTCTACAAAATGTAGGAGCTTTTCAGAAAATGACTTTCTTTTGCTAACAAAAGATCCTCCACAAAAATCTTCTCATGATGTTCATATGGTTGGAAAGGTATATGGTCATCTATGTGAGATTGGTATCATTTAAATATTTTTCTCCAGGGCCTATGACATCCTACAATTCATTCTTTTAGGCTATGCATGTTTGAGTGGGTGGAAAATATGAAGGTTGAAAATGAAGGCAAATCACTTCTTACTTTCTGATACAATAAAAATGCAGTAAACTTGAAAGTATAACATAACACTTTTGTAGTCTACCTCTCATAATTTTGCTACTCCTATTTGAGTTGGAAGTGAAGAAGTTAAAACTTCTCAATCTCTATCAATTTTGTCTCCCCTCCTTATTTTCAACCTACTCAAACAATATTCCAAGTGTTCTGTACAAGTTCTTTGATAATATCATTAGCATATGGATCCACTTTAATGGCATATCGTGTTTTGTTAAGAACTTATATGAAGAATTCTTAAGTCTTGATCAGTAAGCCTTGTTTATTTTGCTGATAATTGATTGTGAGTTCTTTAATCAGCCATGATTGAAGATTGCAATTGCCAATACACGTTGGTTTAGCTTTGAATTCTCCTGCTATATCATAATTTACTTCTTTTCAATCTTAAATTATGATCTTGTTTTGGTGGTAAATAGAACTCATCAAATGTAAAGTTGATTCTGGCTAACTGCTAATTGTATAACTCGATGTGCAATGGGTTACCTTTTTGTTGAACAAAAAATTGTGCTGACTCCCCGTGGCAAAAGCTAACCTCAAGCCACTTTGGCACCTCAATGCCACCTAAAATAGAAAATCAAACAAATCTTAGTCATGTTAAAGCATTCAATATGTTTTTGCAGGTTGAAAGGCGTGAGAAAGACAACAAGAGAGGTTCAAGTATTATTCTCATCAGGTTCTATTTTCAAAATGGTTCTTCACGGTTAAATCAAGCTAGAAGGAATCTCACTGAACGAAGTAAATGGAATGCATGCCGTATAATGAACATTACACCACAAATTCGAGAATTTCATGCATTGTCTTCTATAAAAGACATTCCCTTACTTTCTCTCATTTTGAATCCTGTCAACAATTCCTTTTGTGTGAATGAATGTAAAGATGTAGATCTCAATAATTTGTGCCAGTCATTGCAGCAAACTCTGAGGTCATCATTTAATGTCACTCAACTTCAAGCAATAAGTGTTGCTATTGGAAGGGGCAAAGTAAAAAAAACTGTTGAATTATGTCTTATTCAGGGTCCTCCAGGTAGTTGATCCACCCATGCTATCTCTTGACCAGACAGATCTTGTAATTTTTCTACTTATGATTTTTAATTTGTTAATTTGCATGTATGCTTATGTAAACATAGGAACTGGGAAGACTCGAACTATTGTTGCCATTGTCAGTGCCCTTCTAGCTTCTCAACAGAAGATGACTTCTCTAAAAAATCCTTTTGATGAAAACTTGTACCAAAAATCTTCTACCTATTCAAGACCAAAGATTAGCCAGAGTACTGCCATTGCGAGGGTATGGCAGGATGCAGCCCTGGCTAGACAGTTGGGTGACGATATGCAAAATTCATCAAAATCTTTTGGAAATTATGCAAAACAAAGAGTGCTTATCTGTGCACAATCTAATGCTGCTGTGGATGAGTTGGTGGCAAGAATTTCTAGCGGTGGTATTTATGGCAGTAATGGAAAAATGTACAAGCCTTATCTTGTGAGGGTTGGAAATGCAAAAACAGTTCATTCAAATTCACTGCCATTCTTTATTGATACACTAGTTGATCAACGTGTAGCAGAAGAAAGGATGCATTCAAATGATGGGAGGAATGATTTGGGGGTAGATTCATCAGCCATGCTGCGGTCTAAATTAGAGAAACTGGTTGATTCTATTAGGTTCTATGAAGCCAAGCGCGCTAACTCAAGGGATGGGATTTCTAATGTTAAAAGTCCTCTGCATAACGACTCTCATATGGGAAATGAGAAGGAAATGTCTGAGACGGAAATTGAAATGAAGCTGCGAAAACTATATGAACAAAAAAGACAGATATATAAAGATCTTTGTAATGTTCAGGCTCAGGAGAAAAAAGCCAATGAAGAAACCAAGTCTCTTAGGAATAAGCTGCGGAAGGCTATACTAAAGGAAGCTGAAATAGTGGTAACTACATTAAGTGGCTGTGGTGGGGATCTTTATGGGGTATGCTCTGAGAGAATGTTAAACTCCAAGTTTGGAGGTCCATCTGAACATACCCTCTTTGATGCTGTTGTAATCGATGAAGCTGCCCAAGTATATATATCTTTGTTCTGCTATAAATAATTTATATGCAATTCTCTAGTTTCCTTTTTTTACCTTCTGACCTATTTTCATTGCTACAGGCTCTTGAGCCAGCTACTCTGATTCCTCTTCAGCTTTTAAAGTCAAGTGGAACCAAATGCATTATGGTAAGAGTACTAACCAAAAACTTTTAAAACTATGATTTAGTTTAAATAGTTAAACTGACCCTTGTAATTTTTCCAAGGTTGGTGACCCAAAGCAGCTTCCTGCAACTGTCCTCTCAAATGTTGCAAGCAAATTTCGTTATTCGTGCAGCATGTTTGAACGTTTACAGAAGGCTGGGCATCCTGTTATTATGCTTACTGAACAGGTACATAGTTTGCTGCTAGATGAGTAAAATGTCCCTTGGAATTTGGAAACTATTAGTTTGAAGCTTCATTGCATTCCATACATTTAAGTAGATCTGAGAGAAATCATCATAGTATGGTTTTTGGCAGAATACATTGATGTTGTTTGATCTATGTAGCTGACCCAAATATGTTTTAAGTCTGAAGTAGCCCTTAAAAGGGTTTTTTAAAAACGAAAAAAAAAGAAAAGAAAAAGGGGGAATTTCTGCCATGGACGCTGCAAACCACCATGGCACCATGGTCATGGTGGACAGCACCATTCAATGGCAAATAATGAATGGCAAATGGAGGAGTGGTCCAAAAACGCCATGTTTTAGTGTTTTGGTGGCACCATAGCGGTTATTTAACAACATTGCAAAACATACACAAAAAATATAAGAAATCTTATTTTGGGATAGGTTTAAGTGATGCATATGCATTTGTAACGAATGCTCATTTATTTTTGCACTGCTTGGTAGTCATTTCCCTATGGAATATGCATTTTCATGTGTTTGGCGAAACTTTTGTAGTGTATTGAATTTGAGTTTTGGAGATGTTTCTTTTGATTAGTTTCAGAACATTCAACGGAAGTAAGGAGTTTATGGTGGTTGTATGTTACTACCTCCGGTCTTATATATAAGAAAGAATTACCTAATTCATCAAGACCAATAGAAGTGGTTGGATTGGTTAATTTGTCATAAATTTTAGTTTTATTCCAAGACTACCCATGACATTAAATGATTTAAAATATGGTTATTTTTCAAAAGATAATTTTTCAAGCAATGAGTGTACCTTGTTTTGTTGATAGCTCAATAAATGCACCCACTTTCATGTGAAAATGAGTGTATATCGTTATTCATTAATAACTTCAATTAATTAGGGGTAAAAACTAAAAAGGAAATTTAGCAATAAAGTAATCTTATGTTTCTTATAATCAAGAACAAGAAAATGTTATCTTTCATATATATAGGACTGTAGGTAGTATTATGCATGCATTTAGAGTATTTGGCTGAAGGAGAATATTTGAAATTTTAATGGGGGGTTTCAATATTTAAATTTTCTTGTCATCGATGCTCAGCTCAAGGTATTCTCAAGGGAATCATGTTGATAGATATGCAAAGGGATTAAATCAAAGAACTCTTGTGTGATAATGAGTTGATTTGTATTCATTGTGTGCGTGTGCGTGTGTTTATCATCTTCTTTGTTTTTTTTTATCAGCAAAAGTAATATTATATTATATATTAAAATAGCAGTACAAGGGGTACTGTTGTATATACAAGTCAGCACCAAAATATGCAGAACTATGGTGTCCTAATACAAGCTATACAGCAAGAATTAAGCAGCCATAGATCTGACTGTAAGCCTGACACAAAATTACCCAGTATCTTTTTTTTTTGGAAGGCAGAAAATATATATTATTAATAAAAAGTACAGCAGTACCAGAGGTACTGGTGAAATATACATGAGTACAAGACACCTACAGTGTCACCCTCCAAAACAAAAGGAAACCCAACACTGACCCCACCACATAGGATAGCTATACCCAACCCATATTAACCAAAATACTCCACAAGGTTGGAAGACCAGTGGTTGAAAGAAGTACTAAAATTCTCTCTGGTTTTTAACCATGACCATACTAGGAATAAAGCATCATCCATCTCTTTGGAAGGTTCAAAGTGATTGCCCTGGAATATCAATAGATTCCAACCTATATGCTAATCCCCCCCTGATTACAAAATCCATCCCTGATATTACTGAACCAGTAGTGGAAAGGGATGTCAAATCCTTTTTCCAGGTTTTTTAGCCATGTCCAGTAGAAAAATAGAGCATCCTCCATTAGTTTGTTATCGTTGAAACTGTCCTTTGAGAAAACAATCCTATTTCTATGGTGCAAAATAGCCATGTTAGGGAGATCCACCAAATCTGCCAGCGCTGCAACCTAATACCAGAAAACCTGTGGTAGGAATGTTGGAGGAAGTGTTTATCTTCTTTGTTAAGAGGATATTTTGTCCTCTTCTGTTAGTATTTTCTCCTTTATAATAAAGTAGTAATAATTGTTGTGGGAATGATGCGGTTTTGGGTATTAAGGGAGAGAAAAGAGTAAAAAGAAACTTTGAATAATATTGATGTGATGTTAAAACCCAATATACTCACTCATATATACTTATAATCCTTACTGAATAAGGAAATAATTTGTTGGAAATAGGAATATTTTAGGAGATGAGTTTCTTTAATGTTTATTTTTCCAAGTAGCCTAGATACTTGGTATAGTTAGGTTCAATGCATCTAAGGAAGTAGCGGTATCTTAATTGTTTTCTTGTAAATTGTTTTGGCATGGATACACTCAAGCAAATTCAGATTATATTTGTTTCTCTGTTCTCAGTTCTCACACAAATCATAAAATGTGAGAAAACAAGTAAATTAAGAAAAATAGGGAAACTAATCCCAAGAGATGATTTCTAACATACTCTAGAATATTCTAAAGATATATAAACGTGTGTGTTTTGGTAGGTTTGGAGTGTTATATGTTTACAGTGCCCTGTTTTATGATTTAAAGCTGAATCCCTTTATGATTTTTTTCATAATGGCAGTATAGAATGCATCCAGAGATTTGCAAGTTCCCTTCATTGCATTTCTATGACAACAAATTACTGAATGGCAGCCAAATGTCTAACAAATCAGCACCATTTCATCAAACCAAGGGTCTTGGGCCATATGTATTCTATGATATCATTGATGGCCAGGAGGTTCGAGGAAAAAACTCTGGTGTAATGTCGCTTTGTAATGAACAGGAAGCGGATGCTGCAGTTGAAGTACTAAAGTTTTTCAAGAAAAGGTTCAAATTTACTGTCTGTTTCTCTTACCTTTCTGTTATGATGCTTGCTTACAAAACTCTCCGAATGTATCCTAAGGTACCCAGCTGAATTTGTTGGTGGAAGAATTGGTGTTATTACTCCATACAAGTGTCAACTCTCTCTTCTGCGTTCTCGTTTTCTTAATGCATTTGGACCGTCGAGTGTAGCTGATATTGAATTTAACACTGTGGATGGTTTTCAAGGTAGAGAGGTGGATATAATACTACTTTCTACTGTAAGAGCAGCTCATTCAGGCATTACTGCTTCTGAAATAAACTCAAACTCTATTGGATTTGTTGCTGATGTAAGACGAATGAATGTTGCCTTGACAAGGGCCAGGTTATCACTTTGGATTTTGGGTAACTCTAGAACTTTACAGACTAACCAGAACTGGGCTGCTCTTGTGAAGGATGCTAAAGAAAGAAACTTGATCATGAAGGCTAAGATGCCATACCATTCAATGTTCAAAACAGATAAAAATAAGTCTTATGTTGAAAATTCTGATAATCATGCAAGACGATTGAAGCACAAGAAGGTTAAGGATACTGGTCAGAGTGTAACAAAAATTTTGGTTCACGGCAAGGATATTGTTGAGAGGAAAACGAAATGTGTTGCCTCTGAAGTTAGGGACAGGAAGGGTAATGTGGATGAGAATACTTCTTCAGCTTTGGGAAAATATACTCCATGTAAAGAAAGGAAATCTGAAGATGAGCATATTTCCATTACGAAGGATATGGGATATGAAGTTGAAAAATATGAAAGCAGAAGCTCCTGCGGTGACATGTTTACAATGTCAGGTCAACAGGTTTGTAATGGGGGAAGAGAAGGCAAGGATAAGTTGAAGATCAGCATGGGAAAGACAGCATTGGGTAAAAGACAACTAAAATTCGAACATTCAAGGAATAATTTAGAATATTCTGTGGAAGAGACAGGTGGTGGGCATAAGGCATCAAAACTTTCAGTGTCAGACAGACAGGTTATGCATTCTGGAGGGAATAGGAGCAGTTCTTCAGAAATTTCTGCTTCCTCAATGAAAGGCTGTCACAAAGAGAGAGATGCCATTGATCAAGGTACTGCTCCTAATCGAAGTAAAGTTGATGAAATTTCAAAAAGGAAACAGCAGCGTGAAGCTGTTGATGCTATTCTTTACTCATCTTTGATATCTGCAAAGAAGGATGAGACATTACCAAAAGTTTCTGCTAAAAGGCCTTTTTCCTCATTTGTTGCTAGTGGGAGTACTAAGCCGCCCAAGACAAAAAGTGGTAAACTTCTACTATGTTTACTAATTTTATATGATTTATCTTCTTTTATGTGAATGCAAGGATGCCAAGAAAATGATATTGTGTGGAGCCTTGATAACAAATATAAAAGTCTTTTTCTAGGTTTTCTTTTCTAGCTTTACTGAACTCTAACTTTTTACTAAAAAAAACAGATGATATTCTGTTGGAAAAGCTACCTTAGTTGCAGCCTCAAGGGTGGTGGTTTAGTCCCACATTGACCAGATATATAGCTTCAATAGAGCTTATAAAACTTGGGCAGTCTTCACCTTACAAGTTGATTTCATGAGTCTGAGTTAAGCCCAAACAAATCCAAATTCTAAGACGGTGTTAGAGCTTATCCTAGATTAATTGTTGGGCTACCTGCATTTGTCACACTCTAGGCTAGTAGCCCTAGACGCGAGGGTTAGTGTTGGAAAGCTGCCTTAATATCAGTTATCTCTAGCTCGCCTTAGTTGTGGCCTCTTTCAGGACTGCCTTAATTGCAGCCTCAAGTGTGGTGGTTTAGTCTCACATCGACTAGATTTATGACTTAAATAAAGCTTATAAAACTTGGGCAGTCCTCTACAAACCGGTTTTGTGAGATTGAGTTAGACTCAAATCCAAATGTTAAGATATTCCTATTGAGAAAAACTCAACTCCCACATTGACTAGAGATAATTCTTGGATAATGTATATAATTATGGAGGACAACCCTCACTATATGAACTAGTTGTTAGGGTTGAGTTAGACCCAGATTCAAATTGTAAAAATTCCCTTGTTAGGTCAATATTTGTGTCATTTTTTTATTAGATGATTATCAGATTTCATCTAAAAGTGCTATTGAGGAATAATTTGGTTAAAGTATCTTTTGCATTCTTTTTTCACCTGTACTTGCATATATTTAAAGGTGCTTTATTTTTCATCATGTTACTCCAAAGATGATACAAGGGAACGTAAGATGTTAATGCCTACTCGTGATTAAGGAGGGGCAGGTTGATTGCATAAACGTATTCTGTCTCAGAACCTTTCAACTTTATTTCCTATGAATATATAACATGGCACGTATGTGGTGTGTTTTCTCAAGTCACAAATGGAAAGCATGCACGGTATTTATATATTTATTTTAAAATTTGAGGACAGTTATTAGATAAGTCAAAGTAGTAGAAACTACATGTGTCCAAGAGTCAATAATAATAACAATTCGTTTTGGTAAAAAATTCTGACAAATTTTTGGTTATCTAATATTTTCTGTTATAAAATCCATGCTTCTGATTGCGAATAAAAGCTTATTTGTTTTTGTTGCATTTTCCCCTGAATTTGAAACACTTTTACAGCAAGACAAGATCAATGAGCATGGGATCAAGGAAGGAACAATATTGTTCTGAGGACTAAGGCTGAAGTTTTTCATGGTTCTTGTGATCACCATCTTGGCTTACCTTGGATGAAGATTTTTTTGCTTCTCATCAGATGATTTCCCATCAATGATATAATGGTGAGTGGAATTTCAATTCAAGCGGAGACCAGTGAAACTTTAAAGTGATTTCATGCAATAAGTATTTGTATATATAGCGGAAGATTTGTGTAAATGAAAGAAATTGTTTATAATGGTTTTTCTTTTTTGGGGGTGAAAAAAGGAACAAATGGCTGCATTATACAACTTATTTTCTCTTTCTTTCCCGATGGATTAATTTGCTGAGTTTCTCAAATCCAACTGCAAGTAACCAATTTGTGGAATTTTTGGAGCTGTTTCATCAGATACTTTCTACTTCTATTTGATATCCTTGCTAAAACCAACCCAATTGGAAACTACCGTGATTGTTGCTGTGATAAGCAACGGGCACGTTAACATGCTTTTGATACCAACACTCCTCACCCCCTTTTTTTTTTCTCAGCAAAAATAGATATATATTAAAGTGAAATAATACCAGAGGTACTAGAGATACAACTATTGAAATAAGTGTATAGCTGGTTCGTGTGAATACACAGACCCAAGCTATTACATGATTATAAAGATAGACCACCCATCCCCACCTAGCTAATGAAAGCTTCCTGTAGGTTTGAGGACCATTGATTGAAATGTACAATGAAATCCTTCTCCATAGATTTAATCCACAACCAGAGTACAAGTACTGCATTGTCCAGTACTCTACTCCCATTAAGCGTGTGGTTTTGGAACACTATTTTATTTCTGTGGTTCCAAATCGATCAAGTTAAGACAATCCACCAACATTTTCATCTTGTAAGGTTCTTTACTGAGAAAATTGGACTTTGATTCATAATAAAGCTTAAATACACGACCATTACATACTTGATCTTATTTAATGTCATTAGAATGTCTAGATTGAGGGGTTTCGGGTACAGGAAAGAGCAATAAAACATTGAAATATGTAATTATATGACTAGTGTACAATTGTGATTTTGATATCCTATTTTACAAGTTTGGTTACTTGGGACTCATGTTCTCTGTCCAACTTGGATTTCTTTTGCTAGGGGATGCCTTGAGGGTGTCTTCTATTATATTGTAAATTTCTTCTGCCTTTTATCTCTAGGCAAACTCATTTCTTAACAAAGCTATGCTTTTATTTTTTATTTTACCAAAACTTTAACTAATCACTAAAACATACACGTGCAAGTAATATTTTTTTTTAGTTTATTTTCTGTTAATCTTCCTACAAATAGTCATGCTTTCTTTTAAAGAAATTATTAAATAAAAATGGGTTTAATGTCTTGGGAAGAGAATGTTGTAGAATTTAGAATTGTTCTTTATACATTTTTTATGGAAAATAAAATATAAAATATTAGAAATCAGAAAATGATAATTCCTAAGATTTTGGTATCAGAACACTTTGTTGGCATTGTTCATCATGAACTCAAATCCGTCTTGTATCAGACCACTTTGTTGGCATTGTTCATCATGAAAAAGTCAATTCCTAAAAATAGTTAAAAATATGTTCGATTAGTCAGTTTATTTCTTGGGAATTTTAATTTTCCATGTTTGATTATAGTAAACTTTCTTGGTTATTTTTTTTTACAAATATACCCTTGATTAAAATAACTTCATTAAATATTTTTTACTAAAATTTTATTACAAATTGGACACTTACCTAATTTAATTACAAGATTTAAATAAATTTATATGTAAAAAACATGCAAAAGAAAATCCAACAAAACTAATTTTAAAACAATTATTTTACAAATATTAATTATTTAATTTAATTATGATCTTGTTTTAATTGGTTAAAATATTATTATAGTTTACTATCATATTAAATGTTGAATTATAATATTGTTCATAATTACAATAAAGTAATTGGAGATCTACGTTTTTTAAAAGATAAAGATAAAGAAAGATAAAATCAAGTGGATAAATGCAACGTTTAAAATTATAGATAAGCTTTTGGATAAAGATGAACTATGAGTGTGTATATTTTGTACTTGAAAAAGGGATAATGTAATATTTTCATACAATTAAAATTTTCTTCCTAGTCAGGAAAATTAGATTTCCACCACCTCCATGAAAAAAAATTTCGTGGAAAATATTAGGAATCTTATTTTTTTAAAATAAATAGCAAACACGGAAAACGATTCTTAATCTAAAATCCTCAAAAGAAATCAAGAACTTCTGTATCAAACACCCCCTAAGAATAGTGAATAGAGCTAGGTCATAGGCCTAGCAAAAATAAAAAAATAAAAAATAAAAATTAGAGCTAGGTCATACCAGCGACCACAGAAGATATAAACGCATTTTGACTAATTATATATTAATTTCTCATTTTGACTAATTATATTAATATTTCATCTGGTGCCCACTTTTTTGCTCTAAAAAAACTCAAGTTTGATTTTTAATGTAATTGAAAGAATTTCTATCTTTTTGAAAATGACTACAAGAGACGGAAGAATCTGCGGTGATAAGCTGAATTTCTACAAGGGAGATGACACCGTAAAATACAACACTATTATTATATTTACTGGCTATCATTAGACGACACAGGAGGATAGACGAGCATCCTTCCAATACCCATAAACTCAGCAGCAAATTCTTCATCGTTTTTTCCCAGCATATCCTTTAAGCTGCATTTGATATCCCTTCCTTTTAACACCCAATATCTTGGCTTTATCTTCTTCTCTAGTGAATAGCTAAAATACCTAGGGTAATCCACCACATCTCTTACTGGCCTCTCCATTGAGTTCACAAGGAATTCTATTTTTGGCCTAAGAACCCCCTCTATACTATACCCAAGGAGAGGAGAAAATGTACGTACCATATATGCAATGTCTTTCTCTGAAAGACCTAACTTCATCAAGTACATTATCCTGTAGAGCATCAACAGATCAAATTACTAGATAATAAACAAAATGACACCTCAATCATTCTTTTTTTTTTTTTTGGAAGGCTGAAAATATATATATTTTATTAATAAGAAAACCAGTACCAGTGGTACCAGAAATTAAAATTACAAGGCACCAAGGTGCTACCCTCCAAGAAAAACATCAACATAAGCAGCAAAAAACAACCAGGCCCAAACCCAACTAAGCAACGAAATTGGATATATTAGAGGACCAGTGGTTGAAGCTAGTACTAAAATCTTTATCATTGGCCTTTAACCATGACCAAGCTAAAGAAATAGCATGTTCCATGACTTTATAGGGATCAAAAGGTTTTCCTTGGAAAATCAAATGATTCCTATGCTGCCATATAGAACTAGTTAAGGCAATCCACCACCTCAATCATTCAATCACTCCAGGTGAGAAACAAGGTTCTTGTTTCACTTTTCTGTTGATGCGATGTAACAATTATGCAGTGGTCATGACTCATGATGCAGTTGAAGAAATCAGGAAATCATTATTTTCTTTTATTTTTCATATCTAATGATCAAAGAAAAGTGAAACTTGCACTGAACAATACCATGGTTATATCATCAAAAAATCTAAAGCATGGAGAATTATTTTATAATACTAGAGTAAACAAAATATTGAATTGAACCATTGATTGGGAAAGAGTAAACAAATATGATACTGGAGCAATGGTAAGCAAAATATAAAAAAGATGAGTCAGAACAATACCTTTGTAGCAAAGTTTTGTCAATGTCAGAAACAAGTAATTCTGGATACTTTCTGATAACCCCAGGAAGGAAAGTTTTAGAAACACCAACTCTACCAAGGAACTCAATCTTCCTTTGTAGAGTTTTATTAATGCTGGCAGCAAAAATTTCAGGGCAGCGAGCAAGTATTCTTCCGATGGTTTCTTTATCAAAACCCATATTTTCAAACAATAGAACAATCTGTACACAACAATGAGCAAGAGACTTGAATGGAAAATTTCCGAATATTATTATCTATAATAAAACTGGACAGAGTGATACATTATATAGACTAAACACTTTCCTAAAAAAGGCTAAACTTATAGTAACCATTTCTAATAAATTACAATAATTATAAAGTAATTAGTGGGACTACTACAATGCTTCCCCTCAAACCAGTGAATGGATATTGGACATTTATCATTTCCAACTTGCCATAAGGTCATGGAATCTCTGTATTACTTGATGCCAAGACAAGGTAGTTTGTAAAGGAAATTACCATAGCCACATTGCCGCCAAAGTAATGTTTATATACCCCAAATTCCCAAGACCAAACACCCTTCCATCATAAGCCTGCAACAAACCTCCAGGCCAACAAAATTATCTCTTCTCTGCTCGCCCCACAGCAAACCAAACAAAACTGACATCTTTCTCTAGAAATGGACAGCTAAAAATAATGGCATGCATATTGTCACGAAGAACCTTCCAAAAGCTTAAGTTATCAATTTAAGACGCATGACTATTTTAGTAACCTCTTTAATTTGCTCCCTCACACAAGACCCCTTTGGGCTTGAAGGGCAGATCGTGCACAAGCCGCCTACCTTGTGCAAAATTTCAACCTTTTCTTATCTAGAAAAAATGGATGAAGAAAGGATTTGAACTCTAGGCCACTTGGTCATACCATATCATGAACATGCTATCTCAAAAGCTTACGAATGTTTCATGTTTGAAATGCTCAAACTGAGGTTTGACCCAAAGCAACAAGACACAAGCTTTTCCTTGAGGTGTCTTGAAAGTTGTGTCAACTACAAACCAAACACAGACTACATTGTTGAGTGAACATGCATAATGATTTTATACATTTATAACATCTCTGTCAAATATCATACACTTGATTGAAGCTAAAAATAAATACCTGTAGAAAGTCTTTGGGCTTCCGCAATAGTAGTTGAGGACTTTTAGCAATAACCTGATTTAACTTTTTGTTTCGAACTCCTAGTTCAGCAAACTGATCCACCATTGACTTCAGCTTGCTAGTTGAACAACTCAATAGATGAGGGTGGCTTTCAATTGCACGGTCTATCTGTGTCTTTGGAACCTATAATGAAGCATTCTATTATTAGTTCAATGCTTCTATAAATCCCTCTTCCATGATGGTATCCAGAGGTTGTTCTTAAATATGATGCATTAGTTCTTTCTATTTCAAGGTATAGACAAGTCTGTTCAATTTCACAATAGAATATGTTTTCATGAAAAAACTTAAAATTCAAATTAATCTCCTTAGTTTGCTTTTAGCGATGATAACTCCAGTTACATATGCATCCAAAATGAAATGGACACATGCAACCATGACAGAACCTTGATAGAATATGAAAAGGCAAGGAGCTCCGTATAGTTTTCTTGAATACTTGTAGATAGAAGCCAAGGATATTTTAGCAACAGCTTAGCATAATCTTTATCAGGCAGGTCAATCTGCAAAATCATATAATAAAAATTTATTAAATGAAGGTGGAAATTGAGATTAAAATGATGAGTGGAAAGTACCTACCTCCTTGAAGACGAGGAGTCTAGTTTGAAGGAGTTGAAGATCCCAGAAGAGAAGAGGAGGAAAAGCCAGTATTATGTTTGAGATGCGAAATGTGGGGATTCCAAAATTGTGGAGAAAATGGAGTATGGGTGTGAAGTGGTTGTCCACTGATAACTGAAGTAGACGAGGAAATGATTCGATTAAGGAACGGAAAGCGGCATTCTTGTAAGCCAAAATGCCAAGACCACCAGGCTTTGCTTGGAGCTTTTCGAAAAAGGACAGAGTGTGTTGAAGGTCTTCATCAATTGAAATGGAGAGGTGGCGCATCATGAGGCGAATGCTTTTGATAAGCAAGTGATGGTCGGGAGTGGGAGAAAAGAACAAGAGTTGCTTGATACGAGTAACCTTGTGCATGAGAGATGGAAGAGTGTGAGTGTCAGAGGGGAGATATCTGGCAATGTTCATGGAGGAAGAGAGAGTAAAGCCCAGACTCTCTAAGTAGGCAACTTTGCCCTTGTCCCCTTTTTGAGCGGCGATATGAATAATCTTGTCCTTGAAGCTCAACCCAGCAAGCGCAATTTGCCACTGCTCCAAATCCCTCACACCTTCCACCAACATCTTCACGTACTCCGGTGACTTTGACGAGATCCACACCGAATCCTCCTCCGACACCCCCAATTCTCCAAGGTAACTTGAAACGGCCCTACGAGCTTCCTCCGAACCACAACCACAACGCCAACTTGATCTTCTTTTTCTTGCTTTATCGTTATCCACTTCAAATGATGAAGATATGGGAGGACGCGTGAATAACACGTACTTACTCAACTCAAAACAACCCTCAATCTTGTGTGCCAGTCGGACTGGGAACGCAAATGGGGCAAACCAATTTGTGTGAATTTTAACCAACATCTTCACATTACAACCGTCCCCTTCCATGTCCTAAAACCCATTTTATATCTTAAACCCTATAAGCGGAGTGGGCCCGGCCAACTTTGTTTTTCCAATAATCCAACATAAAGTTTTTAGGTGAAGTACTCATCTTGCTCCTTATTAAAATTCAGTCACTAAATAAAATATTTTAATTTAATTTATATAAATTGTGACAAATTGATCTTATCTATTATTAAATTTATGAGATTATTCTATTATTAAGTTATAATATTTAAGGATTAAGTTATATTTTTTTATAATTAATTTGACATTAAAATGTAAAGTTCAAATATCAATTTATCATTAAATTATCAGCAAGATCAATTATCATATTTTTTGGATATTTAGTAACTAAATTTGTCTTTTTCATTTTTCATGGATCAATCTGTCACCATCTAATACATTCAAAGACCAAAATAAAGTTTTTTTTAGAAAGAGATGTTTGAAGAAATATGTTTAAAAAATGTGTTTTTAACCTTCTTCCTCCTTAAATTCTTGATATGCGATTTATTCTGTTTATTTATTTATTTTCCTAATTTTAATCCTCACATTTAAAATTTTATATTTTTTATTTGCTCTTTTTATTTTATTTTGATTTAATTCAACTTTGGATTTAACATATATATTTAAGATATCATCATGAAATAACTTAATTAATTAAAGTATACAAATAAGAGAAATAAATGTTTGTAAAACTAAATATTATATTGAAATTACAAATTTAAAAAAATGTGGAAACTGAAATCTGGATCAAAATTAAAAAGGGAAAAAAAATTAAAATTTAACTTATTTTTTTATAAATAAAAACTCATATTTATTGGTCTCTTAAATTTGGGTTACTTTGTTTTTAATCTCCTAAGTTTAAATTTAACTTTTTAGTCCTCAATTTTTAAAAATGTTATTTTCAATGAGATAACTTTTAATGTATAAGAAAAAACAGTAAAGAAAGGAGTAGGAGAAGTAATAGGAACAATGAGTGAGAAAGAAGCAAGATAATTAAAAGGAGAATAATTAAAGAGGAAAATTAAATGAGATGTGAATGTTAAGACCTAGTATGTCTTGTTTAGCTAGGATGTATGAATTTATGATTTTTCTTTATCAATTTAATTGGATTTATTCTACCCACATCTATCTATTTACTTGTCCCCTGGTACCTCACGATAACAAACCTATTTTATTCATGTATCTCTCAAATGTCTTTGAAAAGACTCAATAAATAAAATGCATGAAGAATAAATTCTAGATGTTTGCTAAATGCATGGGCATAAATTACCATTATGTGTCTAGCAATGATTTTCTTATGATATATTTTCTTTATTGTTCTATTAGAAGTTATCCTCTCTTGCATCTAACCTCTAAAACTAATGTCTACACCTTTTCTTTAAATCTTATTAGAAGTTATCATCTCTCAAGCATCTAACCCCAAAAGAATGTAAAGATGAAAATGCAAGATAAAATAGAAAAGATAATAGAATAGAAAAACCTCAAAAGGAATCATTTTGCATTGATAAATCTGAAGTACACCATACATTGCTTGACTTTTTAGACCTACCAGGCCCTAAATAGTGGATTAGCCACTCATGGTCATGAGGGCTTTACAATGAGGGGGGGAGAAAGAATGGATACAAAAGAGAGAAGAAAGTAGGAGTTCTCAGGTGGTAGTGAGAGTGTTCTAAGACTCGATGTGTCATTTTCTCGTGGCCTGACTCCCTATTTATAGCTGTTGAAATGGACTTTGGGCCTTCGTAGGCTCACTAAGCGCGCCCTTCCTCGCTCGGCGCAGACTACATCGCGCGCTTAGTGAGCTCCTCCCGCTTAGCGAGTATTGTTTTGTTACGCGCGCTTAGCGCCTGTTGTGCGCTTAACACATTCTGTTTTGCCCGCTTAGCGTCTGTTGCGTGCTTAGCGCCTTCTGTTTTGTTTGTTGAGCGACTGTTGCGCGCTGAGCGAAACACTAGACTGGGCCTTTTCTGATTTCTTTTTTTTTTCTTTGTTATTTTCCATTTTTTATATCTGCAGCCAAAATTTAACGAAACATCAATTCTTTAATATTTAAGTATAAATAACAACTAAATAATTATTTTTAAAGACAATTTTATTTTATTTTCTATTATCAAAGTACAATTATTTAACGGTTATTACAGTTTTTTCATAAAAGAATCTTAGATTAATTTCAAGATAATTGAGATTTTTTTCTGGAAATAGACTAAAAGTAATATTTTTTGAAACTAAAAGACTAAAAAAACTTGAATTTGAAAATAAAAAACAATTATATAAAAATTTAAGGGACAAAAAATATAGTCTTTGTAAAAAATAATGATTATTTTTATTAAGATTTAGTTACACTTTTATCTCCAACATTTGTACTTTTTAACGAATTTTGCCTTCAATAAATTATTCTGGCACATTTAAAAATCTTGCTAATTGTGTCTGATGTCTTATGATCTTATCTATGTTACTGACACGTTCCGGAGGTTTTTAACTACAACTAAACACACACATTTAAAATAAGTATTTTTAATATAACGGTAGGTAAATATACTCCCACTATAAAATTTTATTTTCTCCCTTTACCCTTCTGTCCTCGCTCCAGCCGAACATCCGCCATCTTCGCTCTAAGTTCTCCAACACGCATCTATTTGCTGCTGCCAAAACCACCTAGCTCTGCCACCTCCAGCCAGTGGCATGCTCGTAATGCGTGCTTGCATTTATAAAAATCCAGTACTATATTTTCTTACCTTTCCATATTTCTCAGTTTGCTTGTTTTGTCATTTCATATAACAAGAGTTGTCGTACTTTTTGTCAGGGTATATAAATTAGAAATTGCAGGATTTACATTTTCTGAGATGGGATTGCTTGGTTTGTATTCATGATCTGCGAGTGATTCCATTTTGTTTGGTTAAAAATATATATATATTTTTTTGTGAAATTTCATTTGGTTTTCTGTTGTCGTGAATCCAGATAGAATGTGTTGATTGTTCTTGTTCTCACCGTTATTTTTTCTCTTTTTTGTGCATGGTGGGTTGATGTTGGATGATAATATTTTAATGTTAAGCATCGGTTTGTTATATAAGAAGTGCATCTTATTTTGAAGGAACGCGTTCTGCCACGGAGGCAGTCTCCAGTGGAAAATTTCTTGAAGAAACCGTTTCTTCAGGTTAAGGAATCATTAAGAACCCCCTTTTGGAGATCGCCCAAGATATTTACATAATACAAAAATTGCGATGCCCGCTCTACCTATATTTGCACCCCACACATCATTGAACAGAAATAAGTTCTTGTTGAATGCGTACATTATCTCTAGACTCTAGTGGTAGTGGAGTTTAGTTGAGAATTGAGATGGCCCCTGCATGCACGTTATATACATGGAAACAGACAAATCTGGCCTCGACTATATATATGTTTAAGGTTTTCCTTCTGTGGGCGTTGATGGAGCCGATGAGCTTTCCGAATGTACAAGCCGCAAGTCGCTGATCACATCCTGCAACAAGGTAATGGAATTGAAAGGCCGATATATACATATCATGATGAGAGCTAGAAATGAAGGTACATACCTGATGCACGAAAGCTTCACTGTGGCTGGGTGAAGATGCAGTGCATCCTAAAAAGATAGGCATGCTCATGTTTTGTTCGGCAAAGTCTCTCAATTTATCTAGCTCTGGCAACACTAGTTTGGCGAGGTCTGGCCTATCTTTTCGCCTGAGTTCAGCACACTTGACTGCTATTTTTGCAAGGCACAAGGCTTGTTCAAGAGGCCACCCGGTGACAGATGGATCCAGCATTTCGACGAAGGTGTCCTTCTCGATAGACTCTCCAGCAAGGTGAGCCAGTCCCATTGGAGGCCTGCCTGTCAATAATTGAAGAAATATGATCCCTAGAGAATAAACATCTGACTTCACACCAAGCATTCCTGTTTGCTGATACTCAGGATCAATATAACAAAGTGTTCCAGCTGCTGATGTCATGCAGCATTGTGTTACATTTTCAGCTACAGCTGGGACAAGCCTTGCCAATCCAACATCGCTTATCTTACTCACATAATTCTGGTCTAGCAAAATGTTGCCTGGTTTCAGATCACGGTGCACTAAAGGTTCAGGCTTGGTCTGATGCAGGAATAGTAATCCCGTCCCTATCTCTGCAGCAATTCGGAACCTCAGCTGCCAAGACAGAACACTCTTGTTCTTTTTTTGAAACAGACAATCTTCTAAGCTTCCATTAGCCATATATTCATAAATCAATATTCCATACTCCGGACACGCTCCTAGAAGAAGCACCATGTTTGGGTGTCGCATGCAGCTCAGTATGTCAATCTGCATATATAAGATTACAAGTAATTACTCCCACAACATATTTGGCTATTCATTTCATTCCTGGCATTATTAATAACTAGAGACTTTTAATTATGCATGCTTTTAGGTTTACCCTTGAGATCCAAAATTTCCCTTCTCTCTCTACTCACTACATGATCGAGCAGTCTCCATTCCAATTTTGGAAAAGGAAAAGAAGAGAGAGACGTAAGGGGAAGTTTGAGATAGAAAAAATAATGTGGAAAAGTAGAGACACTATCCAACTATATGGATATCACTCTCAACTGATTTTTCAAGGTCTCATTCAAGTGAACTGGACGCGACGGAAACATGTGATGCAGTTAAATACAAAAGTGGTTTAGAATTACTCATGTCCATTGGTTGATCACCTCTTGCTGAAACTGTGACTTCCCTTGAGCAGCATCTGGACGTAGAACCTTGACAGCAACTGGAGTGTGATCAAGGTAACATTTATAAACAAGGCCATAACCTCCTTCCCCGATTCTCTGGGATTCAGAAAAGAAGTTTGTGGCTGTTTCAATCTCCTCTATACAGTATCTCCTATATCTCACATCAGTTTGGGCTAGATTTTCCAATAGCTTCCTCATTTCCTCTGCTTCTTTAAGAGCTTTAACTTCAACACTCGCTCTTCTATGTGTTTCCACCTCTGCAATTTTCTTAGATGCTTCAGCAGTTTCCATGGCTGCTCTACATCTTGCTTTCTCTTTCTCAGCAATTGCCATTGCAGCTTCCTGAGCCAATCGTGCCTCATCTATTTTTTTTTCTTCCTCAAGTCTCTGGTGGGTCAACTCCATAAACTGTAGCAAACAAAAGAGTAGTACCAATTGAAATCGCAATAGCACGTTTATATAAAAAGGGACTATATATACTTTTCAGATTCTACCTTCTGCTGTGATATATATGCTTCTCTGCATGCTGTACTGTACATTTCCATCCTTTGCGTTAACTCAAGCTTCAGCCTCCTCATATCAGCTTCTACTACTTCATCCTAAATTGTTTTAGCAAAAGAAAGTGGTTACCTTTAATGGTCACGTGTTTGAAGATATGCTCGAAAAACTAGAATTTTTAAAAGCAAATAGCGTAACCTGCTAGCCATCGGATGGCTACTCTAATATATTGAAAGAAGATATTCATAGCTAATCAATTGAAGTGGTGTATATAAAAAAGAAATGTGCTCACTCACCACGCTCTGTGATGAATATGAAAATGATGTTGTACAGCTTTCATGTGAGAATGACGTATCTGGTGAATAGGGGTTGAACTTGAGTCCCAATCGAGTTGATCCAAAGCTATGATCTGAATTGGTAGAAAGTCGAGAAGTTCGGCCTGTGTCAATGTAGTCATAAACGGAGGATGAACGTCCACTGCTTGGCCTCTCAGAGCTTACAAATGATATGTCTGTGTCTGATTCTGGGAAGTCCACACATGACATTCCACCCATGCCTCTTCCTCTTACAAATGGAGACCTGCTTCAAGGAAACCATATTGTTATGTTATTCTGGGTTAGGGATAGGAAATTTAATTGCTTTGAAGACTTACTTAAAAGATTCATCCGCCTGGCTGTGAGGTTTGATTGATGTCCTGTCTGCAACATGTATGCATGTGATTATAAGTGGAATGCAAGGATAGATAGATGCCCAACAAACAGTTTAGTACTATATATCACAGAAACGAACCTCTCAAATTCATACGTCTGGAGGATATCTCTGCAGGTTGAGTTTGGACCTGGCTAATTAGATCATGTATATGGCTCAGAAGTGGAGATGTATGAGCGGCCGGGCGAGTAGCATTCCGAACTGAAGAGACTTTGCCCTTTGAAATGACAAACACAGTACAAAAATCCGGCGCCCCCTTTGAAATGCTACTTGATGCGCTTGATGACTTAAATCTGCACAATATAGGTGCATAATTATATGCAGTTATGCATAATACAATGCCTTTGTTGGCTTCTATAACCACAAAAGGACTCTGTCCGCTAATATCAAAATTATTCTCCTTTTTAAAAATACTTATGAATCCAATCTTAATTAACTTGTTGGAGATACTGAATCTTACCGAATAAACCCATGCCTGGATGTTGCACCAACCACCAAGTTCTCAATTGCTGCATAAGAGACATACTCTGTTATTGCTTTCACAACATCAGTGTCTTCAAGTAGGACATCAAGGCATTGTATCTAACAAAATATTTAACAGCAGTAAGTAATTAATGTGGGAACAAAAATCTGATGCCATGTTATTCTACTAATTTGAGTAAAAAGATCAAGCAGAAAAAAACTATCAAACCTACATCTTTGCGTGTACAATAGCAATGGAAAGTGAGAAACAGATCCTTGATAGTGTTATCAAGTTGGTAACTCCCCGGAGATGCAGATGAATTGCTGATGTTACATATAATGACCTCTTTACCCCCTGTAGCAATTGAAAAAAATTATAAGTGTTTTATGCTATGTAGTATGCAGTTACATTCCTCTAGTTTCTGTAAGAGTCTTATATTATGGAGGTCGAAATTTAATTTGTTAGTAACATTTTGTTTGGTTTAATTTATTTATTTTATATATATTCTGCTTATAAAATTAAAATATTTACATAGTGGATAAGCATTTAATAATTTATTTTTCTTAAATGTATTTGTGAATTTATATATTTTAATTTTGCCGGAATTTTAAAATGTCAATATTGTATCACGTCATCAGCTTGGCCACCTCAACTGCTCCACTGTGTCTTCTGTAATATTTCGGCAATGTTTATGTCTCCACCAATCTTGAGACCAAGGGTTAACAACGACTATTCAGTACAAAAAATACTTATTATTACGGTTTGTCTATTTTAGTTGACATCCAACGGTTTAAACCCCGTGGACCATAGTAGAATTTGCCTGAAGGCTGAATCATCATGAACATCGTTCTCGAAGCTCTCAAAGGATGAAGAAGAGAGTATTGGGAACATAATGAAATGAATTATGATCGTTTTTTATAAATAAATTAATTAGCAAGGGCCTGGGCCGGTTTTGCAAATAAATAAAAAAATAGATAAATAGGAGAACTTACTAGAGACGGGTGAGGATGTCCCGTGCAAAACGTGGATTAGAATAACAGTTTGACCTCTGGTAAGAAGACAATCAACAGCCCATTTAAGAGCGTATTGGCTTCCTTTATTCTTGTCTATAGCCACTGCCACTAATCCATTTCCTCCTCCTCCCTTTCTAATCCCTGATGCTTTAGGATTGGGAAGCCACATTTCTCTTCTTTCAGCTAACACACATTTCTCTTCATGTGCATCTTAATAAATATCCTATTAGGTAAAAAGATTGTTGTACAAAATAGTTCTTAACCGAATGTCGAAAACGATATATAGAAAGCCATCCCTAATTTATGGGCAATCAATCAAAATTTCCTTTTCTTATCCTATCAGTTAGAGGGAAACACAAAAAAATTAAAAACAAGTGCCGCATCAATAACGGAACTATGTTATATTTGGGGTTCTTTACCCTTTAACTTTTTGTATTTTCATAAAATAAAAACTTATATGTATGATATATTTATATTGAAGTAATTGCTTTTATTTAGTGAAATTTGGCTTTAGACATAATAGTATTTAGGTGTCGATTATTTTTTTAAAAAATATTTTTTGAAATATCATACATAAAAAATCATATGTATGATATTTTTTATATGGTACTTAGGTGTCGTTTATTTATAAAAAAACATTTTGTTATCTTTTTATAATCTTTATTTTCTAAATACATTTGTTGCCAAAATTAAATATTTTATTTCTTCTTTATTTCTCTCCTCTCTAACTTCATTCCTCCCATTTTCCACATCCAAATAAATTTACCTTTTCTTCTTTTCTACTTTTGTTGATATTTATTTAGGTTTTTTTTTCTCTTCAATTTTTGTAATGTACTTTATTTAATAGGTTATTCAAATTAAATAAGTAATGCAGATCAGAATTTTTAATATTTATTTGATTTAATGTACTTTGTGGACATTATTAACACACTAACCCAATCATCATGAATTTGGTTCCATTTCGGTAATTAAAATGCAGAGAGATGCTTGTTATATTGTTGGCAAGCATACCAATTAGTATAGTATTTTCATAAAATGAGTACAAAATTGTCTTCATAGGGACTTATTTGTATCTAGCTATTTGTGTAATTCAATATCTAGGCAATGGAATGTATTGTTTTTAATAAATAAGTTCCAAAAATTTAATTCCGCGTTCTTAACAAAGCCAAAAATAAGGTAGATTTTTCAATGACAATAAATCAAACAGTTGGTATACAAGGGTTGATAGCAACAATTAAACAAATTAGTTGGAGTATTTGGTGTTACTAGACAAATAACTATGTAATATTAAAAGTTTTTCTTCATTTAATAAAAATTCACATATGTCTTTTAACATTGATTCCTCAAGTGAGAGAAGTTAATTCACTTAACCCCACTCCTAATACCTTAGCAAGTATACTTAATGATTTAGCAAGATCGATCAACAATTATTAAGAGTCTAATAAACTAAGGAAGTATTCATTAGATACTATTCTCAAAATCTAATTTTAAAGTATTTTCCAATAACAATAAAAATCACAAGATAAGCAAATGATTGATCAAATCACAAACTAACATTAAGAACAAGAAAATAATAATAATATTGAATATTCATTAAATAAATAATGAGAATAATTACATGATAGTTGCTAATACACAAAATCCCCAATACAAGAAAGATAACTCCTCATTGGCATGACAAATCACCAACAATTACAAGAACAGGGGGGATGAAGAGTAAAGGTGAAGAAATAAAGAGACAATGCTAAAATGAGCTTCAACCGCAAACATAGAATCCTAGGACACTCTGATACTAATCCAATGAAAAGACATCTTAAATAGGATGAGAATCTCTACTCCCTAATTCTTTTTTTGACAGGGAGTTTTGTTCGCTTGATGAGTTCAAGCACTGACATGACCTCTTCAACTTCCATCCTGCCACATGTTCTCTCTTTGGGCGCCTTCCTCAATGAGCAAGTGAATTAACCCGCTATTTAATCAACTAAAATCTTCAAATCTTCAACTTCTATTCTAGATATACTAACACCCTGCAAAACACAATAAAAGCTAATTAAAAAAAATTTAAAATTAACTACACGAAACTAAAACCTACAAGAGCATTAAATTTTGACTAAGTGATATCAAACTAAACAATAAATGAGAAAAAAAATTAAGATAATTGATGTGAAAATTAAATACAAAAATTAAGAATGCACAACAATTATCAATGCTCCATCAATCTCAAAAACCCCATGGTTAGTTTTACTTGAAGACAAGTTTATACAAGTCCATCAATCTCAAGTTGATAGCAACACGAACACTCACACGGCCAGGGGTACTACTAGTAACACCCACACACACACACTGCAAGGCCCAACAGAGATAAACGGCCACCCCACTACTTGAAGGACTATACTACATGAATCAGAAGAAGAGTCCTCAAAGCACAGATGCAACCAATTTACGAATTATAGTAATATTCTAGAAGAGAGCTTCTGTTAGGATATTCTAGAAGCAATGATTGTTAGGATATTCTATTATCAGAGTTTGTTATAGAATTTGAATTCCTGTTATTAGTAATGTATAAATAAGGTTGCAATGAATGAAAAAGATAAGAAAGAAATTATCCATAAGGCTTATGCACAGGAGGTACCTTGTCCTCGAAACAAGGCCTTGATCTCCACCCTTATCACAAGTCGTTCATGCATTGAGTCCAATTTAGTTGGTATATTGTATTTCTTGCTAGATACACATATGCACACTAAGAGGAATAAGAGGAAGCATGAAGAGGAAATGCAAGATGAGAGAATAGAGATTTTTCTCATTAACTAACTATATCCAAATACAAGAAATGAGTTTTATATATCCAACTACATACAGCTGGATGGTGTAAATCTGTAACTATATTAACTAACTTTCAGACTTTTGGATTACACACCAACAACTTCAACTTCCAACGTCTCTTGCTGCCATAGACGTGCATGGATTTGCACTTTTTCGGCAACGGCAACGGCAACGGCAACGCGCACAAGATCGCCGGCAGCTAATATGTTTGATTTTTTTCCCTATTGCAAACTTGCAATCTAGCAATAACTGGAACTCGCGATTACATCAACAACAATTCCTCATCATAGACTTGCTAGGTTTTTTAATTTAAAGTTGATGAGAGTCATGTTGAAAGTTGAGATCTTCAGTGATTTGGGTTTCAATTTAAGTATTGGGATTTGGCTGGTTTTTTTACTCAGATTGATGTTTTGGTAGAAATTCTTTTTATGACTGGGTAATTTCTTCTTCAATGCCACTACTGGTGTCTAAGAGGGAAAAGAATTTTTGGTGGAACTTCTCATACCGCTACTGATGCTAGTTTTAGAAGGATTTTTTTATCCTAATTTTTGTTTTCTCCTTTTAATTTTTATGAATTGTTCTTTCTTCTAAAAAAATATTGTTATAGTTTTAAAAGTGGGATGTTATTCAATTTTTATTGCTTTTTGCTGAACAGAACCAAGCCTTATTATTACTTGTGTATTATGGCTTGTTATAGCTCGGATACATACCTTCCAAGAGCTTGCACCAACAACCAAAAAAATTTAAGGACGAAACCTTTGTTGGTGGTGGCATTATTTAAAGTTGGTTTTGGCACTTTTTTAAAGGAACGATCGAGAAAGTAAAGCAGGTATAACTTGATAGATGAATTTTTTGGAGTGTGTTGTTTTGTTTACAAGGGCAAGGAAGAGGATAAGCATATTTTAGGGAAAATAAATCATTAAAAAGCATGTGCTAGTCACCTGCTTAGTTTTTGTTAAATTTATTAACGGGTGTTAGGGGATCTTAGTGTAACACATGACCGAAAATTAAGGGGTTAGTGTAGGGTGAAAATAAGAAGGGATGAATAAAAATATAAGAAAAGTTAGTGTGATTTGCTCTAAATATTAATAGTACTAAGGATGAGAGTTATAATAAAATTTTCAAATAATTTAGCCAACATTTCCTTACAGGGATAATAATGGGTGAGTTTGTCTATCCTTATTCTCTTCTCCACAATGGTGAAAAAATGAAACACAATTTCATTTCTATTGAGTTTAGGGAAATCTGTGAGAAGTTCATCTCACATTTTTTAAAAAAATATTTGTTCATACATTTTAAATAAATTATATATTAAGTTATTAATTACATTTTATTTTAATTAATAATTACATATAATATATATAATAATAGAATTATATATAAATATATAACACATTAATAATAATTATAAAAATATATGTAAAGAACTAACATAACACACCTACTTAATCATAACATTTTTTTATCATTATTTATACATGCCCTATTGTAGCTACTTATCCTTGTGTATAGTGTTTCAATCATGGGATCACCAACCTCGATTCACATGGAGTACACTTCAACTAAGGGTGTTGTTAGGTGCACCCAATATTTCTCATTTTTCCAATTTTGCCGTTCACTCTTATAATAGCCCAAGCAAGACTTAAACCTGTGACTTTCAAGTTATTAGCACAACACTCTAATCAATTAAGCTAATGAGCCAATTGCGTTATAAAATAAATAATGTTGTTATACATAACACTAAAATTTCTAATGTATATTTAATGTGCATGTAAATTTAAATAATAAATTTTGTAACAATTAATTTTGATGTAAATCATACAAATTATTTAATCTGTATATTTTTTTTAAAAAATAAAAAAAATATTTACTATTACAAAATTTAATATATATATTATTGATGTGTCATTAATTTTTTTTACTATTACAAAATTTAAATATATATTAAATAATTAATGACACATCAATAATATATATTAAATTTTGTAATAGTAAATGTTTTTATTTTTTTAAAAATACGGATTAAATAATTCGTATGCTTTATATCAAAATTAATTATCACAAAATTTATTATTTAAATTTACATGTTCATTAAATATACATTAGAAATTTTAGTATTATGAGTTGGTTAAATCATTGTACTAACAACCTGAAAGTCATAGGTTGGAATTCTTACGGAAGAACTTCTTTCGCAGGATTTTCAGGGGGGCACAATTTTTTATTTTTTATTTTATTTAAATACTTGGATTATAGAAATAATAATATTTAAGCATTATTTATCTATTTTATTATATTTCCTAACAAAACATTTTATTTTGTTTTTAAAAGTATTCATTACAAAAATAATAACATTTTTTCTCTTTTTAGACAAATATAATATTTTTTATAAAAAAATATTTTTCTTTTATAGTCTTCATCTTTGAAATAACTATATTTTTTTTAAAACAAAATATTCAATTATTCGATGTATTTATTTTATTTGTTAATATCTTTTACTTTTATAATGTATTATTATTTTAAAGGTTATAAATATTTATATTGTTACTATCATTCTTTCTTTTATATAATTGATTCGAGAAATTGAATATTTTTTATAATTAATCTTTATCTATGAGATAAACTTACACATAGTAAAGTGATAACTTTAATTTTGAGACTTACTATAAGATTATTCTCCTTTTTTTTATTACTAGCATTCATTCATATATTCTTTTTTTTCTCTCATATCTCATTTTTATTCTTTTTGTTATTGTTATCTCGATCTAATCTTGCTTTTAAGTATATAATAATATAAGTCTGATTCTTGAATGTATAAAATTAAACACCATTATATAAACTTTGGAAAAATAAATTAAATATTAAAATTATTATGGTCTCTTCTCAATTAAGAGGTATTTTGATCCAATTGGAGTACACTTTGGTCAACATCATTAAGCGACCAATCCAAATCAGAAAATCCATTTTGGTTGCATCATTGTCTAACCTCAGTTAAAAGATATCAGATCTTGTGTGACGCCCTTTATCCCTCACATATATGTATTAATAATAAAAGAAGTATTTAAAACACATTTAAATACAAGTCTTTGAAAAGGTAAAAGGCTCACATTCTATTTTCTAACATCATAATAAAACTTGTCTAAATAAATAATAAATGATCTCGGCTCAAAACAAGGTCGTCCAAGACTTCATGCAATTAATATAGAAACCTATACTCCAGTGTCACATCTTATCAGAGCATTGTGTTCCCGTATCCTCTAGCATGAGGTTCTTCATAGTCATCCACCTAATCATCTACTCCTACGAACATAAAATTCGAGATCATCACAAGATCCAAACATAAATAGCACACGGGGAGTGAATTATCACATTTCTAATTAACAGAGAGAAACAAGATAACATATATGTATAAATATCATATAAACAAAATACAACTTACTTAAGCATAACTCACGTTATTTCATCACTTTGTCCCACAACATCACATCACAACACCACACGTCTCATTAGTTTTCACAACGTACTCAATGATCAAAACACAATATCATTAAATCAATCAATATCGATCAATACACAAGTGTTATGCAACAGATACACTAAGACTCAATCCTATATGCAATGTGGTACCATGTCAGTGAAAAACTTCGTCAGGCGCCTAAGAGTACATAACAAGACAAATCACACACTATCAAGTCACGTCACTCTCACTGGGTAAAATCATAGGGAGATCAGTCAGGATCACGCTATTTTGCGAGAATGCTCCAACCACATGAGATCAACATAGGCTTAAAGGACCACTCAAATCGGGTGTATTTATCCCCAAGGCCTACACTCCGAAGAGTCCATTAGAGTCTCTCCCTCCTAATTCAGGTCCAACCCAGAAAACATTTTAGTACACAGACTCTATCTATGAACTGTACAAAACACACGACTCCTCAATTGTTTTCAAAATAATTTTATCTCATCGCGCTTGTGATTAATCTCATCGAATCCCTACATTGGTTCCTATCACAAAACTCTATTTATTTATTTTTTATTATTTTATAAAAAAACTCTATTTTATTCTCTATCAATTGAATAAATAAAATACATTTTTTTTATTTTCTCTCAAACCATTACTTTAATTAATAAAGTTATTTTTCCTTATTTATTTAATTATAAAAATCTCATTATTTTTCTAAAACTCTATTTATTTATAAATAAAAATTCTTTTTAAATTAATTTAAAAAATGAGATGTTACTTATGGATTCATATCTGTGACCATTTTAAACGCATCATCTATAAATGTATAATTAGCTAAAATTTAATACACGTACTTACTCTTTATTGTAGTATCGCATGCTTCAATAGTAAAATAAATAATATTTATCATTTATAAAATGATATTAAAAGTGTAATTAAGTTTGCTTAGACTTGTACTAGTATTAACATATTCCTCTCTTTCTCCTTCTGCTACAACAATACTTTCTCTTTTTCTCTAGTGCACACACTTGATCAAATACTGATTTTAGAAGAAAAATGCCCTGAAGTTATTCAATATGAATTAATTGGTAGTAGTCTTCATTGAATATCTCAAATTATTTTAATATATATTTACCATAATTAAGCCTTGAGCTGATTATTTATATATGGATTGTCCAACTAAAATTAGTATCACACATGGTCTTACGGGCTGTTTTAGTTTGTATGGTTGTCCTACTAGTATGGTCGACAAGCCTTTATGCAATCACCATTTGGAGAAATCTTATATTTCAATGGATTTGTGGACCTCAGATCCATGAATCCAGTTTAATGGATCTGGGAATCTAGCCAAGGCACCCTTTGCGTCATCTCCCGAGAATCACAAGAATGGTTAGAGGGGAAAACCTATTTAAATAGACATGTTCAATTCACACATGTTAGGTACCATGTTACTATAACTTACCATGTTACTATAACTTATTAGACTCTTGAGTTTTCTTCAAGTTCGAAGATCTCTAACAAACATACTCTCTATAGTTTTTTTTTATATATATATAAAACAAAATCAATTGATTACAATGGCTGAACAAATATAAGATAATAAAAAGATACTTTCATATGTTTGATAAAATCAACTTGTTACTTGAAAGCTTATAAACTATAATATAAGAGCTGAAAAACTAAATATTAACTCAAAATTTATAAATTAACTGATTTAATTGAAAATATTTAATAAGATAAATTGATAGGTTAATTAATAAATATTAAATGATATATAATGACATATTTAATATTTCTAATATTTGTGATGATGTGATGGTGTGAGAGGTTTGCCTTTATCAGATGATCAAACATTTTATTGTACACCACCAATTCATAGGAAACTTTTTTTTCTTTGACCAAAGCAAATCCTATGGATTGAAAAAGGCACACTTGGTACCAATTGCTCAGGGTGGGCATCATCAATTCAATTGTGGGTAGAGTTTAATTAACAAATTTCATTTTTACGAATTAAATTGATAAAATAAAAATTATGTAAGAAAATAAATTAGGTCATATAATTTAAAAAAACAGAATAATTTAATAAATAATTATAAAGTTGATATAATTTAAAGAATTTTTAATCTTAGGAAATAATGTAGCATGAACATTGTCAAGTTGATTATCATGTGTGTTGTGTGTTTAAGAACATAAAATTAGATATGAAAATTAATTAATTTGGAGACAACAAACAAAAAAGATAAAAAAAAATTTAAACTGAATAAAATAGTAAAATAAAATGAAAAAAAAGAAAAATTAATAAATTATAAACTAACTTATTTTTCATGCTTGAATTACTAAAATAAACATATATACCAAACAAATTTATTTTAACAAAAAAAAACTTATAAGTTAATCAAAGTAACTTATCTAATAGAGAATGATGAAATATTTTTAGGACTCAATCCCTTTAGCCTTACTAATCATATACTACTTGTTAGCAATTAATATTTTTTGTTAATACGTGCGTGTTTTGCACAATGACTAGCACTAGAGATTTAAAATTGGGAGAAATGTTTATATATACAGAGATTTGTGAAATTAAGAAAGAGGTTGCCTAATTCCTAACTAGTTCTATATGGAGGAGTAAAAATACAAAATGGTTCAGTTAGAAAAATGGCTAAAAAGTTATGTTAACAAGAAAAACAGATGGAGACAAAAACTAATTAATTAATTAAAGGAATTTAAGATTAATTGATGGCATATGTTCATCTTCATGGGGAAAGCCACCTTCCACGGGTACAAATGTGTAGGTTCCAAATAAAGTCGGAGTGAAGCAGCTGAAAAGAAAAGCTAGTGAGAATCACACAGCTATATAAGCATTTCTTTCGGTGGTGATGAGAGTGGAGGAGTATTCTCCAATAATGGCATCATTTTCAGTCTCTTTCAAGTCTTCAACTTGCTCAAGAGCTTCCTTGATATCTAGCCTTCTTTCCACATTCTCCTCACAACAGCTTAAGCCAATCTTTAAAAGTTTGAGCAATTCAGCTTTACTATTTCCGATTCCTCCCATCTCTACGTCAAACACGTCAGTGGTGCGCTTCTCAGTAATCATGGTATTTACCCAACTGGCTATGTCAGAATCAGTATTATGCCTAAGTGTGAGATAGTTTTCTGGGAATTTGCCGGTCAAGATCTCCAGTATCAGAATTCCAAAACTCCACACATCAGTCTTCTTTGTAATGCGACCAAGTTGAGCATACTCGGGAGATTTGTAAGGCATGATGATTTGTTGGGCATGGTCAAGGTTGATGACGGGACTGAGGGCATAATCAGTGAGTAGGGGCTCGAAGGATTCATCCAAAAGCACGTTGGAAGATTTGATATGACCGTGAGGCACAATCACGCTTGGGAGGGAACTGTATAGGTGAGCCAAACCCCTGGCTACACCTTTCACGATTTTCAAGCGAGTGGGCCAATCAAGTCCTGGCCTTTGATAGTCACGATTACCTTCATAGTATACATGAAATAATACAAAAGATGATTAATTGCTAAAGTATATATAAACAGACAAGACAGGCGATCTATAAGTAACTGATGAAGTACGTACCATGAAGATGGCTGGCCAAGCAACCGTTGTCAACAAAGGAAGTGAGTAAAAACTTTTCATCTTTTCGATAATAATAGGCGAGAAGAGGGAGAAGATTGGGATGGTTGAGGTTGCCCAGCCTTCTCATGTGCTCGTGGAACTCATCTCTTGGCACATTGTTCATGTGCTTGTACCTCTTGACAACCACGGCTTGACCGTCCAAAACAACGGCCTTGTAGGAAGACCCAAAACCGGCACTTCCTAAAATTTCGGCGGAGGCCTTTAGCAAATCCTGCAAATCAAACTTGGGTTGGTGATGGCTGAGGAATGTCAGTTTGCCAGCTTGTTCCCCCCTCCTGGAATGTCCATGGCCACCGCGATCTGATGATGAAACCAGCCTGGGACTAGCAGCATAGTGATCAGCTAGGCTTTTAGTTTTGACATAAATGGGAGGAGCGTAATTTTGGGAGGCTTGGCCCTGCAACGTATGATGTTTCTGTGACCTCAACCGACATATCACCAATAGGACTGCAACCAGGATGATGGCTATTATCAATGCTATGGCGATCACAGCAAGTAAAATTTTTAGAAGGCGCATTTTGGACGCCTCTGGGGCTCCCCTTTGGCAGTACTCGTTGGTCAGGGGCGGCCCGCATAGTCCCGGGTTTCCGCTAAATGAGGAGGCGTCGAAGGTGCTTAGATTGGCCGGGATGGGCCCCTCTAAGTCATTGTTAGACAGGTTGATAATCTTCAAACTTTTATTGCGTTGAAATTGGGGGATTTGACCTTGAAACTTGTTTGAGTCGAGCCTGAGGATGAGGAGACTGGGCAAGGTGGCAAGAGAGGAAGGAATTTGACCTGTGAACTCGTTGTTGGACATATACAGTTTCCTCAATCTATTCAAACCCGTAAACGCATCATCCGGTATCTGTCCGGAGAAATGATTATAGGACAAGTAGAGGGCCTTGAGATTTGGTAGCATCTTCACGTCAGGCAAGGGACCCACAAAGGTATTGTTCATTAGGCTAACCGTTCGGAGAGCGGGGATTGAACCCAGAGACTTTACGTCGATGTTGCCTGTTAGGCCCATGTTCTCAAGCCGCAACCCCCAAACCTTGTCATTCATACAAAACAGGCCCACCCAGTTGGGGATGTTGCCAGAGCACGGTGGCTTTCGGTTTATGGATGGGTCCCAACTACTAAGGGCTATCACATTTCTCAAAGAATCCCGGAACTTCAACAGTGCCTCAGCATCTGAAGACATCGCTGATGTGCACGAACATGATATTAATATTAAGGTGAACCACAACTTGACGACATTATTTGATGGTGCGCGCTCGAGCGAAGCAGAGCGCGCGCCCATTACCATTGAGTGACAATTACAATGATAATGACGGGATGAAAGAGCCAAAACCCACAAGTCAAGATTCAACTATATGTCATTCTTCGATCTCTTTATCATTATTATTATTATTATTATTATTATTATTATTATTATTATTATTATACAACACCATCTCTGATCATTAGTGGCCAAAGGCCAATGGCGATGGAGCTATTATGGGCTAAGAAAGAGGCTAGTAAGAACAGATCCAGAACAGATGACAGAAATAAGCGGAGAATGTGCTAATTTTTTTTTTTGTTGCGTCTCATGACATCTTAATTTTGGGTGTTCTCACAAGTTGAGCTGTTTGCGCGAGAGGTCTAAGGAGGTCCTCTGATTTTGTTCCTTCTTTCTTTTCAGCGTATGTAATTTAAGATAGCAAACCGTGTCCTTTGACTTAGATTGCAATTGGATTTTCCAATTCCATTATTAGATTCGTATGTATTTGTTTAACTAGTATAATAATTTGTCTCATGGATGCTAAATTTATAATTTACAATTTTTCAATATATTTTTTAGTTTAAAAAATCATTTGTTCTAGTTTCTTATTAGTATAAATATATATATATTTCAAATTATTTATGTTTATTATATAGTCTATAATTTTTTAGTCTAAATATATGTTCAAAAAGTATTTATTTTAAGTTTTATTTTTTATTTTTTATTTATAATTTATATTTTAACAAGCATTCATGAATATTTGTACCAACAAATATATGCGTTCCATCCGTTCTTGTTTACATGCCATTGCCAATATTTTTTTATCTCTCTCTTGTGCATTACTTATTTTTTAATTACAATACGCTAAATTATCTATTTTTTCTCTTATATAGCCTGAAAAAGATGAATAAATTCACCATAAAATTAAAGATAAATTTTAAAAAATAAAATAAATTTAATGCTAATAACTAAGTTAACTAACTTATAAATTTAATGCTAATAACTAAGTTAACTAACTTAATAAGTGTACATTAGTTAATTATGTCTTATAATTAAGAATGAAGAAAGTATTTTACTTTTTATTTATAATTCATATTTTACTTTTTTTAGTTTAATAAGATTCTGATATTATATATAATTATTTTTTTTAAAATGGTACCCAGATCCATATTTGCATGGACAGTAATAACATTATTCCTTGGATTTTTTTTTCTCATCTCGTGTTTTTGAAAACATAATCATAAAGCATATTAGTAAAAAAATTCAATTAGGATTTATGAAAAAAAATACAAAGGATCGTGTTAAATATTAATCACTTATTGTAAAGTGTAACAAATTTTAAATTATTAATTACTATTGTAAAGTATAAATAATTGGTTGAAGATATGATTAATTATAATATTTAAAATAAAACGTTGGAAAAATTAAAATAACAGTTAAAATTATAGTATTGTTTTATATGTATAATATTTTATAATGTTAAGATTTATTTCCTACAACTCTTTTATGACTTTTCTTATTTTTCTTTAAAATTTAATTAATCACTTAATGAAATTAAATATCTAATAAATATTATCTTATTATGTTCTCCTATTTCTTTATACATACCCCAGTGTTAATATAAATATTTGTAATTCTAGGATCAGGAACATATTAATTTGACTGATTATCATTAAATTTTTAATTAGTGTTATGAGTAATGCCAATAATTTTAAAAGAAGTAAAATTTATTATTACATAGACCTTCAATATTTAGAATTTTAGTGATGATGATTATCGCGATAACAACAAAAACAAATTTATAATGTTTCAGATGTATAGAAATAATGACTCGTATAAAAATATAACTTTAACTATAATTTAAAATTTTTTATACAAATTCTAAAAAATATATATATTTTCTTCGGGACCAAAATTTAAGCAAAAAATAATTATGTGTGATAAATTAAATAAGTAAATTTTAACTAATTTTTATTTATTTAATATACCATATCCAAAATATTAGATATTTATTTCCAACAGTCTTATCTCTTTTTTTGTCCTATGCAATTAAATATGAAGTGTACTTTAAAAAAATGAATTTATATTTTATTGAGATTATCAAAATTAAATGATATTATCTATTTTTCTTAATTATTTAAATAATTTTTTCTTATATTTTAGTCAAAGTGTGTATTTATTAAAATTCAAATAATTTATATGGTTTGCTTACTTATAATAATATAAATAATTTTTAAATCTTGTTAGGCCCAATTTAAATCTATTCATTAAATGTATTTTTTTAATTAAATATATGATTGCATATAATTTTAAAAATTTAAAAACAAATTAAGGAAAAATTCACTGAAATTAAGGACAAATTAATTAACAATTTTTTTTTATTGAATTTGAATTTAATTTGAAATTGATTTTGAAAAATAAAGGAGCTAAATATCTCAATTTAAAAATAAGGGACTAAAATCATGAATTTAAAATCATAGAGGTAAAAATTAAGATTTATCCTTTTTATATTTCATTTGATGGATATATACAAATCACTATAATAGTTTTTATTTATATCTTAAAAAAAATTCCTAGACTTAGGTGACAATTTTTTAATGGCCTAACAAATCCAATCCAATTAAAGTTGAATTAGATTGAATTAGATTGAATTGACAAAATAAAAAAAATAAACTCAATCCAATTAAGTTTATTTGCATATAGTTAAAAAATATACCACTTACACCTCTAATTATTTTCCTTCCTCTCTAACCTTATAATTGCAGTGTATCACAGTGCATCAAAACATCTATTATTATTATTATTATTAGTATTATTATTGTAGTAAAACAATCTTAAATTATTTTTTAACATGCCAACTAAAAACATGTATAATAGTGTAATAAACGATTATTTTAGTTATATATACACAAGTAATTTTAAAATATAAATAAAAACTAACGTAACCAGTGTGAATGCAAAGATATTAATGCTAGTTTTCTTAAAAATCTTCTCCACTATATTTTCCCTCCTCGTTAGCCCTAAACTAAACATATTTTGTGTTATCAAGTTACACTATCATGAAGTCAAGATAATCCCTACTATAATGTGGAAATAGAGGGATCATCCACCTGTCCTTGAGTATTTTTTCTAACACAAAATTAGCATCAAAATACACATTATTATTATTGTTGTTGTTTCTTCTTCTTAAAAGAGTACACATAACAATTATAATTATTGCTATAAACCAAACAGAAATTGAATGTCTATCATCATCACTTAAAAAAAAATTACAGATATATTTGAACATAGTACTAAATTACACAAGGAAAGTATACATGGGCAAATAAGCATTTACTGAAAGAGTGACTACCTAGTTTTTGTTACTACAGCATCGCTTATCAAATTACAGATATCTGAGCATTCCACCAAACTGCCCAAGGAAATAAATGCTAATCAGTAATAGAAACTAGAAAGTACTCAATTAGAAAATATTTATTATATTAAAATAAGAAATTTATTTAATACTAATATTTAAATTATTTAAAAGCAACTAATAAAATGTATTAAATGCTTTAAAGCACTGCTTAAATTTTTTTTACATAATGATTCCATATATAAGAAAATAATCTTTGACATAAGTATTTTATTTTATTTTTCAAAATTACTACTTTAAAGACAAAAATAAGTATTTATTATATAAAATATTTAGTTTGCATGTTGCTTAATAACAAGTCTAGAGAAAGATTGATTTTTTTATAGCATATGAAAAAATCATTTTTTTTTGTAGGCAAATAACATATATATTGATAATAAAAACAAGGTGGAAGGGTCACAAGACATGCCCCAACTAGCCCGAAAGAGTTACAATGCACACACCACCAACAAATCATAAAAACGGCACAGAAATGGTGGTGGATAGCACTGACTTGGACCATATGTCTTATATCACTGAAGGATTGGCTGCGTCTAGATGGAAAGGGTGGTGGATAGCACTGACTTGGACCATATGGAAGCACAGAAATGATATAGTTTTCTCTAATAGCAGTTTCAATGCAAACAGACTGATGGAGGATGCATTGTTTCTGGTATGGACTTGGATGAAACACTTAGAGAAGGATTTCACCACTCACTACAATCAATGGTCTTCAAATCTGGCACAAGGTTTTAGATGTAGTAGACATTAGGAGTGCAGGGTAATTATTTGTAATAGGGCCTGCTATGTGCCCCATCCTGGGGTGGACCAAATAGCTGGCTGATTTCAAATATGTCACATTTGTAATCTTAATCCTGTACCTTTTAGTACCTCTGGTACTCATTTAATATACATATATATTTATTTTGGCTGATAAAAAAAAAATCATAAAAAAGGCCCCCACTGAAGCAAATATCCCTACCAAATTGATATACTAAAAACTGAACCATATAGAACAGACTATACATTGCCCAACACAAAGACACCAAGACAACAAATGCACCCACCAAAAAATGTGACTGCAGCCAACGGATAACACATAAGACTGGAGTCAAAGTATAATATAAGATATTGGCTATCCCTCCATATTTTACAAATAGAGGCCAAGGCTATTGACCCATTCAAAAAACGAACAAGGAAATCCCCGAACTCTTACTTTTAGCCATGTCAAAGTTCTGAACCTAACCAGAATGTTCTCAAAAGCCAAAACAGCATCATTGAAGACTATACCATTTCTGTACTGAAGACCCATATAGGCCATAAAACACAACCCAAATGACTTGCCAAACAGCTGAGAAGTTCATATTATGACTAGACACTAAAACAACTCAATCACTATATATAAGAATTACGAGTTAAGTTCAAATTGCTTCACTTTTTATCAATAAAAATACTGTAAATTGATAAGCTTAATCATTACTAATTCTGTTGAGATAAAACCTTTGATGGGTTCAATCAAACAACTATTAACATGGAGGACAGATAGGATCTCACGATCCTAAGGCCATTTACAAATACCTTATCTTGTGAATCGTGCAAGAACTGAAGGGCATGATTTTATACAAAGATAGCAACAAACATTCCTATGTATGCACTCATTTTTTAGTATTTGGACTCCCAAGCCAGAGCACACATTGATTTGAGTAATTGAGTGTTGGAGAGTCTTTAATAGGTATCCAACCTTATGCCCTTTTAAGAAAAAAATTGATAAGGACCCAATTCCCAAGCACTTGGGGAAAATTGGTTCAGCATACAACTCAAACTTCGTCCTAAAAATCTTCCACTGTAGTAGTTTGCTTCAAACCCAAAAGCAATTCAAAGGGATTTTGCATCATTGAAGGTTGGAACCTTCTAAATTCTAATGACAGTTCTGAAACACGCCCATGATGGATTTGTCATGTAAGACTCCCATCATGTAATTTCTCCTCCTCTATTACCCCTTTAATTTGAAAATATCATTTCAACCTATTCACCTTCACCCACCCATAGGCATCATCTCTAGAGAACAAGGGAATCTACAACATCCTCCAAAGTTCCTCTTGATGTTCATTTGACGATCTCCCCATTGACCTACCTTTGTGGGCCACATTTTCTGAGGCTCTCCAATATCTCTTCAATCTTCTTGAGCCAGGCTTCTTGAAGCCCCTGTTCTGCCTCAATCTCCTTCCTCAATGACTCACTTTTCTCTAAAGATTCCAGACATCCCTTCATTCTTGTGTGCACTTAAAACTTAAAAGATAGCTGTTGGAGGGGGGAGGGAGGGACCCAAGCAAGCATCCCTCCCATCAAAGCTAGTTGTCAACGGGGAAGCAAGCCACTTAGGTACTATAGATCATTCACTTAAGGAAGAAAGAGAAAACATGTGAAATAGATCCGCTAAGCTTAAACCTGGCGCATTAAGCAAATCTTTTATACAAATTCACCTTACACGATTGGTGCCATTTGCGGGAAATGAGAAAAACTTGTCCATCTCCCAACATGTAGTTGTGGGTTGCAGTAGCAATTATTGAATACCATGCCGAACAAATACGCCACATGAATTAAAAATCTACTGGCCACAGCTGTCACTGAAAATTAACGACTGGCCTAAACTAAAATTTAACCAGACAATATTAATTTAAGTAATGTGACACTACATGCTATATCAAAGAAATGATAAAAATTGTAATGCATCTTAAAGTTTGAAGTTCATTTCCCCTTTCCAAAAAATAAAACGAACAAATATATATCAATTGAAGTTTTCAGTTGGTACAAAAAGCGAACTGTTAATTTTATCAGCAACGATCGCATCAAATTAGCACGCAACACAAACTATAGCAAATAGTTGAAGTGATTTACCAGTATTGACGAGTTCGAAACCCTTGCTTGAAAACAACCAGAGGTCTGAAAAATCCATTTAGATAATTATCATATCTAAATCGCGAACGTTTAATATCAAATATGAAACTAGGAAGTTTATTATGTACCTTATCACGTTAAAAGGGCCTTCCCCAGGAGAGCCATCTCCACCTCTGATGCAAGTGGTGACACACTTGATTGTGCATGATTCCGCTTTCCTTGACTTTGGTTTCTGTATTCTAGCTTTCTTGCAATCTTTGGGCAACGTGCACTCACCGGACAAAGTCTGGGGTATGTTGGATAGAGTCTCGGGTTCATCAGCTGCTGCCACAGAAGCTATCACCGCAGCGGTTGTGAGCAAGGTAGTCAGTGCCACACTGCATGCTCTACTGAGTCTCACACTCTCGAATTTGCAGGTGATGCTTCTTCTCCCAGACCCACTCAATTTCTGAGGGCTGCACCTATCTTGCCAATTGCTCTCACCATCTCGTACCCACGACCCACAGTACACCGATAAACTTGGGCCATAGATTACCATTATCTTAAACTACCACCATATTATCTTCTTTTCCCTTTCTATACGCTGCGCTTTCGTCCGAAAGACAGAAGAAGAAAAAAATATAGAAACGTGTATTTATAAATATTTAATAACTAATGAAGTAAAAAAATTTACTAAATAATAAAATAAGTTAAATATATTTTTATTTATTCTTGTAATTTTTTAAAAATATTATGATGGCCAGAAAACTAAAGAAAGTAAAAGTATTTTGTTTATTAATAATAAATAAAATATATTAACATTAAAATTAAGGCAAGTTATGTGGGGTATTATATATTTAAATAGACTTTTTAAGTAATAGAAAATACCCGCAGACACATGTACCTTTTTCCTTGTGTTGGATGGTTTTAAGTTTCAATTTTTTTAGTTTTTAACGGAAATTTGAAAGCAAAATTTATTTGAATAAAAGGAGTTTAACAAAAAAAATCATATAAAATTATTTTTAATTGAATATTTAAAATAATTTTAACTTGTTTCTTGAAAAAAAAGTGCATTATAATTTTTAGTTTTAAGCTTTTAGAAATTATTTCATCCTTTATATATTTTCCTCCCAATTTCTATCTCTCTTGTCTTGACCTTCTATTCAATTTTCACTTAAGATAGTCTCAAGAGTTAAACGAGTTAATCAACTTAACTCATACCTACTTGATAAAATGAAGAACTTGTAAGATTCCAAAAGTTATAGGATAATTAATTTAATATATAAATATTAATTAAGTATTTAGGTTTTAACTAAACAAATAAGTTTAAATATAAGAAGCCAAGAGTAAATGGGCCATTAGAGATCCAATATGAAATTAAACTAATCAATCATATGCTCTCACACATTCACTTTTGACCTATAGAGAAAGAGAAAGAAAATAAAGAAATACAAGGGAGCGAAGTAGAAAAAGAATGAAAAATAAAAAATTAGGTAGTAGAAAATCTTGTGACTCTTGTGTTGAGGTGAGTATAACATGTTCTCCTTCCTTCGTCATTAGTGTTCTTTGCTCTTGTATGTTTCCCTTAGCATGTTTATTTTTTTGTTAGTTGTATGCAATAACTTTTACATGATTCAATAGTATTTCCCCATGAATCGATAGGCTAAAGATAACAAAAAGACTTTGTGATAAATTGTGTAATTGATCGGTTAAAAATTGAAATTTTTATGTGTGTGCTTTGTATTAATTATAATATCTATTGATTAATGACTTGGAAGACCATGAGGGCCTCCATTTATTCATATTGCATAATTAGAGATTTGCTAACCAAGGAAAACGAGTTGTATTAGGTTTTGACTCTTTATTTCTCATTATATTTGAGGTGGTTAAGAATGTTCACTCATTGGGAAACACAACCCTACATAATGGAGCATGACCATGTCGAGGTTTAGGTCACCACTTATATCTTGTTTATATAACCTTGCTCAACCATGTATAAAAGATGTATATGACCGTAAATCCTAAAGCATGACCATGTTGAAATTTTAATGATAGAATTATATAATAATCAATTGTCCAATGAAAACTTCCATGATATTTTTTTACCATTTTATTTATTAAACCTAGGTTAAATTATAATTTTCTTAATTCATTCAAATTAACTTGAAATTTTAAAATCTTTCCGTCCTAACTTGCTTAAACTATTTATGACCAAAATAAATTATTTTGTTTATAACATTAATTAAAAAGAATAAATTACAATTTTATCGTTCATCATTTTTCACTTGCAATTATCTTATATTAACATGAAAAATATTAAAACTCAAATCTAACTTGAAAAATTATTTTACCACATTAATTTCATGATAATAATTTCGTGGTATCATAATTATCAATTATAAAACATTCAATTCTTATAGTTGTCTTTGATTTAATTTTTAATCAATACACAAGAAATATTAGTATTGGCTAGTACAATCTTTTTTTTATCTTAGGTAAGAGATGATGAATGTTTCCCAATTCACTAGATCAGAGACTAATCCTACTCGCTATGCGTAACTATCACTAACCAAAAGAATTTTTAACAATGGTAAGAATCAAACACGAGTTCTCCCACTAAATAGATTGTTCTCACTCATGTGAATGAAGCGAGAACTTCCACCCCTACGCCAACCCTTTGAGTTGGCTAGTACAAATTTCTGAAACTACTAATTACTTAATCTTTAAATAAAAAGGTACTACAGAAAGTGTCAACATTAAAGAAGACGAGGACAAAATGCGACTTAGCAGTGCCCCCGCGAAAAAAAGAAAGTAATATACTTTTGACAAATTAGAACTATAGTAAATTGCCACACAATGACCATTAGAGATAACACGAGAAGCTGACTATATCAAAGAATCATCAAATCGACTAGCATACGAAGACACCACCGCCGTTATACCCAGTTGGACCTGATTAGTTAGTTGAGGCATCACTAGTTGGTTGAACTCTATGATCCTCATGGTAACAATCAGGTCATGCATATAGAAACCATCCACGCACAGCTGGTCAAAATACGGTTTCCAGCAGGGGTGGACACGGGTCTGTTAGGACCAGATCAGTTCTTTCCTTCTAGTCTAGGCTTTAGGTCTGATAGTTCATTCTCGAGGATCACAGAACTTGGCTAACTTCTTACTTCATGCCGTACTTCGAGTTATCCCGTCCCGAGTTCTCTCGGGATGAGCTCTTAGCGATTAGCCCAGACTGATAATTTCCCGGGCCGGGAAATGAAATTCATAGAGCCCCCAAGCCTTTTTGCCGTGGATCGCCAGCTCCACGCCAACATGCTACTGACGTTTAGGTAACGCGGGTATGAGTTAGTCATCCGAGCAACTAACCTGGTAGGTTGGTCTGTGGCATTTTTTAATCCGATCCAATCAATTTTAACATATTTGGATCCAATGGATTTTTTCCTAGTTTAAGTTTGCAATCCAAGTGAAAAAAAATACAATTAAATTGGGCTGGGCTAAAAAACCCAAACTCTAAAGATTAAACAAATATTTAAAAAAATACTAAGCAATTTGATGGATAGGATTAGATAGGATTTTCAAAGTGAAATCCGTGATGCAATCCAAACAAATCAGAATTGCAATTTTTCAATCCGATCCAATCTGGAATTTTGAGTTTGAATTGATTCAGATTCACCGGATTGATCCGGATCCATGTCAAGCCCTAGTTTCCAGCAGTGTCTAACTGGAGAACGGGCAAAGCTAATGTCTATATTTGTCAGGAGCATTCTTCCAAAACATCCCATATGTACATATCCAAACATCAAAATGCTCATCCAGAACTGTTGGCAACTTCTGCAGCTCTCTGCCTCATCATCTCCATTACAGCAGCTCTTCGTCTTGAATCAGACTGTTGCTGCAACCTCCTTAAGTGTTCTTTTAAATCTCTGATTTAACCCAAAAAGAAAATGTTATACACGCAAAATATATAAACAGTGACTTAAGTAATTGCAATGCCTATGCCTGACCCACAAACCTGCAACGTGGTACATGGCATTCAGATTCCTTGCAAGCACGAGCATGGAGTTGAAGCAAATACCACATTTTCTTGCATAGAACACAACCTCCAGAGGCACGGATTTTGCAATGCATCCCATGACGGAAAAGCCCCTTCACCTTGCGACAATTTGGATATTGGCAGTGGGCAGAACGACATTGAGATGCATGCACAAGAAGATCAAGCATTTTTCGTAACTGTAAATTATAAAATCCATTAACATCAGACCTTATAGATAGAAGTGCAATATCACCACTAAGCATGGTGAATCGGTGATAAAATGAGATTGAAAGTCAAAATCATGTATTAACATTAAAGAATTCAATAGTAAGCAATTGAGTATTATCCCATGTAAATAACACAATATTTCGTAAAACTCCCCCCTTCCCAAAAAAAATTGCCAATTCATTCATGATCATCACAAAAGTTCAACAAAAGGGACTTGGAGGAAGCTTGGTAAAGTCACCTAAATTGTGATCATCCCTAGATAGAGATGTGTGTTGAAAGTCTCACATGACAGCTAGCTTTTGGTAAAAGGGGGACATGTTGAAATCCCACATTGATTAAAGATAGTGTTGAGATTGACTATATAAATGGAGAGCAATCCTCACCTCACAAGCTGGTTTCGTAGGGTTAACTTAGGCCCAAACCTACTTCCTGACTGTAATCAAGATGCAGGATCTACAACGCACCTCTTCTTTTCTTGTTAAGTATACTATCAAGTACGGTTGCAGTGCTATGCATGGCTAGGAGGCCAACAGTTCTGCCACAAGATAGTATGGCCCATTTCTGGAAGCATGCAAGGGCAGCCAATGGTAACAGGAGAAAAGGAGCCTGGTGGGTAGTGTGGGCAGCAATGATTTGGTCCATTTGGCTTCAGCGGAATCATATTATTTTCAACAGTCGAAGATGTGATATTCAACAGTTATTTGAATCTGTCAAATGCAGGTCGTGGGCTTGGTTGAAGGCAACAAATGAACAGTTTTCACCATCTTTTTATGAGTGGCAAATGGATCCGTGCTGGTCGTTAAAACATATTCATTGTTTTTTATATAGCTTCGGTTTTTTATGGCTTCAGGTGTTGTCATATAGAGCTGTTTGTAGTTTGCTACAGGGTACACATTTTACAGTGGGTCAAGGTTAGTTTCCAGATGTGGGTCGTTTTATGGTGCTTACAAGGGTGTGGGGGGTGAACGGTTTATTCAGTTCTTTTCTTAACATACTATCGTGCTTTTGTGCATGGGTTTCTTTTGGGTTCGAGGAAGGTCTTTGCCTTTGTAAGGCTGGTTGCCCTTTATTTGATCTTGACAGGTTTATTCAGGTATCTTTCAACTTGTAATTGGGTGGTTTGTTTTGATGCACTGCTTGTGCCCCCAAACAACACGTTTTTATAATTCAATTGACTTTGCCTTTTTTTTTAAAAAAAAAAGTTCAACAAAGCTAACAATGGAAGTTGACTGACTAGTAGATATACAGCCTTTGTTGCTGCTGCTGTTATCATTGATAATAGCAAATAAACACTCCAACAACATATATGTTCCACATATGCATAAAAGTTCAGAATTTTTCATGCTCAAATTCACATTATATAATTTTAAATGTTCTACATGCTAGAAAATATAAATGAAGGCAGCTCCTCTTCACACTCAAATTTCACCACACATGTATCTGACTTCTTTATTTGAAATGTGCAATATAACCAAGTAATATATAAGCATGCTCATTGAAACGACACATACAGGAACAAATAAAATCTCATACAAACCTGTAATACTCGAAGTTGCCTTGCTTCCTTGTTCTGAGCATCACGATCTGCCATTGATGGGTGATTTGTCAATTTATGAGGATGATCAGCGCCACGGTCCTTTTGATAACAAGCATTGCACACATCATATTCAGGGCAAACTTCACAACGCCAACCTTGGCCTGTTTCTATGTCAAGACGACAAATATTACATGTTGTAACAAATGCAGGGGCAGTTGGATTATGAAGATGATACAAAATCATCATAGAGGAATGCTTGGCCCGCCTTAGAGTATCATACTGATAATGATTTCCCTGGCAGAGACTCAGAAATGCCTGCCTAGTGTCAAAGAATTCACTCTCAAGAATCTCGTCTTTGTCCTTCGTATCGGCAGGTACATCAGTAATTTCTACCTACAAGAACATAAAGGTACGGAAAATTCCAATATCATTTTTTACTGATTTTAGCTATCAAAAGAATACATCACATCAAATTATGAGCTCCATAATTTATCTGACTCACTAGTTATGCTGAAACCAAGGTAATTCACAGCCAAGCTGTACTTAATATTAATATGACACGTGGATGATATGACAGTAATGACACAACAATGAGGATACCAAATTTTTTAATAATTCAAAATAAGATACATGAAGAGTTGATAGCTGTAAATTTAAATTTTAAATAGGGATCCTAGAAGATATAGGTAGTTAAAATCCAAATCAGATTATCAGATCTGATTAGATTTTATTCTCCTTTATTCTAGGAGATTCAGTTAGATGATATAAAGATCAGATTATGCAGATCTAATTTGATTCTCCTTCAATTCTTATCTCTGCATTTATTTTGTAATAAGATTGTTTAGGATTTCACCTAACCATCCCTGTCCATATATATTAATTCCTTGTGTAATTGTGATCAATGTACAAAAATAAAGATCAGTTTCTTCTCCTTCTATTCGTGTATTTGCCTACCACAACTCCCAGAAATTCTAGGCACGCATTGTCATCATTTGTAGCCTCTTGTAGCCTCACATGGAGAAAACATGAGGCAGAAGGGCAACTCGAAGTCACTTCCTTTCACTAGGGAACAATTAGAGCACTTGTCCAAATTCCTTTCAGCTAGAATGTCAGTTAATCCAACCTCTTCTCTAGCCCAACAAGGTATTTCCTTTTCTACTGCTCTTGTTAGCACAAAATAGAATTCTAAGCCCCATGGATCATTGACTCTGGCGCTACTGATCACATGACAAATTGTTCAAAACTGTTCTCCACATACAGTCCTTGTGCAGGTCATAAAAAGATCAGAATTGCAGGTGGTGCTTTGTCTACCATAGCTGGTGTTGGTTCCATTCCTATATCTAAATCTCTAACTCTATATAATGTTCTTCATGTCCCAAATTTGTCATGTAATCTTTTGTCCATTAGTAAATTGAAACATGCTCTAAACTGTTTGGATATTTTTTACTCCTGTACTCGCAAATTCGGAGAGTTGAGTTCAGGGAGGATGATTGGCAGTGCTAAGGAGGTTGATGGACACTATCTCTTTGAGGATGAAGTTGTCTTTAAGGAAAAAAAACTCAGGGTAATTGTCTTAATTAAGTTTCTGTTCATGAAGATGGAAAAATTATGCTATGGAATTGTATGCTAGGTCACCCAAGTTTTGTGTACTTGAAACATTTATTTCCTGAACTTTTTAAAAATAAAAATCCAAATCTGTTTTCTTGTGAAGTTTGTCGACTTTCAAAGCATCAGCATTCCTCTCATTCTCCTCAATCTTATAAAAGATCAAGTACATTCACTTTAATTTGTAGTGATGTTTGGTGGCCTAGTCGGGACCCTAAACCAAATGGAAAAAGATTGTTTGTCACCTTTATAGATGATCATACAAGATTAACATGGATTTACTTGATGAAAACAAAATCTGAAGTTGATAATATATTTTGAACTTCAAAATGTTTTCACAAGTTTTTTCCAAATAATAAACTCTCATGCACTTTACCCCTTAGAATATTTGGGTGTACTGTCTTTGTACCATTGTTTTTAAGGATGTTATTTTTTTTAAAGAAAAAACCCTTTTTTTTCAAAATCGTCTTGGGGGGGGGGAAGATGCTGTCCAGTATTTCAAACTTCAGATTTTTCAGTCTTGCCAACTTTACAAAATTCAGATTTTTTTAAATTTAGATTCCAAGCATAAAGAAGGAAATTTAGATACTCAAAACAAGGGTGAACCTAATCAGCAAAATAAAAACAAGATTTCAGAACCTGTTTTAGAAACTGCAATTATTGAAACTGAACAAAAAGAGACAACATACAGTGTGTAATAAGGGTGTGGAACCCTTTGATCTAGTCTATACCAGAATGACAAATCTCAAAGAATAGAGCCAAATGATCCTCAAGACTGCCATGACTCTGAGAACCCATCAGGTAACAATTTTTCTAATTCTGTCCAACCTGTTCAAACTATAGTTGAATTTGTCCCTGACAATTCTGCCCTTCCTATTGCGATTAGAGAGGGCATTAGATCACATTAGATCATGTACAAAGCATCCTATCTCAAATTTTGTCTCATGAAAACTTTTCCCCTTCATTTCGGGCTTTTACTTTAGAACTGACAAAAAAAGAAATTCCAAAAGATATACAGGCTGCTCTAAAGGTTCCTGAGTGGAAGGAAGCTGTCTTGGAGGAGATGAGAGCCCTGGAGAAGAATCAGACTTGGAAAAAGGTAGACTTGCCTAGAGGAAAGACAAGTGTGGGGTTTAAATGGGTGTTTACCATCAAGTATAAGGCAGATCTATAGAGAGATACTAAGCCAGGTTAGTTGCTAAACAATCAGACTTATGGTACTGATTACTCAGAAACCTTTGCCCCTGTTGCCAAGTTATAAGCAGTTAGAGTTCTTTTGTCACTAAGTGCAAATTTAGACTGGCCATTGCAGCAGCTAGACGTGAAGAATGCCTTTTTGAATGGAGATTTGGAGGAAGACGTCTACATGGATGCACCCCCAGGTTTTGTATCGCATTTTAATAAAAAAAGTATGCAGGCTTCAAAAGTCTCTCTATGGATTGAAACAATAACCTAGAGCTTGGTTTGAGAGATTGGCCAAGTTTGTTACAAAGGTTTGGCTTTTCGGTGGTCTATCGAAACTGCAAGGAACATGTTGTTCCAACAGGTACTTTATGAATCTGACTGTAAGTGTCTCGCTGATAACTGGAGAAGTGGCACCTTTGGCCAGCGTGATTATTTCACCGGTGTGTTGAAGGATAGTGTTCTGTTAGCTAGTCTTTCCAGCTTTCATTCACTTTGTTTTGTTAACAGATTAGAAAACTGAGCCACAGATAAACTAGCTCATTTAGCATTTTATGTTAAGGAGGCTTATTGGATTGAGGACATGCATCCCCAATTATTGCCCATTGTATCTGATGATGTACTACCTGCTGCCTCTTCCACTGAATAAAACATCATCCCTTACACTTCAAAAAGGGTAGGTTCAGTGTCAAAGTGATCATACAAAGTTTGAGATTAAAGACCTCAGGTCCTTAAAATATTTTTTGGGATGGAGGTTGCAAGATCAAAGAAAGGAATTGTTGTGTCACAATGAAAGCATATTCTGGATCTTCTCAAAGACACTAGGATGATGGGTTGTAGGCCAGCTGAAACTCCTATAGATCCTAACAAAAAACTTGGAAATGAAGACAAAGGAGATCCAGTTGATATGGCAGGGTACCAAAGATTAGTGGGAAGATTAATTTATTTCTATCATACCCAGCCAGACATAGCCTTTGCAGTAAGTTTAGTGAGACAATTCATGCACTCAGCCACTCACACATGAAGAACACCTTGAGGCAGTTTACAGGATTTTAAGGTATTTAAAAAGTGCTCCGGGTAAAGGACTGTTTTTTAAGAAAACCGGGCAGCAAGGCATCAAAGTATTCACACATGGAGATTGGGCTGGATCCATTATTAACCAAAAGTCCACTTCCGGCTATTGTACATTTCTTTGGGGTAATTTGGTTACTTGGAGAAGCAAAAAACAGAATGTTGCTGCTAGAAGTAGTGCAGAGCCTGAATAATAGGACAATGACCAGGGAGTTTGTTAAATTTTATAGCTTAAAAGGATTCTAGAAGAGTTACAACTTTCTATGACTCTTTCCATAAAGTTGTACTGTGATAACAAGGTTGCAATAAGCATTTCCCAGAATCCAGTTCAGCATGATCGAACCAAGCATGTAGAAATCAACAGGCATTTCATAAAAGAGATGGTGGATGGAGGCTTAATTTGCATGCCATTTGTTCCCACTTCACAGCAATTGGCAGACATTCTTACAAAAGGACTGTTTAGACCTAATTTTGAATTTTTTGTAAGCAAGTTGGGCATGCTGGACATCTATGCACCAACTTGAGGGCAGGTGTTGACAGCTGTATATAAATTTATGGGTTAATCAAGTTTTTAGTTCCTCAATTTTTATAGATTCCAATTTTTAGTCCTTCATTAATTTTTCATTAGTATTTTTAGTCCCTCTAAATATTTTTACCAATTTTTAGTCCCTCATTGGACTAATTTTGAACAATAAAAATAAATGAGGGACTAAAAATGCTAACAAAAAATTAATGAAGGACTAAAAGTTGTAAAAAAAATTAAGGAACTAAAAATTTGTATTTGAAAAAGATGAAGGACTAAAAACTTAATTAATCCTAAATTTAAATTTCAAATAAGGATCCTAGAAGATATGCGTAGCTAAAATCCAAATCAGATTAGATTTTATTCTCCTTTATTCTAGGAGATTCAGTTAGTTGGTATCAAGATCTGATTTGATTGGTGTCTAGGATTTCACCTAACCATCCCTGTCTATATAGATTCCTCATGTAATTGTGATAATGTACTAAAATAAAGATCAGTTTCTTCTCCTAAAATTACAAGATACATTAACATAAATTAAAACAAAATCTATATAAACATAATATAGGTAAAAGAGACTTTGATTACTAGATAGTTAGTTTGGGGCTGGCATGTTGCCTGCAAATAAGAAAAGGGTTTGAGAGGGATTTTATCTTGTGATTTGAGAAGGAACTCAGATTATTGTAGGAGAGTTCAGGCCTCTTGAAAGTCCTGGTACTCATTTGTACGCTTTTCTCTTAATAGAAGTTTTTTTCTCCCTACTTTTGATCCAGTTTCTATCAAAAAGAGAGAACAGTATTGGAGTCGTATGCAATTTTAGTCTTATTCAAAGTACCGGAGTTGTTTCCCAAACACATTAGTTGACAATTTTTTTAAACGGATGATAATCCCAGTCCCAGGGTACGTGACTAGGCATGTCATATATGTATCGGTATGGGTTGTGCATATGACATCGATATCTTTGACATTTTGGGAGTATCTAAGCTTCATAGCTGCCAAGTGCTAAAAAAATTTCACACAGCTGTACAGGTAAGAAAAGAACCAGTGCAAAATCAATCCTTCAAATAGGAACATTAAAAATGCCTGCTTACTCACAGGATAAAGGGTGTGTTTTTCCCTCTGGTTAATAGGATGCTGTTCTCTCTCTTCGCGCTTTAGTTCTGCTTCATAACACCTAAGAAGAGAACATTGTTATCAATATACTGAATATCTTTGAATGTAGGAGGAAAAATTAAGACAGTGTGTGACAAGTAAAGTTGATAGGTTGAGTTTGGAATTGGTTGAGTTGATAAATAATATCAGACAAGAAGAAAAATCATAAAAAGAATTCCAATAATGAATACTGAATGTAATTTTAAGATGTATAATGCTATTTAGACAATTATCATCAGCAGTTTCAATATTCTCCAAAAATAGGAACTAAAACAATGACATACAAATTATTTGGAACCATGACTTTGGCTCTACCTCTGTACTTTTTTAGTACCTCTGGTACTTATATCAATATATTATATTTTTGCTGATCAAAAAAAAAAACAAATTATAGAACCCTCTTTAAATATGATATACAGAGGCTATGTTTGACAAAGTATTTCAGCTAACTTATAACTTTTTCTACAAGCTGAAAAACTTGTTTGACTGTTCGGTAAACAAGTTTTTTTTAGTAGCTTCTAGCGTTTTTTGAAAGAAAGATTGTCCCAAGAAAATGAAGAAAGATTCTGTGGCAGCCATTGTTCAAAGTGATTCCTCATGAAAAGATGATTTGGTACTCTCGGTTGTTGATCAACAACAACAACAACATCATTCTGAACAATGGGTATTGGACTCAAGTTATTATTATCATAAGAGTCCACACTGAATCTTAGAATGTGGATTTAGCTCTAACTCAACCCCAAAAGCTAGCTAATAGGATGAGGGTTGCCCCCACTTGTATACTCTATCTTGGCACTACCTCTAGCCGATGTGAGACTTGAATTTTGTACAATCTATCTTCGCACTACCTCTAGCCGATGTGGGACTTGAATTTTGTACAATCTCTAGCCGATGTGGAACTTGAATTTTTCCAAATACTCCCCTTCACGTCCAACACTTTTGGGCTTGGTGTGTGGATAACATGGGGGGTGACCCTTTTAATGAATCTATGATAGGCTCTGATACCATCTTAAAGTGTAGGTTTGGGCCAAACTCAATAGCTCACAGGATGAGGATTACCCCCACTTATATACTCTATCTTGACACTATTTTTAGCTGATGTGAGACTTGAATTTTTTCCAATACCAAAATTGGTTCATGACTTATGAAAAGAAATCTGGTGGTAATGTTTCGATGGGTAACAATGCTCCTTGCAAGACAGTTGGGATAGGTTCTATACAAATCAAAATGCATGATGGAATTGTTAGAACCTTAACCAATGTTCACCATGTTCCAAAGCTTAAGAAGAATCTAATCTCTATGAGAGCGATGGATTCAAAAGGTTTTAACTTCAATGTTGAAGGTGGAGTGATGCAAATCAAAGGGAAAGGCAAGTCTGATGTAATGCAGGGAACCAAGCAAGGAAATCTGTATATCCTGCAAGGTTCCACAGTGACAGACTCAGCTTCAACTATTTCACAAGCTGGAAGTCCTGCGTCCAATGATAATTCTTTGTGGCATACGCGTCTAGGTCACACAAGTGAAAATGGACTGAAAATTCTGAGAAAGCAAGGGCTACTTGCAAATCACAAGATGGAACCTCTTTAGTTTTGTGAGCATTGTGTCTATGGAAGCAGAATAGGACGAAATTCCCAAAGGCAGTGCACACTACAATGGCCACATTGGATGGCGTCCATTTTGATTGTTGGAGGCCTTTGAGAGTTTCATCCCTAGGAGGGGTAAGATATTTCCTCTCTATCATTGATGATTACTCAAGGATAACATGGGTATCCATGAAGCAAAAATCTGAAACCTTCAAATGTCTCGAGCATTGGACAACACTCATGCAGAATCAAACAAGAAAATTAAGTGTTTGAGGACTGACAATGGCTGGAAATTTTGTTCTGAAGAATTCAATGAATTTTATAAGGAAGAAGGTATTGCTATACAACATATTGTTTGGCATACTCCTCAGCAAAATGGAGTAGCTGAAAGAATGAACAAGACCTTATTGGGAAGGACCAGATGCATGTTATCAAACTCAAGGCCGAATAGAAGTTTTTTGGCTAAGGCAGTCAGCACAACATGTTACTTGGTGAATTGCTCCCCGTCCACAAACCAACTGATTACTCAATGCTGAATGTGATTTGATGTTCGGCATATTAACATGTAAATGAAGGTAAGCTAGAATCCAGAGCTAAGAAGGGTGTCCTTATGAGCTACGGAGATGGAGTTAAAGGATTCTGAATCTAGTCTCCGTTAGAAAGAAAGGTCATTCTGAGTAGAGATATCGGTTTTGATGAACTCTCTACACTGCATTCGAAGTCTATGGAAGATTCAAGCAAGGCAACTAAGGTCACTAAGCAGGTGGAGTTTGAGATCCCTACAATAAAAAAATTTAGTGATCAAGAGCACTCTGAAGCACCTAATGATACTGAACAAAATCATTAGACGCAACCCCAACAACGTCAGTCTGAATCAGTGGATGAGTCTGACTAGAAGAGTCTGAACCTTACGAGGAAGCCTAAGACTACTACTCTTAGGAAGTCTCAAAGGCAAATCAAAGCACCTAAAAGATAAAGCTTTGATGATATTGTTTCCTGTGCACTCCAGGTGGCAGAAGAAGTTGACTTATTCGAACTAACCACCTATCATGAAGCAATTACTTATTCTGAAGCTGATAAGTTGTTTTCACATCAAGTTGCAACTATTTTTTTTTTGAAATGCAAAGATAATATATATTAATAACTTAGAAGTACCAGAGGTACTACAAGAGATAAAAGAAAGAACTCTGCAAAAGCAGGGACAAAATAACGTACAGCAAACATCAAGCCCCACCCTGCCCTACAAAGAAAACGTTAATTAAAAACTATAGACATTGCTGAAGACCAACAATGGAAAGGGACCTTGAAATCCCTTTCCCAACCCCTCAACCAAGTCCACATAAGGAAAAGACTTCTATCTGCCAGCTTAGTGATATCAAAGGGTTGATTATGAAATATCATCTCATTTCTGAGCTTCCAGATTGAATTTGTAACTGCTATCCACCACATCTTCCATCTTCTGTTAGCCCCCCTTGATCCTGCTAAAGGATAATGCTGGAGGAAGTTACCCATGGGTCTGCAATGGATGACCCTGTCTTCCTTCACCCATGAAAAGAATTCCCACCACAGAGGCAGAATCTTAGCACAAGTGAAAAACAAATGTGAGGCAGATTCAGGTTGACTGTGGCAAAAGGGGCAGAGGTCGTTGTCAACTTGGATTTGTCTCTTAATTAAGTTATCCTTAGTAGGGAGTCTATCCCATAGCAATCTCCAAGAAAAAGATAAGGCTCTAGGAGGAATTTTAATCTCCCAAAGTTGTTGGAAACCCGGTTGCTGGCCTTCAAAAGACTGCTCAGATTTGATAACTTGGTAAGCAGATTTGACAGAGAAGTTCCCACTAGTTTCAGCTCTCCAGATCCAAGTGTCCTGCAGGTTGATGTTTAGCCTAATTGCTGATATTTGGTCGATAAATTTAGAAGCTGTCTCCATCTCATTATCAAATAGATGTCTTCTCCAAGAGAGGTTCCAAACCCACCCATCTTCAGAGTAAAACCCCACATCTGCCACCCTACAATGTCTTTGGGAAGAAATTCTATATAATTCAGGGAATTGATCTTTGAGTGGAATCCCCTCATCAACCCAAGGATCTTCCCAAAATAAAATCTGATCGCCCCTACCCACCTTCCAGCATATTTGATTAAGAGCAGCATTCATACTCTGGTGTTGGGTGATATCCCTTAGGTCAGCCCACCAAGTAGAGAAACAGCGCTTTTTAGGCCCTTGATCTAAGCCCCTCCAACCTTTGTATTTGGAGACCAAAATCCTGTTCCAAAGATGATTAGGTTGGTGGAACAACATCCATTTCCATTTGAATAAAAGAGCCTTATTGAGGATTTTGATGTCTTTGATTCCCAAACCTCCCATATCTCTAGAAGTACAGCAGAGAGTCCAAGATACCCAGGCAATCTCCTTCCCTTCTCGATTACCACCCCAAAGAAATTGTCTTTGGATGGCAGAAAGTCTACTGATCACAGCTGAGGGGGCCCTGAAAAAGGACAAATAAAACAAGGGTAATGCTGTTAAGACAGCATTGATGAGGGTGATTCTACCAGCCATAGAGATATTTCTCTGATTCCATTTGTTTAATTTAGCCTCAAACTTCCTTATAATCGGATCCCAGACCGCTGTTCTCCTCGGGTTGACACCAATAGGAATTCCTAAATAGCAAAAAGGGAGCTGGAGCATATCACAATTGAGGTAAGCAGCAGCAGAGGTGCACCAGTCCCCAGGCTGGGCTATTGCTCCGAATTGGCTCTTTGCGAAATTGATCTTCAAACCTGAGACCATCTCAAAGCTTCTGAGTATTACCTTCACAGCTTTGACATTTTCCATGGTAGCTTCTCCAAAAAATACTGTATCATCAGCGTACTTCAGCCACTAAACAACTTGATGTGAAAACAACTTTTCTCCATGGAAAAGTGGGAGGAAGAAATTTTTATGAAACAACCAAAAGGTTTTGAAGTGCAAGGAAAGGAAGATTTTATTTGTAGGTTGTAAAGGTCTCTTTATGGATTGAAGCAATCTCCAAGACAATGGTACAAGAGATTCGATTAGTTAATTATCTCTCATGGGTACAATAAAAGTCCATATGATTCATGTGTTTATCATAGTAAGGTGAAGGATGGTGCATACATTTATCTACTTCTCTATGTGGACGACATGCCCATAGTATCTTGACACAAGTTTGAAATTCGGAAACTGAAGTCACTTTTTAATAGTGAATTTGAGATGAAAGATATGGGAGCAACTAAAAAGATTTTGGGCATGGAAATTAGGAGGAATCATGCTCAGAATAAGCTTTTCTTATGCCAAAAGGAATACATTTAGAAAGTGTTGAATCATTTTTGGATAGCAACAGCAAAACCAATATGTACTTCTTTGACATCGTCCATTCATCTCTTTGAAATCGATACTACTCAATCAAAATCAGAAAAGGAATGCATGCTCGTGTTCCTTATGTTAGTGCAATTGGAAGTCTAACGTATGTCATGGTATGCACAAGACCAGATCTAGCACAAACAGCCAGTATAGTGAGTAGTATACGGGTAAACTTGGGAAGGAACATTGACAAACAATTAAACGAATATTCAAGTACCTTAAGGGTACAACTGATATTGGACTCATCTACCAAGGTGACACATCTTGTGCACTTACTGGTTATTTAGATTCTAACCATGCTGGAGATTTGAGTGCAAGACAATCTGTGACAGGTTATGCTTTGACAGGTGGCAATTCCCTTGTAGGTCGGAAAGCTACACTTCAGCCCATAGTTGCCTTGTCAACCACAGAGGCAGAATACATGGCTTTGGCAAAAGCAGCTAAGGAAGAAATCTAGTTAAAGGGTCTTATTATCAATCTTAGGTTTCCTCAGGATAAAGCCTATCATTTTCTACGACAATCTGAGTGGAATCTGCTTAGCCAAAGACCAAGTCCATCATGAAAGGACTAAATACATTGACGCCCGATGTCACTTCATTCGTACTAAGAAGAGGATAGGATTAAAGTCTAGAAAGTTAATACAAGAGAAAACTGAGCCGATATGTTGACAAAGCCTATTACAAGAAAGAAATTTATACATTGTTTGGATCTACTCAATGTAGATTGTTGGAAATAACTTTGTGAATCTAATTCAGAATTGTTACTAAACCAAGGTAGAGATTGTTGAAAGAGGGGACTAGATGACACTGCCTGTATTGTCCAGTCCAGTCCTTTGTGCTGGAATTTATCTTTTGTCCAGTGGAGCATTCAATCATGTCTAAAAATGTATTGTCCAGTTTGTTTAGTTAGTTGTTAGATGGTTCAGATAACAAATCTTGTTTGTAACCGTTTTCTCTTATTTCTGTTTCAATTTGTTACACTCCTATATAAGAGAATTAGTTAGAAGGGTTAAGCGTGATGAGAGTGCTAAACCCACAACTTGTAATATCATTGTTTTGATCTTCAATAACAATGATACTCCTTTTTTGCGTTACGATTATCTGTTTTCTTCTTCCCTAATCTGAATTCGTCTTTCTCAGTCTTAAACTCAACAACCGCTTTTCAACAATTGGTTTACAGCTTGGCCTCCTTCAACTTATGTTTGCCCAATGAACTCAGTTATGATATGTTTGGTTTCTCTCAAAAGTACATTTGGACAATTACATTTGGCTTAAAACCAAGTTTCAAATGAAAGCAATATCAAAGTTGCTTTTGCAAACTCTATTAGCAAAATGAAATTCATTCAAATATAGGTTTGCAAACTTTAATCCTAACATACACTAAAGAAATGTGAAAACCAAACAGAGATATCTCCTTATTATTGTTAGAGATTATAGATCATAAAATATAGAATAGTGAGATATTACTAATACTTATATGATATTATAAAATAATACAATAACTATAAAATAAATATTTACACTTTTAAATCAGTTTTAGTGATATTATTATATGTATTAGCTACATATACTATCATTTATCATACTTTTGTATTAAAATATATTTTTATATTTTTGGTAGGATCTTACGATCCTATGTTTTATGATCTTGTAACCCTCCTCCATGTCATAAGTAGGATCTTGATCATGACAACGTTGGTTATTATTATGTTTAGTTGAGTTCAATGTATCTTATGAAGTAGTGATACTTTAAATGCTCCCTTAAAAGTAGTAGTTATTATCGTGACAACATTATGTTGTGTGATATGCTCAAGTAAATTCAGAAAATAAATTTGTTTCTCTTCTCACAATAATAATACTAATAAAATAATAATAATGGATAAATTGTGATAATATATTTTAGCACATTTAAATTGACATATTACATGACAAAACAAGACGATGGAAGAATCCTTACTTGTCACAGATCTGAAAATTCTTGCATTGCCTGCAAACCCAACGGTTGCCAGACACCATTAGAATACAGCAATGAGTGCATGCATGCTGCAAATGAACCATGATAAAATCTTCCTTCATTGGGCAAATGGTTTCACCAAGCTGGATAGAGATCAAAAGCTTTATTACAAGGAAATTGCTATTTCCACTCAAGGAAACCCCATATAAATGTTAAATGCAATAAGTGAGAAGATATAATTTGGAGATCTAGTTATACAACATATGCAACAAATTCAAAAACATGATTAGCACTGGACTTCATTTGCCCAAAAGAACAAATGAACAATAACATGTTCAAAGATCAAAATGGCAAATTACTTTGTGCATTAGGAGAAGGTCTTTTGAGGCATTTCCAGAAAGATCTGACTGACCAGATGCTTTCAAAGCCCTTTTTGTTATAGTCTTCTTAGTTGTTCCTTTCTTATTTTGTTTTCTTCCATCTTCCTCTTGACGAAGCTGATAAATCAAATCCTCTGCAGCCCCAGGCCAGTAGTCACCATCAAAATATGGGAGCCTTGCTGCTGTAACCTTAGCCCTACATTCACCAGAAGATACAAAGAAATGATCGTACAAGTTGGTGAGATCAACCACAATATTCTCCTTGGAAGCTTTTCTTAACATGGACAGGTACCTGTTGGAAATTGTTCATGAAACAAACTATAGTTAGAAATGAGTACCTTGAGCATTTTGTACATGTAAAACAATTAGGCAACTTCACTTTCTCATTATGTTTATCCTGAAGCTTTTAAACTTACCATTCCCTAAGCTTATCAGATTTTGGAGTTTTCTGAATTTCCGGATGACAATATAAAATATAATCTTCACCCTTTAATGGAGGACATGCCCATATGTAGCAGCTTGTAAAACCACGTTTCTTGCAATACTCAAGGTATCCAATCTAAAAGAAAATCATAACGAAAACTACTCAACTATTTATATAGAATAGAACTACAGGAAGGAAACAAATCAGAACTTGAATGACTCCAACAAAGGGTTCCACAAGGCTGTATAATATTCCACCCAACACAAGGACAAGGAATTAGAACTAAAGGTTACCAGAATTTCATGATAAACAAATGTCCGAAGAGCTTCTCCAGTTACTGCTTTAACCTCAGGCCTAAAATACTTTACAGAGTCCAGATATGAAAGATAAACCCGCCGTTGATTCGGAAATTGACATTCAGATCCAAACTCTTGAACATACATGCCAAAGAGGCATACTTCCACACCTTCAATCTTCTGAAACAACAAGATTACCTGAAATGGAAACCAAAAGTCATCAAAATCCAGAATAAATAATAACGACTTGATTACCAACATGACTAGCTCTAAAGCAACCTTCCCTTTACCTTCGATTTATATGGAAATTCTGTTGGGTAATTTTCTTCCTGAAAAATCTCCAAAAACCTCTGTTTAACTTCTAACTTCTTGTCTACAGATGACACAACTCTTATAACAAGAGCTTCAGCTCCAGGCACCTGGTAACATCAATTAAAAATGTTTTATATATAACCAAAGCATAAACACGCACCAAATGGAATTCTTTCTCTGCAGGAAACCAGTTAGGAGTTTAATCATCAACCTCCAATAAACAAAATGGCACCAATGTAAAACACAAGAGAGAGAGAAGAGCAAGAATATATATAAAAAAAAAATTGAATGATCAAATTATAAGTTCAATACTCCAATCAAATAAACTTCTGAAGCATAATATTCAAATAAGTGATAAATTAAACTTTAAGATTATAATAAACAACTTGCAGCCATTACTTAGTGACAATTTAGTAAGTCTTATCAGAAAAAAAGTTAGTAATGCTATACTGCCGACTTTAGCTACATTTGCCAGTGGAGGATAAATGTCATGATCAGTGACATCAGTATTCAAGTCAAGAAAATTGAGAATGTATTTTGATTTTAGGGATTCTTCACAAGGCCTAGATTTTAGGTTCTAACAAATTGATGACAATCCTAGCATTATTTCCAATGACGAATAAGGAAAACAACAGTAACTATCAAGTACTAACTCTCCTAAAAGCTTAAGCTATTAGGTGAAGGCTTGTGAATGGTATGCCTGAAACCACGGATGCAAGAGGATATCGGGCTTGAAGCACGGATAATGCAAAAAGCCCACCCTGCCTCGTATTGAAATTCAACACTATTTGAAAAAAGGTCACATGAATTGAGCTCAAGCCAATTTAATCATATATACTTATACCATGCCAAGAGTTAACTTTACTAAAATCTTAAGGCATTAGATGGAAGCTCATGAATGGTTTTATATGTAACAATAACAATCTCTACTAAACAAATCAGAGAGAGAGAGAGAAAGGAAGAGAGAATTGAGGTTTGGGAAAACTTTGGTAAGAGTTTCTGTTAATGAATTGTAAAACCCAATGATTCAATACAGTTTACAATAATATTTAGTTAGACTAACTGTCTAACTGTCTTAACTAACAACAGCTGTCACGACAGCTGTTGAGTGGTAAAGTAACTAACTAATAACTAACCTAAAGGGTTAGTTAATAGTAAGGAAAAATAAAACTGTACAATGGAGTTGAATACTCCTATATCTACATATGCAATATACAAAAAGAGATGAATCACCTCATCATAACTTTTCCCTTGAAGTCGGGCCCTCTCTTGTCTTTCATGCTTTAGTCTCCTAAATAATTGTTGTTCTATGTGATCACTGAGAATTGTTCTTGGTAAATCCTTGGCTCCAAGAACAGCACTTTGCGGTAAGGGCTTGCGCTCACTTCTTTCTACTTCTTGAATATAGCAGTTAGGGCAAGTGTAATCAGCTTGTCCACCATCATTTCTTCGACCATTAAATAAGGCACAAATTTGATGTTGCCATGCCTCACATTTATCACATTGAACCCACTGCATGCAGATAAAGTAGATGGTTATTAAAACAAAGTAAACTGCCAATCAATAAACAAAATAAGACATGATACGCACCCATTCCTCTGTTTCCTCGTCATTTTTCTTCTTTTCTAACCTTGACTTAGGAAAAGGAGTTCCATCAACAACAATGGTGTCTCCACGAGGCTCATTATAGCATGGAATACAAAAATAATGCCGTGTATCACCAGTACCCATGGTATAATACATATTATTTCGTTTAATCCGAACACCACATGTTGTGCAATAAATAGGGGATGGTTCAAAAGTTAGTTTTTCTACAGCACACAATTGACAGGAGTTCTCACTCATTGAATGCTCCATTGCTTGATTCTTCTCTGCTTTTGATTTGCTCTGTCACAATAAATAGATGCATCTCGGTAAAATTAGGATACCAAGACAATTAAAGAAGTATAAGACTATAAGGAATTAAGGAGGACATACAGCAACTGAACAACTAAAAGCAAACAGTAGATAATTCTTGGACAAACCTTCAAAAAATTATTTATGAACATCTTAGGAAAACTAACATATCCTACCATTTTTAAATAATAGGGATGACATGAATGGGTTTTTTTTTCTTTTCAATGTGTATGTAACTATATAACTCAATAAATTCCATGAACATCTGAAAGCAACTATAATGGTTGATTTATCAATCTGGATTGTTGCATGCAAAATATAAACCTCACAAACATAATGAGAAGCTAAGATGTGCATTAAGTAAATTAAGAATCTAGAAGAAGCATTAGAAATTATATTTTCATGAACTTGAAAAAATGAGGGGAAAAGATTTAAATGCTGAAACCAATGATTGACATATCATATTATATGCATAAAAAATCAAAGTTCAGTAGATGACAAACAGCATAGGTATTTAGATGTGATAATGAATGATAATTAGGAACCCAAGTTCTGCTGAATATGCATGATAAACATAGTTCACCATTTCCAGTTGATGCATTTTTAGTCATTCTGGGGTGTTCGGCATTGGGCTTGGAGTTTTTTTTAACTAGGGTTGGGGGGTTATGTAAGACAAAGGCATAGCAAGCTCAGTGAAGTGCTAAGATTTCATACTTTTTAAACTATAACAGAAATGATTCATGCTACCATTAAATTAATGGCTATAAAGTAATTTTTCCGTTAAAAAAAATGCAACAAGAATAAATAGTCTTACTTGGCCAACCCATCGCCTGAGGCCAGTGATATGTTCCCTGACTTGCTCAGGAGTAAACAACTCAGTCAATGAGACCCCCTTTATTTTTGGCTTACCAGACTTGGTTCCAGCCCCATGATCAGATGGCTGGTCCACATTTTCTTGCTTATCTTGTCCATTTTGTTTCTCAGTTTTAATATTTTCTGGCCTAGCTATATTAGCAGGCTCAGTATGTGTGACAGGCTTACCAGTGGGCATTTTATCATGTGCACTATCCTCATCCATTTTTGTCTCACTAAGATTTTCATGAATTGAATGCACCAGAACTTCTTCTTTAACTTCAGTAGGCTCAGATTTAGTTGATATAGACATTTCACCACTGAGATAGACTTGGCACTGAGTATCCTTTGAATCCCGTGAGTCACAATTTAGAACAGATGAAGAAGAATTGTCATATTCAGGATTAATGGACTGGGTGCACTGCTCAGTTTTCATACGCTTTAGAGATGGTAGGTCTTCTGAAGTTTCAACCACTAGTGGAGACTTCGAGATCAATCTAGGTGATGGGCCTACCACATTATAGGATTCGCAGGATCCATTTAAAGCATTTGCCAAACATGATTCAGGATCTGACCAAATTTTGGGCTTAAGTTGAAATGCATGCCGATACTTTCTTACCAAAACACAAACAGGGCAATGTGGATTATTGCATTTTATGAAATGAAGAAGCAATCTCCTGGTATGATGACAACGAGGATATGGACAATAAGGTATAGTGCATCCATCTATGTGATTACATAACTTTTGTGCAGTAGAACAATGGCGTTCTAGGCAATGTCCTTCTGGGGCAGAACAGTGACGAGCGTGAAATAAAAATAAAAGCCACCTCTGTTGATTCCTGTGTGACTTCTTTATATTACTGCTTGGGTCTATCTGCTCAGTTGAGCTTCTGGGAGCAACAGCTTGACCAATAATAGATCCATCTGATGATAAAGTATTGCATTGAGCTACGTCCTGCCCTGATATTCTTCGATGAAAATCCATGGGAAGATGCTGTTCATGTGGCATACCCTGAGGAATGTGGTGTCCATCTAGTGATCGAGGCCATTGATTTATAAGTATGGATGTGGATTGTGACCCAGCTGAAAGACAGCTAAAATTATTTTGTGACTCTGAAAGCAATCGATGTGGATGCAACATTTGTTGTGAAATCTGAGGTGGTGATGAGGATGAGTCGTTCTGGCCCAATGAAAAATGTTGAGCAACCTTAGAGCAATCATTAGAAGAAATTTGCTGGAACTGGTTCTGCATCTTAGATACACGGAACTGTTCAGAAAGCTGAGAATCAAGAACTTCTTTATGTGGTTCAACTCCAGACTCAGACTTTACTATATTGTCTAGATTGGAAGAGAGCTGAGACTGAGAGAAGGCATCATTGTTGACCAAATGCTGAGGTTGCTGACCTTGCAGCTTCAGTTGAAATTGCTGTGGAGTATACCGCTCTGACTGGTGACATTGTTGGGGTCTTTGCTCATATTGCTGTTGAGTATGCACATGACCATCTCTTGAAGTCAATGAAGACTGGTATTTTAAATTTTTCAATGAATTTATTGCCTGAGACTTTTGATGAGAAGTCTGATGCATACTGTTCAAATTTGAATGACCACTTATCAGTGAGCTGGTAATGGGTATTGATGGCAATTTTACTGCATTCATGTTCTGAGTGTTCATCATAGACCCAGAGGATGTCGCAGATGCATAAAAGCTTACAGAAGTAAAAGTGTCAGCATTAAGCAATCCATATCTGTCACCTGATAATGAGATTGTTACCCTTTTGTGTGAGATTTCAATTAGTACAGAGAAAAAATATACTTTCCCATCCCTCAAAGTCCAACAGGAAATGGTGTGCACATAGACATGTAGATGCCACACACCCTACAAACAACAACAACCAAGCTTTTTGCCACAAGGTTGACGCCATAATCTTTTATAGTTAGACCACTAATTAAGATTAAGATATCGCTTTATTTAAATATTGATTTATTTCGGTTTATCTTGTTCCATTATCTTTCCCTATCTTAATAAGATCTGGATATCAATATCCAGATTCCAGATCCTTATTTTATTAATTAGGATAAATTTTATATATAATCCTATCAATTAGAGATCTATTTATTTTTATTTTATTAATTAGAATCAATTATAGTAATTGTTAGGCATATCTTTGTAGCCTTTTTAAAGGGCAGACTTGATTGAAATATAATCAATGAGAAATACTATTCAGAAAAACTTGTGCTAGTCTAGGAGGGCTTTGTCAAGGACGAGTATGCTTCTTGCTTTCACATAGGTTGCAAGAAAGATTAGTCCACGTCTAGACCTGTGACTCAATTCTTCACAAAGGTTCATACCAGTTTTGTCATAAATCATGTGTTCCCAACAAACAACAGTGTAGCTAAAAATGATTATACCACCATGGGGAGGGGCAGGAAGGAGGTAAAGGTCTTTGATTTTATACTTAATAATAATAAATCAAAAGCAAAAAAAACTAATGTACCCTATAGCGCTATGCAAAGCTATGAGAGGTGATAATTGTACGCAGCCTTACCCTTGCATATGCAAAGAGGCTGTTTTCCAGATTCGAACCCATGACCAATTGGTCACCAAGGCACAACTTTACCATTGTGCCAGGGCTCGCCCTCATGATTTTAAATCAAACAAAAAGATTTAGAAAGATTACCCTGCACTACCAGTTGTTGATTTTGATCAAAGTGCTGCTGTAAGTGTTTAGGGGAATTAGTGTACGCTGAAGAATAGTCATCAGTGCCAGGTTCATTTGCAAGTTGTATGCTGTTTCCAATCAAGCCTAGCCCATTATTTATAGAATCATTTGGATATGCAAATGAATTTTGCAGCAAATCAGATCTCATTCCACCATCCATTTGACTGCCAAGGTTGTGCAATGCATGATTGTTGTGGCCACTATCTTGCAGCTTCTGGTGCCGCTGCGGTTGTGACTGTGACTGAGATAGTTTTGTAGAATCAACAGCGGAAAAAGAACTGCTGTTAGTTGAAGGATCCAGATTTGTATATGAACGATTATTACTGACACTAAATCCTGGAGTTGGAATCATCTGGCTAGTAGCTCTTGGCACCCCCACCGATGACATGTTTCCTCCTGAAACAACAAAAAAATATGTAAAAGACTGCTAGTAACCATTAGACAAACCTGCAATAAGTAGACCCACAAATGCAGGGAAAGAAAAACAAACTGAAAGGACTAAGGAATCAAAACAACTAGAATTACCATCAGATCTATTTAAAGAGCTTCCAAGCATGTTACCAGCAGGTAACATGCTTACACTATTGACAGATGAGGATGCTATGCTGTTACACCCACCGGCAGCAATCATTGAGGCATCCACAGAAGATGCTATGATCATGGTTGAATTTGTAACATGCGACATACCAGGGGTTGGTATCATTGTACCAATTGGAGAAGAGCTAACAAGCTGTGGATGTTGTTGGTTTTGATTAGTCATAGATGACCTTCTAAGGAAATTAGATAAGCGACTCTCTAGTGTGTCCAAGTTCATGTAGTCCTCCTAAAAGACAAGTCCAGAACATCATCAACACTATAAATAGTAATTGTTGACAAAAAGCATATAAAACCAGAGAACAATCCAAAGATCCTAAGATTAACCTAGGAAACAGAGAAAAAGTCCCATGTTGTAAGTTATAGAATTAGAAATTACATGGATTTAAACAGGGGAAAAGTAAGTTTGGATGACATCCCTCCAATTAGTGGAAAAAAAAATTAGTTAGAGGTCTGGAAAAACCTTAGAAATAGCAGTTTTAAACATGCCCTCTTCGAGGCGTTTTGCAAGATCCTTAACCTTCCTTCTATGTGCTTCTGTAACGGGATGCTGGTACCGCTGCAATAGTATATTATATCTGGAAGGTAAAAAGTAGCATGCTTATTGTTGTTAAAATTGAAATAAATGGTAAAAGATTGTCATAAACTAATTATCCCAAAATCTTAAGTTGTTAGGTGAAAGCACTATCAAACACACCTTCTCAGGCATTGCCATAAAGGCTTTGATACCATCTAATGAAAGAATTAACCCAAAAGCTAAAGATGTTCAGTGAATGCATGTGAATAGTTTTATACCTAAAACAAAGATTATCACAGTCTAACCTTATGTGTATATTATACAATTTTTAAGTTATGAAAACCAAAGATAGATGGGGCCAAGGGTGCATAATAGAATCAAATATGGAGAGAGAATAATCCAGTTCACCTAACAACACATACACTACAAGAGTCATAGTCAACAACTTTGATAGACTGAGCTGGCTAATAAAAAGTAAAGCAATAAATTATGAAAATGACTAAACAGAATCTGTTGTAATATCTTATAGCCTAAAAATCACACTAAGCCTTACATGTGAGAAACAACACAAGGCATTACGTTGGACATAAAACAAATATACATAATAATTAAGTTCCCAAATTATTTCTTTCCATTTTGTTTTACCATGAGAAGCACCAAGCTTATGCCCTTATCATACTACATGGGTTGCTTGATCAATGTCATTGAGCTCTACCAAAAAGACAAAAACTATTTATCTTGTTTTGATTTTAGATAATTTCAATGGATTATTTCCTAATATGAACTCACGTATAAAATGTACCAACTTTCATATTACATAAGTTTCACACAACAACAATCATGCCTTGTCTCACTAGGTTGTGTCAATTAGCTTTATTCAAGAAAAATATACATAACCCATATTAATAATCTACCCTATCAATAAAACTTCTCATGATTTAGCACAGTTCACCAGATTGAGTGTACCAAAAAATCAACTATAAAGAAATATATTAAAAAAAAACTTACATTTTCTCTAGAGTTAAAGAACGAGCTCTAAGAAATTCAGGATCCATAGTTGTACAAACTCCTATATTTGGCATCTGAGGCAGGGCATTTCCATTCAGTTGAATCAGGCCAGGCAACTGAGGCCCTGATTGATTAGGTGCCTTCCCCGATATCTTTTCTGGAATCTGTGCCTGTAATTTTAACTTCACTTTCTCTGTTATTCACATTTGTAAAACCTGTGCCAGGATTTCACCACCAACTAACAGTTCAGCTGTAAGCCTGTAACATGAACCCCATTGTCATGGCAAGAACAAAACAACTGGACGATTTATATGTAAATCTTGAAGGGGAATAAAAAACTAAATATGATTATTTGATATAAGTCACAGAACAATCCAAGAATCCTAGCACCAAACTGTTGCAAGTAAACTCAATGTTAAAACACGGTTCAAGCCATATCAAAAGTCAACAATTCATGGACCCAAAGTACAAAGAAGAAAGATATCGGAAGTTACAAAATATGGAACGAAATGACAAATTATATTGAATGCAATCAACCATTATAAAATCTGCTGAATTTTATCAAAAGGAAAGGCGCGGACGAGATTCCGATAAGCAAATCCCCCTCTGCTCGTGATTGGTAGTGAAATATTAAAATTATATTAAATAAATTTAATTAACCATAATAATTACAGTGAGTAACTCACGATAGATAGTAAATCAAATCAAATCAAATCAAAACAGCCAAAGGAAGAAATAAACCCTAACGTTGATGGGTCACAACGAACCTAGACGCCGGAAAATAGAGTACAAACCCGTCAGAAGTTCGGAATTACTAAATAGAGTTCGGAAATAATCACAACTATCGACGACCACGACGACTACAATCAACGATTCTTTTACCTTAGAGAGTCGGTTACACCGTTCCCATGTAAAGGCACGTGCAAATTTTGAAACGAAGGAAAACGAAAATTGAAGAATGTGAAATTAAAGGGTTCTAGGGATAATATGGGAAAGAGCGAGAAATAAAGGTAAAAAAGATATTTAACCATTCGATTAAAACTTAAACTATCTAACGCTTAAAAAAAATGGTTTCTTGTGATAGGAGACCTCCAACGTCTTGTTTAAGTTTGTTTAAAAAAAATATTAAAATAGGTATATATACTTAACTTTTGGTTTTGATTTTTCATAATTATTTATTTATTTTTTATCTTTAATATTTAAAAAAATTTGTTTTTAATTATTGTGTTAAAATTTCAACAATTGGGGACATGATCATTAACTTTTTAAAAATATGATTTGTGGTAATTTTAAAACCGACAATGTTCATTTTGAAATTTAAGTTACAATTTCTAGCAATTAAAAATGACATAACCAATCAAAGGAGCAAGAAGAAAGGATCCCATATCCATTTTGTTTTCTAATTCCTCGTGTTTGTCATCCATTGTAGTCCAACAACATTGTCGCCATCGTCCCTGGAAATGGATTTGGAAGATAGAGAGAAGAAAAAAAAATTGTGGCGCATTTGGTCTTGGTGAAGTTAACGGCGATGGCGGTCGCGCACTAACCCTGCCACCCTCCTCCAACATCATGTGTCGCCTCTACCTCTAGATTTGATCACACACACGATCCTTTTGACAAACCTCGATTGAGAAGATTTTGTCAGTCTGGTCGTCACCACGTGCAACGCCCTTTATTAAAAAAATAACTCATACTAAAAGAATATAAAATCTCAAAATTATAATAATATGAAAATACCTTTTGTATAATAAATAGTCAAATAAATAAGCTTTACATAAATAAAAATATCATCCTCGAAATATGGACATCTAAACTAAATGAACACTAAAAATACAACAAAAGTAATCGCATTCAGTGTCTTATTTTGAAGTAGTAACCAAACAAAAATAAATGTAACTAAGAAAACTATGTCTTCAAGTCTTCTCAAACTTAACAATTTCTTCATCATATTAATAACACTTATAAGGAGATGACAATCTTATTGAATAAAACAACTAACAAAAGTTCACAAATAGTGTTGTTCTCAACCAGTGTGATAATCCAAAAAATTGACCATAATATCCTAAATGAATTTAATATAGGATTATATATATATATATATATATATATATATATATATATATATATATATATATTTACACAGCAATAAAAATCCTATTAAACAATCACAATTCATACAATTTTGAATAAATAAAAATTTTAAATAAATGGCAACACCTCAATGCATCCAAATAAATATAACAAACACAACTTAGTGTTTCTCATAATCACAATACTCAATTTTTTGCTTCTCGGAACCAGTGTAGATGTCAAAATTTTCAAAGAGTCTATGAGCTCATATTTCATGCAATGACATTCCAATGTCTTTCTCTATCATAGATGGAGGTATCCAAAATCTCTTTCCTATCCCAGATGGAGGTATCTATCATATAATCTCATAATAAAATGTATATCTTCACCGGTTCCCAGAATGTGATGATCAATTCACAAAATTACAAGAATACTATTATAAAAAAACTACCAAAAAACTCCCTAATTTCATGCATTGAATAATAATTCTCAAAATCACTTCACAACAATAATAAAATCAACTAATAATATGAAATCACATAAATAACAACAATTATATAGTAATATAATATTTGTAATGACTAAAACATAACGCAGATACGTTCAAATTGGTCTTAATCCTAAAGGTATATATATATCAAGAAAACACGTTCTTGATAATTCATACCATGGAGGTTTATAAAAAATTGTTTTACTCACCTCTTGAAACAAGAAATTCGTGTCTTCGTTATTCTTCTTCTTCTTTACCAATTGTGTCGAAAAAAAATTGCCGCTTCGTTCTTTTTCTCAATCATTGAATAACCCACTAATACAAAAAAAGATAGTTTATGTGTATGGTTATAAGAGAAGGTATTGTCTACCCTTATATAAGAACGGTACATAATTTAAAATTTGTTTAACCGATTTTTCTTCATCTATTATTTCTATTATATTTAATTGTAATTATCTTTAATAAATCCAATATATAATTAAACTAACATTTTTTCAAAATACAAATAACAATATAATAGTTTAAAACAATTTAATCTATATTTTTGCTTACTAAAAGATATATTTAGATATCTTTATCTGAATAATTATTGAATTATTTTTAGGATGTTACACCACGGTGATCATTTGTCCTCATATCAAAGTAGCCAAAGATTTCTTATCCAAATCTTAGTGAGAGAACCCTTAGCTTTAATGGACAGTATCGCCGGTAACTCCACCATGAAGTTGATTTGTGACATCTCAAGATCAACATGTGACTTGGTGTAACGAGTTCCTCTTCATACTTGAGATATGAAACCTAACTACGATGACAAAGACAACTAGATTTGAGGTTCAATTGCGACAATGTTGGTGGGATTTTGGGTTGGTGTTAAGTCTGGACATTGGTGGCTATGACTAAGGTTAAGGGTTTTAGGTTTTGGGTTTGGGATTGAGGGTGTGGGGCTTATGATTTGGGATTGATGATTGAGGGTTTTGGAGTTTGGGGTTTGGGATTTAGGGGTTTTTGGGTCTAAGGTTTGAGGTTTTGGATTTAGTATTTTATACAAAAAAGTTATATTATAATTTATTTATTATTCATATGTTACTCATATTTGAAGGCTCAATCATAATATTTATTGCATTGTCTTTCTTATGAGACATTAGTAGAATATTTAAGTTTATCTTGTACCACATAATGGTTCATGTTAAATAATATCTAACCTAATCAATATTTTTTACTACATAACTTAGATTATTATTCAAAATATTGAATAAGAAAAATATAAATCAAACTAATAAAAAAAAACATGATCTTACATCTTTCAAATGTTTATATATGTCAATACTTATAAGACAAAAAAAATGAAATGTAAAATTATAAAAGATAAATATAAATTAAAAAATATAAAAACTTTCATAAAGGAAAAACAATGAGAGAAAATATTAAGTTATGTATGAAAAAATTGTATAACATATTTTTTGAAAAAAACATTGAATTTTTAAAATAGTAAATAATCCACAAATCCATCTCACTTTTTAATAATAATAATAATAATAATAATAATAATAATAGGTAGATAATATAAAGAATAAAAGGATTATCACCAATTAAAATGATTACGTAGTAAAAAATGAATTGAAAACATAATTATTAATTAAGGTAACATAATTATATGTATTCTTATTTTAGTATTTAAATGGATTGATTGATTTGATAAAATTTTATTTTAACAGAACCAGACATAAATTTTAACATTTATTATTTTGAATTTGAACTAATTTGAATTGACTAATTAAAATAAAATCAATGATATTTAATTAATATTGAATGAATATGAAATTGTTATATGATATTTTTCTTATCGAATAAAATCTTCTTTTATTTTTATAAACACTTTTTTTAAGTGTTTAGGAGAGTTTACGAAATTTATTATAATTTATTCATTCATAAATGATTTTAAACTTATTTCAATAAGTTTTTAAAATAACTTATGAAAATATGTTACTATTATTTGCAAATTGACCTGAAAACAATCCCGCTTGGATTTTCGTGACTCCCTCGAACGCAATACCTAATAATACAATATACCTCGATCTGAAAACAATCTCGTTCCCCCTCACCACGCAAAACCCCGTCGTTCCCTTCATTGCGCCAACCGTGGTTCTCAGCAACACCGCCAGCCGCTCTAGAGGTGATGAAAAGGATTGCTGAAGAGGTGATGTCACAGAACCATGAGAAGGCATCTGTTCAACGAAAAAAAAGGGAAAAGTACAGTTGAAGAGGTGATGTCACATTTGGGGTTTGCCTTTTGATGTGAATTTTTAACCTTAAATAACAACTTTGGTTCTTGCTACTCATTGGTTTTTGGTTGCTTGTGATATTAACCTCACTTACTCTCCACTGCAATATCTAGGCCTTTAACCTGTTTTGGATGATATACTTCCCAAGAAGTCCCCTCCTGTAGTTGCTAAATGGTTTGATTGTGTGGTTCTTTTTGCCTGCATTTTGTTGTGTCATATCTTCTGTTATCCCCTTGTTCTTGTAGTCAGAACCATCTCAATATGGTTCTTGTGAACAATGTGCCTTTGTTTTTCTGTGTCTGTGATGGACCATAGATGCCCACCTTGCCACTTCTCCATCAATGTAAATTTTATAGTTGTTGCATATTTTTCCGGTATCTATTTTGAATGCATAGTGCATACCTTTTATGTAATGCATAATAAACTAATGTACGATGCAGCTGACTTTGGGTCCAACCTTTACGATGAAAAGGATATTGAAATGCGTTATATGGGAAAATTATTGTTGCTTGTTTATTTACTTATTTATTTTGTAGATCGAAATATAATGAAAAAGTTACTGGTTGACCGTGGTGCAATTAGATTTGTCTTGGCGGGTGCAAACATAATGTGTCCCGGTCTTACATCTCCTGGGGGTGTTTAGGATGAGGATGTAGGGGCAAAATGCCCTGTGGTACTGTCCTTATATTCTTCCTGAATGATTATAATGCACAATTTTTCTAGTGACTTTATATTAACCTTCATCTCATCATGTATTTATATGATTTCAGGCCATCATGGCTAAAGGAAAACAGCATTCTCTTGCTATTGGCTTTACAAAAATGTCAACAAAAGACATGTAAGAAACTTGTATTATCTCATCTTTTTTATTGGGCAGGAATGTTGAATGAAATAAATATAAATTTTATCACTAATAAACAGAGACTCTGTCAGATATTCCCTCTTTTATTATTTTATTCTCTTCCTAATTCATAAACATGCAAGTAGGGGCATGGTTGGGTCGGGTTGGATTGACTGGAAAATGAGACCAAACTGATTAAAAAGCTTTTGTTTGGGTTTGTTTGGACTTGGCAAATTTTTAAGGACAAACCAAACCAACTCAATCAAACTCAGCTTGGTTCATGTATGATCACGGGGTTGACATATTTTAATATATTTTAAAATAAATATTGTAACAATAAAAATTAGGAAAGAAATAAGATCTACATATTGCAACATACAACCATGTCACCCCTCAGCACAATACCCTCATCTGCTGTTGACCGACACCAACAAGCATCCCACGTTGCTGCTCTCCTTGCATTGTCATCAACTGTGCCATACAACAAAAACTACTTACCTGTTAGATGCACTTGATCGCAAGCCTGAGACTGGTGCATCTCAAGTTCTTGACATCAGCACCGGCCAACTTGTAACCTTTTTTTTATGCTTAGCCAAAATATATAATATATTCATAAAATAGTACCAGAGGTACTGGTCAAACAGATTTTAGAATACAATTCATAGGTAGTTAGCAACAAGCATTGTGATTATGCGAGCTGAAAACTACCATTGATAGATAAAATTACAGAAAAGAAGCCTACATTCCTATGGTCTTGTCCAACAAAAGCCATCTTTGAGATTTGAGGACCACTTGTTGAAGTGAGATGTGAAGTTCTTTTCAAAGCATTTGAGCCATGACCATAGTAAAAACATTACGTCATCCATTATTTTCTGGGCGTTGAATGAGGCATTGGAGAAAATGATGCTGTCTCGGTGCTTCCAAGTAGTGTACGTCAGAGCTAACCACCACTGCTGCCATCTCTTTGCCTGCAATCCTTCGAAAACTCCATGAAAATGCTGAAGAAAATGCTAACTCGGTTGATGTGGGAAAACCCCCACTAGATTCACCCAAGCCATCGATTCCCACCATAGAGGGATAATTTTGCTGCAATGAAAGAATAAATGACTTGCGCTCTCATCTGCCAATCTGCAAAAAGGGCATAAGTAATCCTGTAACTCTACCCGCTTCTTTTTCAAATTGTCTCTGGTTGACAATCTATCTTTGATTAACCTCCAAACAAACATAGCCACTTTTGGTGGTACCTTGAGCTTCCATAATTCCCTGAACCCTCCATCCTGACCCTCTGGTGGTATGCCTTCTCTAATTACTCTATATGCACTCCTAGCTGAATAGCAGCCGCTTGGCTCCACCACCCAAATCCACTGGTCATGCGAATCCGGTCTGATTCTGGTCCCATCAATTTCTTGCAAGAAAGCGACCGCCAGGTCAATCTCGTTATCAAACAATGGTCTCCTCCATTGAAATTGTCACTCCCACCCTTTTTCATTAAAGACTCCTAATTGCTGAATGAGTTGATGTTGCTGAGTCGATATGGTGTACAATCTTGGATACTTTTCTGATAGTTTGGTCTCTCCAATTAACCACCTGTCCTCCCAGAATTTAATCTTGTCTCCGCGCCTAACCTTCCACAAAGTCGATCTGCCCAACTGCTGCCCTTGATGAGTGATTTGATTTATCGTCTTGAGTTCCCTCCACCATAAGGATTCTAAACTAGCCCTTGGGACTGCATCTAGATTCCTCCAACCTCCATACTTTGATTCAAGTATTTTTGTCCAAGTCTCCCCCTGATTCTGGACCAAATCCCATTTCCACTTTCCCAACAAAGATATATTGAACGAGGTGATATCTTTGACTCCCAATCCACCTTCTTCCTTTGGCAAGCAAACCTTATCCCATCGGACCCTATCAATCTTTTTTTGATCAGCTGCACCATCCCATAAAAAATTCCTCTGTAATCTAACTAGCTTGTCAACCACCTGTTTAGAAACCCTGAAAAAAGAGAAAAAATAGATCAGAATGGATGTTAGCACTGAATTTATGGGAGTTACTCTCCCCCCAAAAGACAAATGTCTTTGCTTCCATCTCGCTAATTTTCTCTCACATTTAGTGATTATAGGTTCCCAAGTCTGACATCTTCTAGGATTGGCAATCCAATATGATTGCCTAGATATGAGAACGGGAAAGACATCAAGCTACAATTGAGGTAATTGGAAGCATCATGAGTCCACTGATTCGACAGACCAAAGGCCCTGCAATTACTTTTAGCAAAGTTTATCTTTAGCCCCGATACTAGCTCAAAAGCACGAAGCATTGCTTTGATGGCTCTTACATTCTCCATAGTTGCCTCTCCCAAGAATATAGTATCATCTACATACTGGAGCAGGCTAACTTCAACCTTATTTGAGCCCACTAAAAATCCCCTGTAGAGCCCTCTGTCAATAGCCTTTGACATTAATCCGCTCAATCCTTCGGCTGTGATGTTGAATAGGAGAGGTGATAATGGGTCTCCTTGCTTGAGCCCTTTCTGTGGTAAGAACTCGGATGAAGGACTTCTGTTTACCAAGACCGAAATCGAAGTTGATTTTAGACATGCAAGTATCCATTGGATCCACCTCGAGCCAAAGCCCAATCTCCCCATCATATAACTTAAGAACTCTCAGGACACCGAATCAAACGCCTTCTCGTAGTCAACCTTGAAAACAATGCAAGGTTTTTGGCATCTTTTAGCCTCTTCGACTACCTCGTTTGCAATCAACACGCTGTGGAGCATGTGTCTGCCTTTTATGAATGCTGATTGTCGTTCGTTGATGATGCCATGCATTACCTTCTTCAGCCTATTGGCCAACACCTTAGCAAAAATCTTGTAAGTACATCCTATTAGTGAGATAGGCCTGTAATCATTCAGCACCTAAGGGTCTGTTACCTTCGGGATTAGGGCTATAAAAGATGCATTTAAACCTCTCGGGAAGTCTCCGTTAACATGGAACTCATCAAAGAATTTGAGAAAGTCTGATTTGATGACATCCCAGAATTGCTTGATGAATTTAAAGTTAAGCCCATTCGGGCCTGGACCTTTATCACTTTTGCAACTTCATACGGCCCTTTATCTCCTCCTCCTGAAATCGTTCTACTAGCATGTCATTTTGTTGAGAAGTAATGGTTTTGAAACTAATTTCGTCCAGTTTTGGCTTGTCATAGTCAGCTTCCTGAAATCTCTGAGAAAAGAACCTCCTAACTTCCTCTTTAACTGCTGCCAGCTCATCCTTCCACACTCCATTCAGACCATTGGATCTCCGCCTGGAATTTATCAACAAGTGGAAATATCTCGAGTTACAATCTCCTTCCTTAATCCACCTGGATCTGGCCTTCTGTCTCAATACTGACTCATGAGTTTGAGTTGCCTTCCATAATTGTTGTTGAAGCTGTTTTCTAAGAGCCCGTTCATTATCTTCCAACTGCCTGTCTGCTGTTGCTTCTTCCAATATATTTAATTCTTCCTCTATCTTCTTAAATTTGCTGAAGATGTCTCCATATTGATCTCTGTTCCATGTCTTTATCTTCTATTTAAGAGCTTTGATTTTCTCTTTTAGTACATATCCCCCCACCCGCTCTGAGGATTAGCCGACCAACCATTGATAACCACTTTCTTGAAGGATTTATCGGGTAGCTAGCAGTCTAGAATTCTCAATGGTTTTGGGCCCCAATCGACGTTTTTAGATCTGAGCAAGACAGGACAATGATCCGAGAAATTCCTGACTAGCGCAGATTGAACGGACCCAGGCCATTTGGCAAGCCATTCGGGAGAAACCAGGAATCTATCCAGCTTGCTTTTAGTCGAGCCATTCGGTCTGAACCAAGTGATTTTCTTTCCCACTCAAGGCGCTTCTTCTACCTCCAGCTCCTCGATCCAATTGTTGAATTCCACAATGCTTCCATCCAGCAACCCCCTTTGAGAAGATCCTATTCTCTCTACAGGTGACCTAACATTGTTAAAGTCCCTTAAGATACTCCAATATCCGCTCGGGTTTTGGTTTTTCAACTAAGAGACATTGTCCCATAGGACCCTTTTTCTTGAATATTGCATGGTGAGTAGATGTTAACAACATGAATAGTTTGCGACTCTTGGCCCCATTTCCCAGACAACAATATGAATCTGGCTCCGACAAATTTGCTCTCCACTGTTGGATCAAGTGGCCTCGGAATAATTAAGAAGGGGAGATTGAATTAATTATTAATGTTTCTTGACTAATTAAAATTTTTCCTTCTTAATATTACTAGATTCAATTAGGCTTTATTACTAAGTTATGAGAAAGTAAATAACAGAAACAATAACTTAGACAAAAGTAAAGCGGAAATAAAAAATGCACATCGAAAAAGTAAAGAGTGTAGGGAAGAAGGAAACACAAGATTTATACTGGTTCGGCCACAACCCGTGCCTACGTCCAGTCCCCAAGCAATCCACGGTTTTTGAGATTTCCAATAACCTTATAAAATCCTTTTCAAGCAAAGAGCCACAAAGGATGTCCCCTCCTTTGTGCTCAGTGTAACACCAAGTGGATGTACGCTCCACTTGAACTGATCCATAAGAGATGTACCTTCTCTTGTTCTCAGTATTACAACCCAAGTAGATGTACTCTCTACTTGTACCACAAAGGATGTACGTTCCAATGTGTTAAGACAAAGATATCTCAGGCGATTAGTCCTTTGAAATCTTTGTAGGGTGAAACAAAAGATATTTCAAGCGGTTAGTCCTTTGAATTTTTTTGTATAGAGGGAGGAGGAAAGAATCAAAAGAATTCTCAGACGGTTAGTTCTTTGAATTCTTTTGGCAAGAGGGAGAAGGAATGAATCAAAAGAATTCTTAGACGATTAGTTCTTTAAATTCTTTTGGCAAGAGGGAGAAGGAATGAAGAAGAAGAATAACACAAGTTTTTGACCAATGAACTTTTTTTGATAAAGAAAGTATTGAACACAAACTCTTAGAAGAATGTTTTGAATGAATGAAAGAAAGCTCTCTTTGAATGAAAGGAATCTGAAAATTCTCTCTTCTAAAATTTGTGTCATGGTCACATATTTATAGTAATTTGATGACTCAAGTTAAAGTTTGTGACTCTTGGCAATTTCTTTAAAACTAGTCACTTTAAAAGTTTTGACTCTTTTGAAAACTAGTCACTTTAAAAGTTATGACTCTTTAAAAAATCTTCAAAAACTAGTCACTTTAAGAATTGTGACTTTTGGTAATTTAATTTTCAAAACAAGTCACTAATAATCGATTACCATTGTAGTGTAATCGATTACACATCAACAGATGTGACTCTTCATGTTTAAATTTAAAAATCAAAACGTTTAGAAACACTGGTAATCGATTATACAAGTTTGAAATTGTTTTATCACAAGTTGTGACTCTTGAAATTTAAAATCTAACGTTTTAAAACATTGGTAATCGATTACATGCTCATGGTAATCGATTACTGCTTTGTAAATCAGTTTGAAAAGAATGTTGGCTACTGGTAATCGATTACTGCTTTCTGGTAATCGAATACCAGAGAGTAAAACTCTTGGTAAAAGATTTTTCTTTGAAAAATTCTTTTGGACAAATTGGGCTATTGAATCTTTTTTTTTGAAAAAATCTTTTTATACTTATCTTAATGCTTTTCTTGAAGTTCTTGTATATCTTGAGTCTTCTCTTGAATCTTCACTTTAATCTTGAATCTTGATTGAACGACTCTTTGATTCTTGATACTTGCTTGACTATTGATTCTTGACTTGAGTCTTTGGCATCATCAAAATAAACTTGAAAAGCATTGCTTCCACATCCACCTTAAGAGATTTCTCATTCCAAACACAGAGAATTCCACCAGCAGAATTGGCTGATGGATATGACTCCCAACTGAATTTGGAGTTGCCCCATAAAGCCTGGCACAATAATTTATTAATACTCTCTATTTTTGTTTCTTGAATGCACAAAAGATCAATATGGTTCTCATTGACCAGCCTTCTGATTGCCGGCCATTTAATTCCCCTCCCTAACCCCCTTATGTTGTATGAGATGATGTTCATGGGGTCTGTGCGTAACTCCCTGCCTGGCTACCTGTTCTTCATCTCTATCCTCCATGTCCTAGAGCTGTTGAACAAAATTCCTTTGTGAAGGGCCTGTTGTCAACCCCAGTTCGATGATTATGTTCCATACATTTTCTGCATGAAGATCTTGAGTTTCCGCTTGGTTGTGTTTTTCAAGTTTTTTGGGTGATGGGGACTGATCTGATTGCGTTTGTTGATCAACTGGTCCGCTACTATCCTGAATTTGCAAATTTGGTTCAGTGCCAGGATGCACTGGGCTTGAGATAGCTTGCTTCGTGATGACCCCAGCTTTATGGGCTTTGCTGCTTTTGATACCCCCTTTCTGTGAATATACCAGCCACGAAGTGCTGAGCGCTTATTATGATGATGTTGGGCCTTTTTTGTGAGGAGAAACTACCTTAGGGGGGTGTTAATAGCGTGGCCCAAGTCCATTAATCCCATATCCTCCTTGTCATGTGCCAATGGTATGGATAATTTGAAATTGCCCAGGTCAGCCTCATTCACTTCTCCTTCTTCACCTTCAACGTTCATTGTCCCCTTGCCATTTACATTTTCATGTAAGCTGTCTCGAATGACAGCTAACGCGCTTCCCGAGGTCCCCTTCATCTCCTTTTTTGTGCATCTCTACTACCAGCTCCTCTGCCTCTGCTGTGTTACGCCTCTACATGTGCTGTTTGGAGGTCTGCGCAGTATCCGAGGTTTGGACGACCCATCGAACAATAGCTTTGTCTTTTAATCAGTATTTATGCAGAGTGAATCTGCTACAAATAAGGAAAATAAATCTCCCATAATCAGGAAACAAATCTCCCATAAACAGAGATAAAATAAAAACGAAATGCAATAAATAAGATAAAAACTTCCTAAAAATATCTGATCTGATTTGGTTCAGATTTATTTCCCCTAAATTGAATCCCACAAATCTGGACAGAATCATTACTAGATTTAACAGAACCCCTGCTAAGTTTAGTGCCTACCTCCTGTTTGATTTATGTCCCATAACGAACTTTCCACCTGCCCACATTATTTACCACAACTGCATATCCCTATCAAATCCCACCTTCAAAAACTTTCTCTGAAACACCAAAATGTCTCATTTTTCATGAAAACACTCACTGCATCAACCCCTTCCACATTACCCTCATATCCCCCACCTACTCAATTCAAGGAGTTATTACCTTTCGCCCTCACACCCCTCACTTAAGAAAAAATAGGCATTTATCTCAAGGTGGAAACACATCAGTAATGGCTCAATTGGGTTAAATCCATACAGCCTCTATGCATATGATTCTGTTTGGATGATTGCTGAGGCACTCAAATTGTTTTTTGATCGGAATGGTACCATTTTATTCTCTAACAATACAAATTTAAGTGGTACGAGATTTCAAGGACACAGGGTGGGAATGGGACTTCAAGTGGCAGAGACCATTATTTGACAGTGAGATAGATATGGCGGTCTCATTTATACAAGAAGTTGAGGGGTACAAAATCCAGTCTCATATTGGTGATCAGTGGGTGTGGGCGGCAGATCCTAGTGGCCAGTATTCGATTAGGAGTGCCTATAGTGTGCTTAGAGAGGACATATCAGAGGAGGCCCAGGATGGAGAGTTCAAGGAATTATGGAAGCTTAAGGTCCCACCTAAAGTGGCTGTGTTTGCATGGAGGTTACTCAAAGATAGGCTACCAACCAGAGATAACTTGAGAAGGAAGCAAGTTGAGTTACATGAATATTTGTGTCCTTTCTGCAGAACAATGGAGGAGAGTGCATGTCACCTGTTTTTTCATTGCAGGAAAGTACTTCCAGTATGGTGGGAATCGCTGTCTTGGGTGAATCTGGTGGGTGTCTTCCCACATATCTTTGTTTTTTATTTTTTTGTTTAAAAGTTTGTTCTAAGCTTTGTAAAGTACAAGTCTTATGCTGTCTCCACTTTCACTTTCTGGTTGTTGTTATTATGGTGCTCGTTCTATATGTCAAATGATGCCCAATTAGTATTTTGTCCATATAACTACATCAATAATCCAGTCATTTGAGTACCAATGGAAGTGGATATTAAAGGAGGCATGGTTATTCTTGACGAAGCTTAGTGAGTTGCTCTTCTCTTTCTATTTAGTTGGCAAGTCAATGAAACAGTTCTAAAAGTCCAGTTAAATTGAACTTGCTTTATTTTATTTTTAAAAAATAATATATGGATTCTGGATGTCTTTCACAAACCATCAGTTGTATACTATCCAACGTAGAGCTGAATGACAAATTTGTATAGTTTGGTAATAGTTTATTCCTTTTTTTCTTTGTGAAATGATCCTCACATGCTTACACTTTGCAGCAATATGGAGGACATTGCTCGGGATGCTGGCAGTGTGGATATCGAAGATGTTTTGTATAGTATGTTATGAACCTTACAACTTTTATTTTCACTGTCTCTAATTATTATAGCTTTTATTTTCATTGTTACTAATAATGATGCTTAACTATATAGTCATACCTTTGAAAGAACTACAAATGGAGCTCCAACAACTCTGCTCTATTAATGCCTGCAATTTACCAACCACTATATGAAATGGCCCAGGTAATAGGATTGTATATTGGGTTTGAAATGTTTGACTTATGAGTTTATCCTCAGTGATTGTATATCTTTAAGGAGTGCGGCACTTGTGATTTTCAGCACTATGTCGTGGAAAGTTAAGGATTTTGTCATTCTTTATGCCTCTTTTGAATATTAATTTGTGAAGCATTTTTCATTTTTGTAATTTGGATGTTGAGGCTCTAGAATGTTCTAGTAATAGGGTTTAGGGTAAAACAAGCTAGAAAATGTAATTTTCAGCACTGTCCAGGAAATTTAAGGATTGTAATTCTTTATGCCTCATTTTATTATTAATTTGTGAATGCTTTTTTCATTTTTGTAATTTGGATGTTGAGGCTTCATAATTTTCTAGTAATAGGGTTTAGGGGTTAGGGGTTAGATGGGTTTTCTTTGTCATTATAAGTAATTAATATAATTAAGTTAAACAAAGTGTTGATTTTTAACCGCCACAATCTATTTTAAGAAAATTTTCAAAATTTTATATCATGCTTCATCTCTACAACAAACAATCGATTGAGATTCAATTCATAAAAAATCTCAAAATAATTAGATTTTTAAAATTTCATAAATAGATAAAGATTCTCATCAAATAATGAAATTTTCAGCCACACGTAGTAGATCATCCATATATCCTGAACCCACAGATGGTAGAACAAAGTGAGCATAATAGACTCATTATGATCACTGTAAGATGGACAATGAAAATCTCCAAGTCTAGCTCCCACATTCTTTCTCATAAGATTATCCCCATTAAGAAGTATATTCCTCGTAAGCCTCCAAGAAAAATATTGATCTTTGGTGGGACTTTGAGCTTCCAAGTTTGGACCAAAATATCATCACTGGAAGATCCAAACTTTTGTTCAACTAAAGCCAAGTATTGGCTCTAATCGAAAAAAATCCCAGTTTGGTCCAAAACCCAATTCCATGAATCTGACCTATCCTTTTCTAAAGATACACCTCTCACTAACACCACAAGCCTATCTACCATTTCCTCTTCTCACACAAACCACTCCCTCCTTCATGAGAAATCCCACCTCCACACTCCCTCAAACCACACACGATACATACTCCTCTTTTTGTGAAGAATTCAAATATAATCTAGGAATTTTATTTACCAAGCTTGATCTCCCACCCAAATATCACTCCAAAATTTAGTGTTGTTCCCCCTCCGTACTTTCCTTCTCACCATATCATCAAACCATTTTAAATTACAACACCCTCCACAAATTTTACACAAATCTCTCTGCCAGAATGAAGCATGTTGAGTTGCTTCCTCCCTCTTAAGCCTCTTCCACCTTCCATATTTTGTAACTAATACCTCACTTTGCACCCCTCCTTTCTCACTCAAAAATCCCATCTCCACTTAGCCAAAAAAGCCTCATTGAAGAGGAAAATATGTTTTATTCCAAGACCTCCCATGTTTTTAACCCACAAATTGATATCACATTTTTGAATAATAATAATAATAATAATAATAATAATAATAATAATAATAATAATAATAATAATAATAATAATAAAAGAATTGTCAATAATTAGAATAATTACCTACAATATAATGAATTAAAAACATAATTATTAATTAAAGTAACATAATTATATGTATTTTTATTTTAGTATTTAAATGGATTGATTGATTCGATTAAATTTTATTTTAAAAGAATCATAAATAAATCATAACATTTATTATTTTAAATTTGAACTACTTTGAATTAACTAGTTAAAGTAAAATCAATAACATTTAATTAATATTGAATGAATATGGAGTTATTATACTCATTGGTGAAATCTTCTTTTATATATACATAGTAGAATGGTAAATTATTTTCAAAAAGTGTTTAAGAGAGTTTACAAAAATTATTATAATTTATTTATTTATAAAAAGTTTTAAAATTATTTCAATAAGCTTTTTAAAATAACTTAAGAAAATGTTTTATTATTATTTGTAAATTGAAAACAATCCGCTTTCATTTTCATGACTCCCTCCAACGACACTACCTTATACAATATTCGGCTTCTGCTTTCTCTCCCTCTGCATCTTTGTTTTTCGTACCATATGCCTCTGTCGGCAAGTTTCTTCAAAGGATTCCACGATGCCAGATTTGGTGAACCTATCTCTCTCCGCGGCTCTCAAACTCTCTCATTGCTCCTCCGATGATGCCCTTGACGTTCCTGTCAAATCCCTAACCAATGGCTTCGGTTCCGAACCTGCCTTCGAACCTCGGGTTTTGAAGCGCACTCGTGGCTCCCTGGATCGGGTCAAGAAACCCCCCACCGCCGATAAGGCCTTCCAAGATCGCCTTAAAGATCCTTTTCTAGTTGGCGCTCCCAAGATGGTATTTTTTTAACAATCTTTAAATTACTGATTAATGGATTCGGCATGTAATTGACTGTTTTTGTTTTAACTGATAATGGATTTCATTTAATTGTTTGTTATGTGTCTGGGTTGAGGGTGAATGTTGTTTTGTTGCCATATTATTTACCTGGAGATGATGAGCTCTTGTGTTCTGTTCGAGGAAGTGACGCGTGCTACCATTCTGAATGTGCAAAAGAAGCTGTTGGGTCTTCCACTCTGAAAAGATTCAAGTGTCCACTACATGTAGGTTTTTAGTGACATGACCCTCACTTCCTTAATGCACTGATTTGCCTTTGCACATGAATTTACATGTATTGGCTCCTACTTTATACACAGTCTTAAAATTAAAACCGCATTTCATGGGCAGCTCATATATTAGTAGTATTGTTGTGCTCTATTATGTGAATTATGGTTTCCTTTTGATTAATGCAATTTATAGAAGATTAATTGGATACTAAATGTATCATTTAGCTTATATTTAAAACAGGGAGCGAATGTTAGATTATTTGTGTCATCTGATGAACTTGGGGTGGTATGAACACATGTGAAAGCAGAGATCGATCACAAGTTCTAAACTTTTTATGTGTGTAAAACTTATGAATAATTCCCACTTAGCAAGAGCTTATTGAATCAAGCTATTTACCCAACACCCAACAACGTCCACACTCCACAGTCTTTTTTGTTTATTTTGTCCTCCTTGTCTTGCCATATTCATATTATGTCCTTAAATGAACAGGTATGCTTCATTTGCAAGAAAAAGAAGCAGTTTTGGTGCGTTAGGTGTAAAGTAGTTTTCCATAGTAAATGTGCAGCATGGTCAGATTCAGTGTTGCAACTAAAAGATCATCCTGGGCATACTGTTTGCTGGAGGCATCCTTATGATTGGCACTTGGATTGGAAGGTCAATTTTTTCTTTTCACCATAATGTTTTACTGTTATTGTTTATTGATTATACTGCAAATTGCTGTATGCCCTTCCATTAGATTCCCACCCACATTCAAATTTAGTTATTTGTTGTGCTTGGGATATCTATTTTTTGTTTCTTTCTTTACGTTGTGATGTCTTTCCTTTTATAAGCTTATTTGATGATGTTTGATGTTTACATCGACTTAGTTGTCACATCTGCAATATACTTCATAAGGTTTTACTGCTTCTAATTGGATTGATATATTTGTAGAATATTTCTCACTAGATTTAGGTATCTCTTTTCAAAGTTTTATTTTTTGATTGGTATTTTTCATTGATTAGGTTGGCTGACAGGAATGTTGTATTTGTTGGATGAGTAGCCTGATGCTTCGACAAGTGACATTTCTGTAAGGCTTATGAAAAATGTTTTACATCTACTGGACTTATGTATATATCTTGTGCCGACCCTTTGCTATATATTTGGCATTATGGATATCTGTTGTAAAATGAATATTATATAGCATGTTTGAGAAAGAAAGGAACTTGTAATATTAAATTAATACAAATTCTGAAGGACTCTGTATTACAACGACTTTGATTGCTCATCATATATACTGGTTCCTTGTATGTTTGAGTGAGTCAAACCAGCTATTTACATAAGACTTTTTGTAATTTTGTTAATATCAATTTTGAAAGATTTCTTACCCCACCTTTTTCCAGGAAGTATTTTGTCAATTGCCTCTTCCATTTATCAGTGAAGAATTTAAGATTGACTTCATTTGGAAAGACATGGACGCTAAGATGGAGCAGCCACTACCATAGTACACATCAGATGCAATATCCTACATGTTTTCTTGTTATCTTGTGAAACTACCATATTTAATAAAATTAAAATTAGTGTAGCCCTTTTAGAATGCTAAGTAAAAGAACTTTAACCTTCAAAAATTACATCTTAAAAATTTAATTAAAAAAATAAAAAATATCACATAGGTCCGTAATCATTCAAACCTAATTCTAGATGAAAAACTAGTAAATTATAAGTTTATAGGCGGTGAAAAATATACAAAAAATGATAAAAAATAAATTTGAACTGTAGTAATTTTAGAAGGATGAAAAAATATTTCAGCATTTTATTTATAAAAAAAATCACAAAAAATGAATAAATAAAGTCAATATCTCAACTATATGTGAATTTAATATATATATATATATATATATATATATATATATATATATATATATATATATATATATATATAAATATTTATTTATAAGTAACTATAAAAAATCTTTAAATATTTAAAGTAAGAAAAATATTTTTTAAAAAATGTGTAAAAATATTCATAATGGTTGGTTTACTATTTCAAATAATATGGATGTTAACTACACTTCATCTATAAGACACTTTTTTTAACATTCTCTTTACAATTATTAAAATTTATTGAAAATTAATAATTTTGATGAGACCTAACATTACTAATATTTTTTGTACAATTTAAAAATTAATAATATATGAATAACAATTAGGGTGGATATGAATTCCCTTTTTTCACAGATTTCTCCATGGGTTGATATAGTTGACAACATGTTTTGTGAGATTGTCATTCTTTTAATGCTTGTTTGTCTTGATCCTTTTGTAGGCTTAATTTGGGTTATTTGGTGTTGTTGTTCCAAGGTTTGAAGATGTTTATTTGGGGCGTTGAGGATCTTTATCCTTTGTTTGTCATATTAACATTGTTGTGTTCTCAAAGAAAATGGAAAGCTACTTTCCGGACTTGATCAAGATTTAATTTTTGAAAACTAATTTGCTTTATTTGTTGTGTATTTTTGAAGTCACTGTTCTCTCTCTTTGCATATTTTCTTTCTCTCTATCTCTAATGGTATTTTAACCTATAATTATATAATTTTGTTATTTTGTTTTCCTGTTTGTTCTCTATTTTATCAAGAGTTTCGTCTGCTAAGTTACTTAAGTTGAAGGGCCGAAAACTTGAAACATGATTGTTTAACAGTTGTCTCGTATAATAATCTTTGCAGCTTCTTTATATCAAGATTTTTGTCTTAAAAAAGTGGAAGCACATAAAGATGCCTGATGCTTTGAAAAGGTGGTTATCGTGGTGCATGGTTTAGATGCAAGGTATAAATTCTTCCTTCTCTAAATTTGTTTTATTGTGATAACATGCAAAGCATAGGAACCTAAATAAGAAAAGAATTTTTGGATCGGCATTGGCTTCTTATGAGACACTTTTATCAAATGTGCATTAGTAAAAAGTAAAAACCAATTATTTGTGGTTCTTTCTATCAATTGTTAAATTGCAACCATTTTATAACAATATACTATAATATGGTTATGACATTGTGTAGTTCTCATGGCTGCTGCAGTGATAGCAAGAGGTATGGTGGGGAAAGCAGTACTTATTCTTTTTTTTTAACACAACAGATTCTGATTGTTCAGACTTCAGTGACTATTCCCTTGCATTGAGTGTTCATTAAATGTGGTTACTACAAGTATTCTTATATCTTTCGCAAACTCAAACCCATGACTTGAATAAGATATCTTTGATTGAACACTTCTACCAAATTTTGTGACAGACTCTGCTGTGAACAAACTATTTTGGTTTTCTTTGGTAGCCTGTCTATTTAGAGTCTCATTCTTTGTTTTCATCTTTTTCTCCAATTATTTCATCTGTTTCCTTGTCTGTTCTCTCTATTTTTTTTTATATTCTGTAAGAGATACTCATTCCTTTGTTTTTTGTGTTTATCAATTCCTATGTGTTCTAAGTCTCTACTTCTCTTTGTTCTCTGTTCTGTTCTTTTTGATTCAGGATTAGTCATTCTCTGAAAGGGTTTGGGGTTGAGGGTTTCGGGTTAAATTTATAATTTTCACACAATTATTAAAGAGTAAGATATATCTTTGTTCACAGGGAGATTTTTATTAAGTTTCCGGTATATTTTGATTTTTTTTAAGAGAATAGTTTTTTAGTAGGAAGAAGACCTTTTTTGGTGAATATTAACACCTTTATAATTACTACTTCCATCAAATAATAATTATCTATAAAAGCTACACCAGTTTAACTCAATCATAATTTAGTTCTTAAAAAAGAAAAGGTTTGTATTATGATATAAACTGACCCATGAACTTTCTTATAGCTCTGGACCATGGTTATGGGTTAATAAACCTTTGATTTTTGTGAATGATCAATTCATGTAAATATTCATTTCTTGTTTGTGCAAGCTCCCTGCTGTTTTATTTTTTCCCCTAAGAAAAAGTAGTACATGTGGCAATTAAAATGCTTTTCTTTACCCCTGTTGTCTTGTTTTATAGCCTCATATCAATCAGTATATTGATCCTCCTTTTATTTTATAACTTATTTTTGCGTTTTATATGTGTGTTCTTTTGATGCTGATTGCCTTCAAAAGGTCTTGCAATGTGTGAATGAGGTGCATTCTCTTTGTAGTGTGCTTGGGTTGGATTTTGGTCAGACCGTGGGTGATGTTCACCCAAGTTTGCATGGGACTCAGGTGGAACAGTCGACTAATATTAGCAATAGCACATTGGAAGGTCTAGAGCAGGCCATTCTCAAGTTAAAAATAGAAAGGAAAACTAGAATTTCAGAAGGTGATTTTTCTGCAGTATACTTAATTGCTTTTCGTTTGATTGATTGTTGTAATTTCTTCCCTTCCTTTAAAAGTACACTATTTTTAAAAATGCAGCTGAAGGATGTTGTAGCAAAACTATTTGAACTTTGGAATTTGATGGACTCTTCAAAAGAAGAGAGAAACTGTTTTATGAAGATTACTTCTATTGTTGAAACCTGAGAATCAGAAATCACTGAACGAGGTGTTCTTTCAATAGAAATGATAGAGAAGGTCTGGAAGCTTCTTTCAGTTCCCTCTCCCTTTGTTTTTATTATTTTTTCATTCTTTGCAATTTATTCTGTGGAGATGGAGCTCCTAGACTGAAAATTCCTTTTTTAGGATTCAACAGAAGTGGACAGGCTTGCCAAACTAAAAGCAAGCAGAATGAAAGAACTTGTTTTTAAGAAGAGGTCAGAGTTAGAGGAAATATGCAGATTGACTAATATTGAACCAGATCCAAGTATTGTGGCCGAGAAAGCTAGTGCATTAATAGATTCTGGTATGTTCGTGTGCATTAATAGATTATTTACCTATAACCTCCTCGTAGCTTATGTTTCAGAACGACTTTCTTCTGCTACATACTTTTGTTTTTCAACGCTTTTAAGAAGCTAACAAAAATAAGGGATTATTTCTCTTAAACAAGTTGAGCCAAACACATATTTAGTACTTCTTTAAATCTTTTTTTTTTCTTTTCAAGATTTACCTGGAAATAATCTGAGTATCTGACATTATGCAATGGTACTGTTTTTTGTATAGGATTGGTGGATCCTTTTGAGCTATTAGCCAAAATCGAAGAACAGATCATTAAGGCAAAAGATGAAGTTTTGAGTAGAAAAGAAGTAACAGATAGGATTGATAAGTGGTTTGCTGCATGTGAAGAGGAGAATTGGCTTGACAAATATAATCAAGTAAGCCAGAAATTATATTTTATCATTTGTATAGCTTCATAATCACGCTGGTAGGACACAGGCCTGCCATGGTTTTGCCTTCTTTCTTTGTTTTTAGATCTCTTTATTTTCTTGCCCAAACTATTGTACTTTTATTGGAAGTTTCAAATGATATTGAATACATTGTATTTTTCATTAAAAAAAAGGTGATTCTTGCATGGATTAATCAAAAGATCACTTGCACCAGTACACCATAAAAAGTTGCATGTCAGATGAACTGAAGTGGACTACACCATAAAAAATTGCATGTCAGATGAATTGAAGTGAAAGTTGATGTAAAAATTGTTTGGAAAAGTGAATCCAAATATATCAAGATATTTATTAATCACAATTTTATTGTAAGCTTGAGTTTCCTGTTTGTATCTATGTGATTAGTTAGTATAATTGGTCTCACTTTATGCTGTGTATCTTGTTCAAACTAATTGTTATTAATTTAATTTCATTTATGGACAACTGTTATTGCTAGATCATTTAGTTTGTTCTCTGAAGTATTAAAAACAATTACAGGATGACAACCGTTACAATGTTGGGCAATGCAATCACATTAATCTTAAACGTGCAGAACGTGCTAGAATAACTATAGGCAAAATTCCAGGTTTGCTTTCATGAATGCCTATGAAACTATTCATTATTGACAGTGCCATTTGAACTTTTGAAGACAATATGTTTTCTTTCAGCTATAGTTGACAATCTTATAAACAAAACATTAGCCTGGGAAGACGAAAAGAAGGCATATTTTCTATATGACTGGGCGAGCTTTGAAGTGCTGTAATTAATTCTGGCTGTGTTCTCTATCTTGAAGCATTTTTTAATTAGGTAAATTTGATTGTCAATATTATCTGTAGGTATATGTGGGTGTCAATGCCATGCAACAGAAAGAGGAAGATAAGAGAGACAACAGACGGTAAATTTACTTGTCTATACACATTAGGGTTTAGGGTTTAGGGTTTAGGGTTTAGGGTTTAGGGTTTAGGGTTTAGGGTTTAGGGTTTAGGGTTTAGGGTTTAGGGTTTAGGGTTTAGGGTTTAGGGTTTAGGGTTTAGGGTTTAGGGTTTAGGGTTTAGGGTTTAGGGTTTAGGGTTTAGGGTTTAGGGTTTAGGGTTTAGGGTTTAGGGTTTAGGGTTTAGGGTTTAGGGTTTAGGGTTTAGGGTTTAGGGTTTAGGGTTTAGGGTTTAGGGTTTAGGGTTTAGGGTTTAGGGTTTAGGGTTTAGGGTTTAGGGTTTAGGGTTTAGGGTTTAGGGTTTAGGGTTTAGGGTTTAGGGTTTAGGGTTTAGGGTTTAGGGTTTAGGGTTTAGGGTTTAGGGTTTAGGGTTTAGGGTTTAGGGTTTAGGGTTTAGGGTTTAGGGTTTAGGGTTTAGGGTTTAGGGTTTAGGGTTTAGGGTTTAGGGTTTAGGGTTTAGGGTTTAGGGTTTAGGGTTTAGGGTTTAGGGTTTAGGGTTTAGGGTTTAGGGTTTAGGGTTTAGGGTTTAGGGTTTAGGGTTTAGGGTTTAGGGTTTAGGGTTTAGGGTTTAGGGTTTAGGGTTTAGGGTTTAGGGTTTAGGGTTTAGGGTTTAGGGTTTAGGGTTTAGGGTTTAGGGTTTAGGGTTTAGGGTTTAGGGTTTAGGGTTTAGGGTTTAGGGTTTAGGGTTTAGGGTTTAGGGTTTAGGGTTTAGGGTTTAGGGTTTAGGGTTTAGGGTTTAGGGTTTAGGGTTTAGGGTTTAGGGTTTAGGGTTTAGGGTTTAGGGTTTAGGGTTTAGGGTTTAGGGTTTAGGGTTTAGGGTTTAGGGTTTAGGGTTTAGGGTTTAGGGTTTAGGGTTTAGGGTTTAGGGTTTAGGGTTTAGGGTTTAGGGTTTAGGGTTTAGGGTTTAGGGTTTAGGGTTTAGGGTTTAGGGTTTAGGGTTTAGGGTTTAGGGTTTAGGGTTTAGGGTTTAGGGTTTAGGGTTTAGGGTTTAGGGTTTAGGGTTTAGGGTTTAGGGTTTAGGGTTTAGGG